>NC_134282.1:54433421-54777505 GCF_949628215.1 Phalacrocorax aristotelis
GGAAGGCAATTAGGCCTCTGCAGCCGTTATAGGAAAAGCATAAATCATTGTGTCCTCCAAAACAGGAGCTTTTGGCTTCTGCTGGGCCGCTCCATGCACGGGGCAGAGTGGGGGGAGCATCCCCAAAGCAGCGCGCGCAAGGCAGCAGCGCAAGGACAGCTTGCTGGCAGGGCGAGGGGAGCACCACGGCTCACGAGGGGGGTCCCCAGCCCCAGGGGCTCTGCCAGATGGTGCCAGCACCGTGCCGGCATGTCCCTCGACAGCACGGAGCGCGGCCCCTGCCTCCTCTCCATGCACACATACTGAGATCGAGATCAATCCCTCGTGACACCAAAGCAAGAGGAACCGAGCCTCGGCTCTTGCTGAAATCAATAAGGCTCTTTACAGTCCCAGTCTCACGTGATTTCCACCCATTTAAGTGAGAGGCAGGGCTGGCCATTATACCGGAGCATCACCCTGGAGAATGGCCCCGATGGTTTTCCAGCACGGTACGCTCCTCTCCCACAAGCCTTGCAGCGGCGCCCACCCCGTGGGGCTGGGATGCGCAGAGACCCCATGCTTTATCCTCAGCAATCTCCGATTTCCACGGTGGGCAGAAACATCTGCAGTGCATAACACTCCTCCCAGGAGCTTTCCACCCCGGGGCGACAACCCCGGGCAGCAGCAGGAGCCCCGGAGAAGGGTCACAGTCTCACGGGCACCCTGGGTCCGTGCAGCAACACTCCAGCCCAGCGATGCTGACGGGGGTCACAGCCTCGGCACGGCCCCCAGAGGCAACGTAGCTCCACCACGAGCAACTGCAGCAGCACCCAGTCGGGGCAGAGCGGGGAAGGCAGGAAGAATCACCACCCTGAGCCTTGCCCTCCAGCAGAGCAGAAAACTGCTGATTTCTTCCTTTTTTTTTTTTTCCCTTTTTTTTTTTTTTTTAAGCTGCCAGCAAATACATCCATCCAGCTCGGTGAGCTGCGTGGGACCGGCCCCACAGGGCCTGAGCCGCCCTGCTCCAGCGCAGGGGAGTGGAAATGAATGTCAAGACAGAACATCCCACTGTGGCCTGAGATAACATTTAAAGATGGTTTCCTCCACTTTGGCAGGCAGGAACCGGTGAGCAGAATCCATCTGGAAAGCCTCCTGGCTTAGCAGCTCCGGATTGAAGCCTCATCCCTCCATCCGGCGTCATGGCTGGGCTGCCCAAGCTCCACGAGGTAGCAAAGATCACATCTCAGGGCTGCAGACCTCCATCGCGGCACCGCTGGAAGCAGCCGTGCCCCGGCCAGGTCACTCCCGTGGCAAGGAGAGGATGATGAGCCGCGAGCCCAGCACACAGCCCCGCAGGGGTGCTGGAGGATCCCCAGGCTCTGCTCGCAGCTCCCCGCGGCCATCTCTGCCATCCTTCCCGGCTGCATCGCTCCGCTGCGTTCGTGCGTGTCGGCCCAGGGAGCGGCCGATGCACGTCCCTCCTGCACAGCGCTCGGGAATCGCATCCTGGAGACTCCACCGAGGGGGATAAAACCCATCTGGGACACTCCACGGCGCAGCAGAGCTCAGCAATGCTGCTTGCTCAGTGCCTTCTCTGCTGAAAAGCCCACCTCCCCTCCCCTTTATTCCCTTCTCTGAAAAAAAGGTTTGTTTTAAAAACCACATCTTGCAGGGGGTTGCGGCAAACAGCCCCAGGAAGGGCTCTTCAGCCACGTTCGCCACCCAAAGATACACACCCCTGCGCCCAGAGCCAGCCACCTCGGGTGGGTGCCCACACCCCGGCCGGCAGCAGGGACAAGACTGGGTGGCTCAATCACAGCCCTGCCCGACAAAGCCGTGCATACAGTGGGGTACATGCGGGGGGACTTGGGGCAGCCTTCTGGGGCCAGGGACCCTCCCGACACCTCCCCAGGGCACCCACGGTGAAGGGCAAGCCCAGACCCGCTCAGGATGCTGCAGTTCAGCTTCTCATCTGCTGGCATGACCCCAGACTGGACCGACGTCCCCGCAGAGCCCAGGACACCAGCAAGGGGCTGCGGAGAAAGGCGCCGCAAAGCCAGGCCCAGGTGACGGCAGGGACATGGGCATCGCCCAGCCCCCGGGTCTGGGCCAGGCAAGAGCTGGTGGAGATGCACAGACACAGAGATGTTTCCCTTCTGGGGTCCCTTGGCATGTGCCAGACAAATATGGTTAAGATATGAAGGAGGTTACAATTTATGAGGAAGCCTGGCAAGGAATATCTTGTATGTAGAGTGTTTTTAATTGGATTATGTACATCATGCTTCATGCCTTTGTTAACCGATTTAATGGTTCACCACTTAAGTTCACCACTTGCGTTAAATTTAGTAAAGTAGTCTAATAATTTCCAGAGCTATAACCAAATCAAGGGCTCAATTTCACAGAAGCCTGAAGCAGAGGAACTGTGAGACAATGGCCTAGATGCATAAAATTAACAGTTCTTGACCTCAAAAGGGGCAAAAAAAAAAAAAAAGGTTTTAATGATTTGGTGTGGGTTTTTTTTCTTCAGTGTGTCAATTTTGTTTGCAGCACCTGCACCAAGGTGCTGGTGCGGTTTATAAATAGAGTTGCCTTCTCTTGCCCCAAGGCACGGCAGGGGAGAGCGGAGCCGCCTGTCCCCCCCGCGTCGGTGGCGTGTCCCCGTGGGACACGGGGTGCAGGGGCGCGGGTCCGTGCACGCCCCAGCGTGCTGCCCTCCTCTGCTCGAGGGGAGCGGACACACACAAGCCATCTGCCCCACATGAGCAACCCTACAACAACAAACCCCTGCGCACGCACAGAGGGGAAAAATTCTGTTTGCTGGAAAAAAAAACACCCAAACCCCTCTCGGTTTCGCGTCTCGGGGGGGCACCGGCGCAGGTGCAGCAGCCACCAAGCAGCAGGGAGCCGTGACCCAGAACGGCTCCGCATCTGCCCGGAGCGGGCGGCACGTCTCAGACACGCTCTGCCCTTCCTCTTCAAGCCATCGGAGCACATGGCATCGCTCGCCCCGCTCCTGCCAGCCCACGTCCCCCCTCCCCTCGGACAAGGCACCGCGGGGGGAGATGCTCCCCGCTGCCCGTCCTACCCCAGCGCTCGCCCGGATCAGCTCCGGGCTCTCCTGGCAGCTTCCAGGAGCTCCTGCCTCCTGGAAGTTCGTCAGGCAAAGCGATTAGATGGCTGGCTGCTTAATCACAGGACGACACTCGCTCTGATCCGAGGAAGCAATTACCTTGAAAATGGGGGTCACGGGCCCCACTCATTTACCTTAATTGAATTCCAATATCTGCCTCTAGCTGCCTGGGCTCCTGGCTGCGACTTTGAGCTGCTCTAAGCCGAGCATCTCCCTCGCTTGCTGCCTCTGCCACCGGTTCCCACCTCCCAGCCCGCTGGGAAGGTGCGAGGGCCAGGCAGGAGGCCAGGCAGCTGCGCGGTGCTGCCTGCCACCCCAGCACCGACCCAACGAGACACGCTTCCCACGCCCCACCATAAGGGATCTGGCTGCAGCCGAGGTTTTCCTCGGCCCCAAGGGCTGCAGGAGCCCGGAGCACATTTCAATGCTTAGCGCTACCCATAAAAACCAGAAAAATGCATAAAAAAGCAAAGGGAATCCTAAAGAGCCTTGTAGCTTAAGAAAAAAGTGTGAATAAAAAGAGTTTAAAAAAAAAATCAGTATTTTTTGGAAAACAAACAGCGAAACCCAGAGGAGCTCTGGAGCCACCTCTCAGGACACTGGCAGGGGACGCTGACGTCCCAGGGTTAAGGGAGCTCCAACAGAGAGCAGGTTTGCTGCAGGACTGAGATTCTTACATCAATTAAAGAGAGAATAAAAATTGTTAGTCTTAAAAACCACCTGAGATCTGTGAGAGAGAGCCCGGTAAGACAGGAGCGGGTAAGTCAATGCATGGAACAACAACTCCGTCAAGTTTACAGCACATTTCACATCAACAGCACACGCAGAGACATGCCTGGGCTCAGGGGGCTCCGGGAGGGCTGCCGGGCACCCAGCCCCACTCCCCAATCTTACAGAGAACATCAAATTTGGCCGGCGGAGGCCCCCGGTGCTGCATTAGCGCCCGGGGAGGGGGACTGGGCTGCCACCCCCCGTCTCGCTCAATGCCAGATTGGGGGAGTTTTGGTGCTTTGGCGGGGGGGGGGGGGGGGCTGCGGGGCAACCGGGGTGCTGCGAGCCGCCCTTCTTTAACCCCGCCTGAGCGCAGGATTGCCTCTGGTTATGGTAAATGATAGGAATAAAAGGGGTATACACACGGTGAGAGGCAGATTGGGAAGTCCACGTACCCCGATGATAGCATTCAACTCCGTCATTGTCACTTGCTTGGCACGCTCAACAGCCTGAGCGACTTGCTGTTGGTGCTGCGGGGACAGAGGTGCACGGCTGGGTCAGAGGCGGGCACGGGGGGCACCGGGCCGAGGCATGACCCCCCAACAGACCCATGCAGCAGCTGGTCACCCCCTTTTTTTGTCTGTGTTTTGCTCATGAGAGCAGCAACACCCAGCTCCACCGACCGTGGGGTGCAGGGGGAGCCGGAGCAGCTCCCCCGCAGCATTTTCTGCTCCAGGGGCTTGGCACAGACCCCCGTGGCCGAGCAAAGACCCTCGTGGGGTCTGGCTCTCCCCCACTCCGAGGGGTTTGCAATGCCCACGTGGGATCTGAGCCCCGTTTCTCACGGGGCACCCCAGAGCAGTCACATACCCCCAAACCATAAGTTTGTTGGTCCTCATGGGACCCCCCGAGGGGCACAATGCTGCCTTCCTGGGGAAACCCCCCCGGGAGAAGCAGCATCCACCATCCGGGGTGTGAAAAGATCCTTACCTCTTGTGACAGAAAAGGCATGATCTGGGCTAAAATTGTATTCAGTCTTTTAGCAATTTCTGTCTGAAAAAAGGGAAGAAGAAAAAGCAACAGTTAGTAGCGAGCAGCCTCCCGCAGACTGCACGAGGCTTCCCAGCAGCCACGCTGTGCATCCCCTTCCCTGCATCCCCTCCCGTGCATCCCCCTCCCCGTCCCCTCCAGGCTGCGCAAGAGGAAGCGGTGACTCCCAAAAGAGGCACCAAAAGCACCTTTGTGTGCACTCCGCGCTCGCCAGCGCAGGGACGTGGCCCCGCTCACCACACTCTCGGGTCACTTTGGTCCCCTTCCATCACGGGACTGAGTGTCACGGACCAGCCCCGGCAGCTTTGCGCTAGCCTGGACTTCCCTGGCTTCAGGAAAACATAGCTGGGTACTAGCACAGCTCCCCGTCCTCAGAGCAGCCGCTGCGCTCCAAAAAGAGGCCGGATCACATAAAATCAGTTTTACGCACCCAGCCGGGATCACGCGTGGGGAAAGCCCCCCACCACTGCTTTCCGCCCCCGGCACGTATCTGCGGGCACTAAGTTTCTTCAGAAGCAGCCTCCGCAAACACGCACCGCTCCGTGGTCGAGGTCTTTCCCCACCCCACACTGAAGCTGTTTCGGGTTCCTTTTGCCATCCTCACACCACACTCGGGGAAATTTAACCCGTAACTATTTACGCCCGTCAGCTCGACCACGTTTTTTGGGAGCTTAACAACAAATCTACGCTGTCAAACTGCGGTTTCTGCAACACCTCCATTAACTGGGAGTAACGTTTTCCTCGAGTGACAACCCCACACGTGCCACCCTGCCCCACTCCGCGCACCCCACGGACGCTCCCGGCCGGCACGCGGAGCTGCGCCGATCGCCGCCGCCCGCCTCCCAAGAGTTAATGCCGGCTGCTCCGCCGGCCGAGGCAGCTGTTAAAACAGCTTTTGGTCCAACTCAAACACGGCCCGAGCAGCCGCGAGGATTCAGCGCTGCAACAATGGCCGGAGCCGAGCCCTGGCGCGGAATCAAACGCCCAGAAATTCCTTCCGACAGCCCTGAGCAGCTCGTTATCGATAACACAAGTGATTAACTGGGTCTCGCTCCAGCCTCCCCGTCGGCACGGTGCCTCCTCCCTACGACGGCCAGCAGCCAACCGCCAACCGCCGCTCCGAGAGCCCCCGTGCGCTCCCCAAATCACCGCCTGCACCCCTCCCCGATCCCCACTGCTCAGCCCCAAGCGTCCCCAGGATGCGCCTTACAGCAGCTCTGAATTTTAACCCCAGCCCTAGTGGGGTGCCGATGCAGAGGGGGGCTCTCAGCTCCACCTGCTCTCAAATACTGTAAGAAAAAAAACTCAAATATCATAGTTTGGAGGGGAAAAAAAAAATTGTACAGACACCCAACCCCTGCTTTGAGGGGCTGGGCAG
Organism: Phalacrocorax aristotelis; assembly: GCF_949628215.1. Classification (NCBI taxonomy): domain Eukaryota; kingdom Metazoa; phylum Chordata; class Aves; order Suliformes; family Phalacrocoracidae; genus Phalacrocorax; species Phalacrocorax aristotelis. The sequence goes on from NC_134282.1 coordinate 54,439,670, forward strand.
CAGCTGGGGCACGCTGGTGTTGCTACAAGCCTAGCCTAACAAGCACAACCAACACGCCCCAGGATGACCGCAAGCAAGGAGATGCCAGGACAACCCCGATCTCCCCCAGCCTAGACTCAGCCCCGCGGAGGGAACCACCCTGCAGCCACCGGCGCTCGGGGACCTGCTGCAAGGGGTCCCCACGAACCGCCCGCTCGCCGCTCCCGCGGCACCTTTGCACGGGCGTTGCCGGTTTCGGCTTCAAAGCGGCGGGGATATTTCTGGCTATCGTCTTTTCCGAGAGCGCCCCGGTGATCGGGTTACACCTGATGCTTTTATTAGCCCTTCCAGAGGTCAGGGGAACGTGCTGGCATGCTGCAGCAAGGCAGAGGCATCTGGAAGTGGCTACGGTCAGGTACCTTGGCTATGGCTACGCGAGCGCTGCAGCCACCGGATTATCATGGACCCGCAAGCGAGGATGCGAGGCTCGCCGGGCAGCTGGCGAAGGCACGATACTCCCAGCAGAAAGGGCTCCGGCCAGCGCAAGCTTTTAAAGACCCAAAACGCATGGCATCACCCACCGACCACTCCGCACCCACCAAAATCGGGCTGCAGACTACAACGGCAAAAACCAAGCCCAGCCCCGGCGCCACGCGTGCCCCGGCAAAGCGCTGCCGCTTGGAAGCGGCGGCAGGGCCACCGCCAACCACCCCGGTGCTCGCATCACGCGTTGCTCAGCGATAGGTAAACCTCTTTAGGGGCCTTTTTGGCACCAACGCATCGATTAGATTATATATAAACTGCAGCTCCATTAAATATTTATTCCTTCAGATGAAGCCTATTGGATTCTGGACGCAACAACCACTCGGTGCGTCGCTCCTCCGGCACGGTTGCTTCTCCTGCGAGCTCTCTCTCGCCAGCCCCCAACGGGTTCTAGAACAAATTCAATCCTTATCTGAGGTGAAGCCAGCGGTGCCAGCACGAGCAGTCCCTCCAGCCGCGCGTCGCAAAGGTCGTTTAGGCGTAAAGGAAAAAAAAAATGCAGCATCCAAACAGGCCACCTCCGTGGAGGAGGGAGGGAGGGAGGGAGGGAGGGAGGGAAGGCACCGAGTTCTCCCCAGGCGCCATCGAGCGCTAACACGGTCCAGACAAACAAGACACACGACGACCCATCGCCTCCACGTTTAAATCCAATTCTGCCCAAGCTTCCAACAAAGCCTTGAAGAAAAACTTCGCGGTCTGCAAAGAGAGAGACTTCCCACGTGGGATTCAGCGAGCAAGGAGATATTAGATGTCCAAAATATTATGTTTACAACCATGAGGTTTCCTGTTAACATGAGATTCAATAATCTTTAAATATTTGTTCACTTTAACTTTTCCCATTCCCCAGCATATTAAACTCTAGTTGTCCCCATTAAAAGTTTAACCGGGAGCGGAGGGGGATCCTCCAGCGCGCCAGGAACAGGGGAGGGTTTCATGCCCGACACCTTCCCCACAACAGGGCTCATTCATCACCTTGCCCCAGAGCGGCGGAGCCCCCCGATCCCCTCCCGAAGCCGCGCCTGCCAAGAAAAACCTCCATTCCCCGCCGCTGCGGGTTGCCATGGCAATCCCAGCCTCCGCATCCCCTCCCAACGCCCTGCGTCTTCGCTGGACCACGGCGTACGTACATCACCGAGATGGGGGGCTGCAAACGAGCGGTGGCTAAGAGACCGGGGGCTGCAGGGGGCACCTCAGCAGAGGCACCCACCCACGCAGCCCAGCACCCACGGGAGCACCTCCCAGGACGCTCGCCCCGGGGCGGCAGGATGCTGACGGCAGCTCCGTGCCGCTTGTTGAAAAGGGCAAGGAGTCGGGAGAACCTGAAATCCTGACTAATCCCCCACTGCCCCCCGCCCCTGCCAGGAATCTGACCTGCTGCTAGGCAAGAAGCACTTCTGGGGTGGTGTTTCGCGAGCGGGGAGGAGGGGGAAAATCAGAGAAAACATTTGCACTGGTTATAAATCAAGAGACAGACCGCTTGGCCACGGGCTGCAAGTCCTGTCACCCGCTCTTAAAATGGCCAGAGCCGCTACCAGCGCCCAAAGGGCACGGAGAGCCGCTGCTGGAGCCAAGTCAAGAGCCGGGCAGGGGCTCGGGCCGCAGCAGCGCCCGGCGGCATGGTGTTAAATAGCTGCGGGGCTGGCTCTGCCCAGCAGCCCCGGCCCCCCGTCCTCTCGTCTTTACACCTGGACGTGGCAGAGGGAAGTTTAAAAATAGCTCTGCCGGCCGCCAGCCCCGGGATACGCGGAGAGGAGTTGAAAGGAGCAACCTTAAAATCACCCGAAGCACAGCGCGAGCAGAGCCCCAGCCTCGACCCGGGGAAAGGGGGTGTGGGGGGATCCTGCACCCCTGCAGACATTGCCCTGGGCAACGGAGATGCTCGCCGCGCCAAAATGCGTCGGTCTTCGCCGAGCAAGCAAACGGGAGCTGCAGGGCTGCCCCAGCCCCGCCGCTGCCCCGGGGGTTGCACCCCTGGGAAGGACCCCGCACCCCTCCCGGGTTCCCTCGGGAGCCGTTGGGGCCAGGGCTCAGCCATGCGCTGGGGATGGAGGCGCTTGCAGAAACCGACCCCGCAGCGAGCACCTGCAGCCTGCCCAAACGCCCGAAGCACAGGCACCCCGCGCGGGACAGATCCTCCACAACCCTGCGAGTGACACCAACGCACCAGACCAGGCCATCTCAGAGAGTCTCAGAACAGACTTCGCGCCACACCAGAGCAACCTGCCCTTGCTTTTTGAGTTACAGTGGTGGGACGCAGGCTGGAGACACGGGGTGGAACGCACAGCATCGCTCAGCTCACCCTTCCCCCTCTTGAAAAAGACCGCAAAACATTATAAAGGCTTTCCACCACAAGCCTAAAACCCCGGAGCGATGGGGTTGGTAGGGTGCCCAAAGCAACGGACCACGGGGTGCAGGAACGCGGCATCGGCGTCACCCCACGGTTCCTGCAAGACTCCCGGGGAGAAGCACCCGCCTGCGAGCACCCAGCTTTCTCCTTGGCTCCGAAACCACAGGTCACGGGTCTGCACCACCACGACCCACCTCCAGCCACCCCACGGTGTCCCCCCCCACCGCACCTCAAGCCCTGGGAGAGGGTGGCAGGGGCGGTCGGAGAAAGGCGAGGAGTAAATCACACCACCGGTGAAGCACCAGAAGCATTTGTTGAAACCAGGATATTGTCTCTTTAAGCACATGAAAATAAGGCCCTTGAGCAGTGTGGTTCTCACTCCGGCGCACAATTATGGGTACTTTCAGCTGTCTACCACTATTTCAAGTGCTCTCTCCAACCAGGCTGTCAATGGCATGTTGAAAGCTATTTGTGGCTGCTATCGTTATTAGCAAAGTGGAGAGCTTCGCTGATGAGAATTAAATTCAGGGAGGGGGTGTGGAGGGCCGGGCCACAACCCCTCATTACAGAATTACCACCAGCACCCGGGCTGCAGGGGGGCAGAGCTCACCCGGGACCCCCAAAACCCACCTGGGACCCCCAAAACCCACCCAGGGGCTCCCAGTGCCTCCCGCAAAGCCAAGGGGAGGGAGAGGTTAAGCTGGCTGACAGCTATTCCCTTCCACCTTAGGAGACCTCAGAGTATCACACTAACAAATTACTTGGCTTCTGAAGTATTTAGCAAATTATTACCTGGCACTCCTTGCTAACGAGCATGACAGAAAGTATATTGTGTTCCTGGAATATTCTAGAAAAAAAAGCAGCATGCCTCTCTTCCCCTGGAAGTGTCAGGAGGGTTTAGGTTTGTTCCAAGCATTAAGTGTTTAAGCACAGAAACAAGAAGTGCTTATGTGGAGAGTTCTCAGCCATAACAAAAAATCAGCACAAAGGTTCTCCCCTCCGAGGTGTCCCGTTTCCCCACGCAAAATTAAGTTTTGCTTTTGGAATCGTTACTCCCTCTGACTGCATTCGGCAATTATCTACAGAGATCTGAACAACAACAATGCCAGAACAAGAGGGGAACGAAAGCTGCTTTTGTAAAAATCAATTAACCTTCAAAAAAAAAAATAAAGGCGTTTTGCTCAGGTTTAAAAAGAAAACTCCTGACCAGCCTCAGGTTTAAGAAAGCTGAGCCCGGCTAAGACAGTGCTTCATTCAGCAGGAAGACTGATGTAAGGAGCAATTCACTGCGTTATAGGCAACAAAGTGGGTAGTCACTTCCTAAATATTTCCTTGCATATGGAGTTGTTTATGAAACTACATTTTTTTCTTAACGAGAAACAAAACAAGAAGAAAGGGGGGGGGGGAAACACACGCAGCCACATATGCACACACTTAATATTCAGCGTAGAAGAGATAATCTGTTATATAAGCCCACAGACAGACAATCCCCTTTTGCTTAAAGATGAAGTATCCATCAATGTTTGTCTCAAGCAGATGTAATCACAAGCAGTCAAGTCTGGAGGGCAGGACACTGCATGAATAATTCAAGCACTTCAGTCTACTTGATTGTGTGCAGATAAACACAAGTCAACCGCTAAACAGGTCAGCTGATAAACTTGTTTGTTCAGGACTAGCCACCCTCAACCAGATGCAGGCAGGACCACGCTGCAATTAGCGGCAAGAGATGCCTTTCAGGGTGGGGGGGGGGATGCTGTAGCCCAAAAAAGAGGCAAACCCTCCCCTGGCACCCCGAGCTCTCCCATCCCTCCGCTCCCTCACGCCCCATTTTCGCCTGGAAGCGCGCTCGGAGCAGCTCGGGCTGCTTTGTTTTCCTCCAGCACCATGCACATCGCTGTCAATTAAAGAACAAGACAGCTTCACCTCCCCAAACTTCCCCCGTCAGCCCAGCACTAGGCACGCAGCATATGTCACCAGGAACAACTAAAGCAGGCGGGGGATGCTCCGCGCGGGCTGGAATCATCCGGCGAAGATTTATCTGCTGAGTTGCAAGGCAGCGAAGCTCTCGGCAAGGCACGCCGACCACGCAAGGGCCTCCCCGGGCTGCAAACGCCGCGGCGTGGGAATCGCCACCCTGCAAAATCCGGGGCAGCGAGGGCAGCGGCGGCTCTTGCCTGCGGCTGCCTGCACCGACCCCCGCGGAAAACTGCCCCTGGGCCATTTGAGGCTGCTCAAGTTACCCTCCGAAACCACACCAGGCACTCGGCCCCACCGAGCTGCCACGGGGAAGGCACGCTACGCGGTCACGCCGCAAGACGGAGCGGGTGTCGGCGCCCTCCATCCATCCACACGCCAACGAAGCCAGGGCCCGCGAGGGGCTCTCACCCCCCGGTCCCGATGCTCACCCCGCAGCGCGACAACCCTCTCGGTCGGATTTTGGTTACAACCACGCGCTGGTGGAAGCCCAGCCGCACGTCTCGGGAAACAGCAATTGCTTCCAAAGCTTCCATCAAGAGAAAAAGCTCAATATCTTGCAGGATTATTTCAGCGTCTCCACAGAGCGAAGCCGTTCCATCACCAAGGGCTTTCAGAGGCATTCCCCCTCCCGAAAGCAGCCTGCACCAACGCTTGCGTTGCTCCAACCCCTCGAGCATTTCTAAAGAGGCTGCAGGGTCCGCGTCCCTCCGGACACGGGCAAGACAGGGACGGGGGTCCTCGCAGGAGCCCACCACTGGCCTAGGCAGAAATTCGGCCCTCAGGAGCACTCCTGGCCACGCCAAGGCAAAAACCCTGCCCCAGGCTTCCCCCCAGCTGCAAGACCAGCCCCACGAGCCCCCGCTCGCCCCGCGCACGGGGGACCCAGGCTCCTGCGTAGCCCCCCCAGGGCTCCCCACAAGCAGCACTGCCTCGCAAGGACGCTTGTGTCCAGGCAGAAGCAACGAAGAGAGAAGTCAGGATTATCTGCATGGAAGAAGCTATTTTTAAAAAAAAAAAAGTGAAGACTAAGCAGTAATTATTTTCGTTACCCTGTGACTACGTACCAGAAAGCTACAGGGAAGCGTGTGTGAAGAAGAGGCAGATTCACAGACACGCTGCTCTGAATTTCATCAGTCGGCTAACAACACTTTCTTCCTTCGGGCTGCGATGCTGCTATTAAGCAAAGCCACTCTGGAGTTGAATGGGGCTGATTTGCGAATTGCAAAGTTGATGTCAACTTCTATCTGCCTTAAGTTCTTAATTAGAACTACTTCTAAAACCAGTAAGCAGCAGCAGCAGCACAAATAATCAGGTCTAATCTCAATAATAACTTTATTCCTTTAAGTTTTACTATCATGTGCCCAGCCTTTAGGCTCTTTAACTATAATCTTATCAAGGTAGCACACCACATTCTGCTGTGGCCTTCTATATTTTTCCTTCAGGCAAGTTACATATTAGGAGAGGAGGGAAAAAACAAAAGAGTACCAAATATTGCTTCATTTTCCAGATGCAAAGACAAATCCGTGACATTGAGCAACACAACATAAGATATCAGTATCCCTGAAGATAACTCCCTTCTAAGTCTCACGCTCCAGCACGACGAGTATCAGGGCTACGACCTTAGAAACAGTCACATTGTACCAACAACAAAACCAGAGGAAAGCGCGGGAGATAACAGTATTTTCCAAGCGCCGGGAACAGGCTATTCCAGGTACCGACCTCCCAGCGTGGAAGGCAAGGCTATTTTCACCTCTCATCATAAAGGCTCATCTCAAAAAAGCCAAGTTTCTCCTGAATATAGGCAAAAAGCCACCGGCCTGCCACCGCAACCTGCGGGTCCCAATGTAACTGGCCAGGCCACGAGATCTCACCTGGGGTCACACCCCTGGCTCCAGCCCCGACTCCCCACTTAGTGCCACCAGGGCCTATTTTATCTCAGGTTGAGAAAAGGGCAACAGGAGATCAATTAATCACAACTTTCCCCCCCTTTAAATTACTCACCTGTTTGTGCATTTCAATATTCAAACCATACGACATTTCATAGTACTGGGGAATAAAAAAAAAAAAAACAAGAGCCAAGAAGAATTTGAATTAATTTAACATAAGGTATTTGCATAAGGTCATTACCAGAAAGCATCCCGGTCAAAACTGCGCGTAAAGCATTCGTAGCCAAGGAAATTATACCTTATAATAAGCAGATGTTTATAGGGTTTAACTGGCATGCATTTAACAAGAGGACACTCCTTTTTACTCCTGTTTTCTCCTCCTAAGCTACTTAGAAAAACAAAGAGGCGCAGAGCTGTGTGACAGGCGTCTGCACAGCCCTGGCAGAACAGGTAGAGCCCGCAGCCTGGCTAAAAAGCCAGTTTCTCACTGGGGGGGGGGGGGTGGGGGGGTAGATTTACTGCCCCCGCCCCCCCCCCCCCCCCCCCAGGGTCCAGCACTGCTGCTGGGAGCCCTGGGAACATCCCGGCCCCCTGTCCCCGCCGGGAAAAGGGGTGCTGGCTCCCGCTACACCCATTTCAAACACAAATGAAACATCGGGGGGGCCCCCCACGATGCAAATTTCACCAAAAGAGGTTTCTACAGCAACAAAAGGGTCCGTTTTCCCCAGGGTTTTTTGGGGGGTGCCCTGGGAAGACACCGGGGTGGGGCCTCACCCCACGCTCCCCCAGTAAACCCCAACTCAGAGGCAACCCCCGGGGTGCTGCTCCCCCCACCCCCCCCGCCCCCAACACCGGGGCTGCAAAAACCGGTAAAAAGGGGTTAACAGGAAACTTGGTATTGCACTTCTTCCAGCGGCCTGGGGCTGGGGGGGGGGGGGGCGGGGGGGAAGCGGGGGGGCCCCCGCCCGGTGAGGGTGCCCCCCACCTTGTGTGTCGTGTTCCCCCCCCTCTCCGCGCGCGGCTGGGCTGGCAGCTAATGACATTTACAGCCTGATCCGAAATCTGATTAAAGTCTCTTACCATAACGTAATGGCGCTGCATTTCTGTCTTCTCGTTCGCCAGCTTATCATACTCCACTTTCAGGCTGGAGGGGGGGGGGGGGGCAGAGCAGAGGGGTGAGACCCCGCGGGCGGGGGGGTAGGGGGGTGCGGGGGGGGGCGCTGCCCTCAGCCGCGCCCCGGGGTCCCCCCCCCGGGCTCACCTGTGGTACTGGGCTTGCAAGAACTGGAACTCGTCCTTGATCCGGTCGCAAGATTCGGCTACGGTGAATTTAAAGCCCGGCTGGCCCGGCTGGTGCGGAGCCTACGGGGAGAATCGGGGGGGGGGCGCTCAGCGGCCGGGTGCGGGGTTTTGGGGAGGGGGTGGGGGGGGGGTTTGGGAGCCCGGGACTCACCGGGTGCCGGCCCTGGGGGTACATGGCAGGGCTGGGGCGCGGTCACTGGGGCCCGCCGCGCCGTGCCTCGCTGGGGCGATGGCGGTGTGAGCTGCTGCCCGCCGGCCACGGAGCGCTCCGGGAGAGGCCGAGAACTGGAACAAAGAGACGAGAGGAAAGTCCGTGCGGGGGGCGGAGAGGGAGGGCGGGGGGGAACGGGGGGGGGGGGGGGGGAAACACCCGGCCGGCCCGGCTCGCTGCGCGACACGCACCCACACCCCCCACACTCCCCCCCCGCAAAACACCGCACCGCCGGGGAGGCGCTGCGCGCCCGCGGAGCCGAGCCCAGCCCGGCTAAGCCGAGCCCAGCCCGGGGCCAGGTGCCGACCCCCCCCCCCCCTTCCCAGTCCTCCGCTTCCCCCCCCTCCTTCCGGCTGGCGGAAAACCGAAAAAAAAAAATCACCTAAAAATATTTATATATTAAAAAAAAAAAAAAAGCAACAACGACGACAAAACCCAACCAAAACAGCCCCGGAGGAAGGAGGATCGCGGTATTCCTGCTGCGAGAAGAAGGGGGAAGCAAAGCCAGGAACTAACGCCGGAGCACGACGGCCATGGAGGAGAGGAGGAGGGAGGAGGGGGGGGAGGAAGGCCGTACACATCCGACTTCCCGGGCGCCGCGGACATGCGAAGTGCGAGGAGCGGTGCCTCCGCCGCTTCTCCCCCACGCCGGGGGCGGCCGTTTAGCTTCGTCCAGCCGGTATCGCCGTAACTCCACGAGCCATGGTGCCGCCGGTCCGGGGTGGGGTTGGGGGGGGGGTGGTGGTGGTGGGGGGCCCCTGCCGGGGCCCGGGCCGGTGCTGGGTGGGGGGTGGTGGTGGTGGGGGGGGTGCGGAGCGGAGCCCGCCGCCCCCGGCCCCCGCGATGCCGCCGCCGCGGAGCGGAGCGAGGCCGCCCCGGAGCACGCGGTCCGGCCGCCGCCGCCAGAGCGCTCGGGCGGAGCGGGGAGGGGGGAACAAAACCCGGGCGGCCTCGGCGGCGGCGGCCAATGGCGGGGCGGGGAGCCCACGTGGGGGGGGCGGGGGGGGCGGGGAGGCGCGCGGCGACTGGGGCGCCGCCGGCGGTGACGTCACAATGCCGCCAGCTTGTGTCTCAAACGAGCGGCGGCGGCGGGCCGCGCCCCCCCCTCCGCGCAAGCCACGCCCCACACACGCCACGCCCATACGCCCCGCAAAGCCCCGCCCCCCCGGTCCCGTTCCACCTCACACACACACACACACCCCCCCCGGCCCCGAGCGGGACCCGACGACCCCCCGCTCCGCCGGTCGCGGTACCGATAAAGCGGCCGGTGCGGGGGGGGGGGGACACCGAGCACACCGAGCCCCGCGCGGCCGGCAGGGTGAACCCCGCCCCGGTGGCCGGGCCCGGTGCTTGGGGGGCGACGGGGACACTGGGGGGGGGGGGGCGGCCCTTTCTGCCCCCCAGCGTCTCCTTTCAAGTCTTTAATGAGGAACACGGGTGATGTCACTCCCGTCACACACACACACACACACCCCCCCCGGGACGAGAAACCCCCACGCTGGGCTGCGCCTCGCGCGGGGAACGCGCGGGGGGGGGGGGGGGGGGGCGGTGTGTGGAACCGGGGTTGGGGGAGCCGCGACCCCACGTTCGGGCCGATCGCGGCGCCGCGGCACAAAATGGCTCCCCTCCGTGACGTCACGCGGAGCCCTCCCTACCCCACGTGGGGCTCCCTCCGACTAAGCCCCACCCCCACATCCCACTGCTGACCAATGACAGCCACGCCGACGGCCGGCTGCTCGGACCCCATTGGCCGCACCGCCGCGCGCGGCCCGGCGCGGGGAGGGCGGCTGTCAATCAAAGCCACGCGGGGCCGGAGCGGTGACAAGCGGCGCTGCCGTGCGGTCCCCGCTGCCCGCGCCGCCCGCCATGGCGGCCCCCCCCCCCCCCCCCCCCCGCGCCCCCCGCCCTGCGCCGCCAATCTGTCACTGCCGCGAAAAAGCAAAGCAGGGGCTAAATATCAATTTGGGTTTGTGCATCAAAGGGATATTTTGGGTGGGTTTTTTTTCTCCTCGTAATGAAACGTGGCCCTTTAAATAATAAAGGAGAACACCCCACCCCCCCTTCGCTCCCCACAACAAGCCCCTCAACGCCCCCCCGCTCGCAGGGGGCGCGTGATGCCCCCCCCCGCCGCCGGGTCCCCCCCCCGCGGTGGGGGTCCGGGCGGTGCCGGTGGGGGGTGCCCCAGCCCCCCGGGAGCGAGGGGAGCGGGGGGGGGGGGGGGGCGGAGCGGGGGCAGGGGGGTGGCCCCCGCCGCTAATTGGGTGCGTTCCGGTTGTTGACGTGACGAGAAGTGTCAGGGCTCGGCGCTGCCCATTGGTCGCCGCGCACGGCCCCGCCCTGGCCCCACGTGGGGGCCGGCCGAGGCGGCGGGCGCGGCGCGAAACCCGGCGTGGAGTCGGACACGGCGGAGCCGGAGTCACCGCGCTGCGCCCCCCCCCCCCCCCGCCGCCTCCGTTCGGCCTCCGACCCCGTTTCCCCCCTTTCCTGCTAATTTTTTAATTTCGCCTCCCTTTTGCTTTGCTTTTCCTTCCCTCTGGAGAGGCAGCAACGCGCTGCAAGGACCCCGCGCGGCGTGGGGTGCACGTCGGGGTGCACAGCCCCCCTGGGACTGCAGCCCCAGGAGACCAGACCCTGCGAGAGCACCCGTGCACACCAGCGTGGGAGAACATGGGCGCACGGTGCGTCCAGCCACGTGGGGAGGGGGGTGCTCCTGAGACCACCTGTGCCCAGGGAAACAGCGAGAATCACTGCCGGCCAGCAACCCTGGAAATATCAGTGGTGAAACCGGTACTTATTTTTCCTGTGAAGTGCTCTTTCTGGCACTTCGTCCTGCAAAGAGCATCCAAGGCGACATCTATTTAGCGGAGAAACGTGACCGGTGCTCCCGGTGTTGCGCGCTCGCGCAGGGCCCAGGAGGATGGCAAAGCAAAGGCAGCAGCACCCAAAAATCCTCCCCTCCACGAGGCCCTCGGGGTCGGGACACGCGGTGCCCTTCCTCGCCACGCAGCCCCTCCTCGCCGCCCGGCGCGGCGGCGGGCTGCCGGAGCTGCCGAGCCTTCCCGCAGGCTGACGGGCAATGGAGTGACCCGTGATAATTCTCCAAATCGCTGCGCTTTGCCCTCAACGCTTGCTCTTGGGTTTGCAGATATTTGTTAATTTTTCACGGCCGGGAAGGTTCACGCCAACCCTGTAGCGGCGGCGCGAGGCCGGGGTTGGTGCTGCTGGGTGCTGAGCCCCTGCGAGCCCGCGCCGTCGCGTTCCCCACGGACCCTCGCTCTGCACCTAACTGAGCTGGGAAAGAGCAAAAAAAATGGGGGGATTCCGGCGGTGGGGCTGAGCCAGACCCTCTGCCCGAGCACCTTTCTGGGGCCTAATTCAGTGGACACCGGGACATGGGGAGAGGAACGGAAAGCAGTGGTTTTGCACTGAAAACTCATTTCGTTGCTCAAAATAGAACACATTAGGCGAGCCGCTTCCCTCCCCCAGTGGTACTTATGGACAAATTCTGATTTTTATTTAATGGTTTCCCCGAAAAGGTTGTAATTTTCTTCACATTCCCATCCAGCCATAGCTCCAGCGCTGTTGTGGTGAACTCAAACGACCGAGAATGCCTCTCATTAATTGATATTCCTCAGGTTAGGACTGTACTGAAATAGCAGATGTTTTATTTTAGCTTATTAAAACTCACCTGGTTGAAAAAAAAAAAAAAAAAAGAGCTATTAGGGGTGAAAGGATACGTTCTGGTGCATATTGATTTAAAATCTACTTAAATTGATATTTGCACATCCCAATTATAAACCGTGATCTTTTCCCATAAGTTATTTTTCTTTTTCTGTGGGTTTTTCCTTTTTTCTTAACAATCTTAGAAAAAACCTCAGTGGAAGAAGCCACCGTCTCCTCTCCCAGCGACAGCCCGTGCTGCCGCGAGAGGCCTTTGGCACCACAGACGGGGCAATGAGGGGCAGGAGGGGGGCCAGGAGGGAGGCACCCCATCTTCCCCCCTGCCTTTCCTCCTGGCCGCGTGTCCTGAGCCCGGCCGGGGCAGCCGGCGCCGCTGAGTGAGGGTGAGGATGAGGACGAGGGCTCTGGGGATGCTCAGCGCCGGCTGGCCGCCCCGTGCAGCCCCGTGCACATCCCTGGGGTGCCGGCGAAGGGCAGCTCCCCGCGGGGCCGTGGCAGCGGAGCACCCCAGGGTGAGCAGAGCGCAGGAGGCACTGGGGTCCTTCGGGACGACGCAGTCACCCCTCCCTTAGGACGTCGCTGGTCCCAAGAGCCGTTTTGGCCAAAATGTGCCCCATCCCCTGTGCTGCGGTGCCAGGGTGCCCGGGCGTGCTGCGGGCTTGCAGCCACGGCACCCCGCGAGGTCTCACGGCTGGGAGAAAGGAAACAGGAGATGTCCTCACCCACCCTGTCTGGGGAGAAACCTCGGGCTCGGCTTCTGGGCACGGGGTGTTGTGACACCGTCCCGTCCCCACCGTGATGCCACCCTTCGGGGAAACCGTCTGAGCTGCCCTTCCCTTTCCCAAACGGCCTCTGCGGGGGGTGGGGGAAGAGCCGCTGCACCCCATCCGCCCACGGTCGATGCTCCCACATCGGCCACCCCCGGCTGCCCCCGGTGGTCCGGGGTCCCGGCCCCTCGGCGGGTGCTGCCAAGGGCCAGGGCGTCCTGGGGGAAACAGGGGGGAAAGGAACCAGCAGGATAAGGTTTGCTGCAGCTGGCCGGGTCTGAACGTCTGCATGGCCACAGCCTCCCTGCTGGGAAACGGGTCCAGAGCACCGGTAGTAGGAAATGCATATTTTTTCCCCCATTCCTTTCTGTCTCCCCTTCACATGCCGTGTGTCCCGTGACTCCTGGAAGAGGCTGGCTATGGCTTTAGCACAGCTTCATCAGGACACGCAGACTTGCTGTCAGGGCGCGGAGAAGGCGGCGGGAGAAAGAGGAGAAACCTGTGTGCACACATGCACGTGCACACACGCACACGTACACACGTGTGCACACAGATGCACGTGCACGCCCACGCGTGCCCACCGGTCCCGGGGTCGCCTCCCGTCCCCACCTCGCTCGCCGGCTGCCGTGACCGGCCGACCTCACCCACGGCGCGAGCGGCGCTGCCGGTGCTCGGCAGCGTGACGGCAGCCGCCCCGAGAGGTGACTTTATCGTTGACAAGCCGGTCCCAGCCCCAGTCAATAGTGTGTGTTTACATTTCAGGTGACACTATCTGCCCTCCGCGCAGGGCAGGACCCTGCCTGCCAAATTTCCTTTAGCTTTCAAGTTTATCTAAACAAGGATTTCAGAGCTGGGAAGGCAGTGAAACGCATACTAATGACCGACCGCGGAGAGCCAGGAGAGCTATCAGCAAGTTTATTTTGCTTTGTGGGGAAGCTGGGTTTTATCTGCTTTTGGCAGTAAGGTTTTACAGCCCCCCCTGGCAAGAGAGGGTTCAATCCTGCAACGGCTTCTGGCACCGGCATCCCCCGCAGGGCTGGGGACAGCAAAAGCCTCTTTTAGTTTTGGGTGCTCCCGCTAGCGATGCTCTGAGCACCTGAAGCCAGCCCGAGCCAATACCCGCACATCAGCCCGTGCTCGGGCTTCGAGCTTTTCCAGTTTCTCCTTTTTAGCTTTTCAGAGCAAATCTTGGGGCTCCAGGTGGAAAAATGCACCCGCGCCAACCTGCAAAATGGCAGAGGACTGCGGGTCCCTCCTGCGGGAAAGGGCCTGAACTCCTGATGTATGGGTAAGACCCTTGACCCGAGCCTGCAAATGCAGCCCTCCTCCTCAAACACCTCACAGCAGAAATTCGCACCTACGCCTTTTTCTCTCTGCTCCACTGCAATTCAAGGGCAGTGAAAGCACGGTGCTGGGGGCCCCTGGGCGGCAGCAGGCGCGGGGCGCGGTGGGGGTCACCCTCTGTGGCCGTGTGCACCCGCTCCCCGCACCCCCAGCCAGCGCCAGCGAGAAGCCGCCGGCAGGTTTCCGAACCTCGGCAGCCAAGGCGTGCAGGCGGGACTGGGAAGAGCCGTCGGTTGCTGGTGTTGCCACAACAGGCCCCGATTACCCCGTCCTTTCACAAGCAAAACTCCCATTGACCTCACCCTCATCCGCGGGATTTGCTTGAGCAATGCCCGTGGCTGCCCAGCCCAGCGGAGCCTGCAGCAGCCGAGGCCGGGGGGCTGCCCCGGCAGGGGGGCCGGGCAGGCAGCAAACGTGCTCGGGACCTGCCCCAAACTCCTCCGAGCACCAAACAAAGGCCTGAGCCTCACAAGCAAAATTTTTCTCCCTTGTCCCGCTGTGGTTGGGACGGGAGGTGGGAGAGGGTGGTTGAAGGGTACGGCCAGGGGCAGCAGCAACATTGGTTTTTCACAAGAACATGCTACAGACCTTCCTTGAGGTCCGAGGTGTGTTTCCCACAGACCTGAGAACCTCTCAGCTCTCACCAGAGCCTGGGGACCGTGTCCAGGTTCCCACGGCAGGGAGTGTTTCTGCAGACAGCTGCAAACCGTGCCGGAGGGAGGGAGAGCCCCAGGACCCTCCCGGCAGCAGAGGCAGCTCGGCAGAGCCGGACCCAGGCTGGGAGCTGGCGTCCCGCCTGCCAGGAAAGCCTCAGCCCATCCGCTCGCTTGCAAAGGTTTGGCCCAGAGGTTGGGACCAACAGGAGAAGCTGGTGGAGGGATCGAGCCCAGGACTCGCAAACAGGGCTGGGCTGCAGCTCAGGTCCAAACCCAGCAGCTCCGGCAGTGTCGGCTCCACCAAACAACTCGCGGGTGTCCAAACCCAGGTGGGGATAACAGGACAGGGCAGAGCTCGCTGCAGGCAGGGAAGTGGTGTTCCTGCGCCTGCCCGCCTCCCTGGCCGCTGCCCGCATCCAGCCCCGGCCCTGCCCCGGTTCCCCGGCACGCAGAGACCCCGTGCATGAGCACAGCCATGAGCCACCGCTGTGCTTCGGCAGAGGATGGTGCAGAGCCCTGCGCCCAGCGCAGCGCTGGCCTTGCACGCTCAACCAGCACCGGTTGCACTGGGGCTCCGGCACCACATTGGCGTAGCAACGTCGTGCACTTATTTATATTTAATGGCAGGCTGCACCCTGGATGGAGGAGGGAGAGCAGGTTCGGCCATGCCCGCAGAGCCTCCCCAGGCTCCGGAGCCGGGGCCAGCCTCTCGCCAGCCTCCCCGGTCCTCGCAGCCGGAGCCAGGGCGCTCATGGGTGCTCACGGGTGCTCGTCGCCTCCGGAGCCTGGGCCGCCAGCCCTCTGCTCCCCACGCTCACCTGCGCTCCCTTCCCGGGGCGAGCAGCTCAGCCCAGGCTTTTGCTGTACACTGTCTAATTATAGATATTATATTGCAAATGGCTTTTGGGCCTGCTAATGGTATTACTGGTGTTATTCTTCTACTTGTTAATTATAACCAATTTGTTTGGGATGCCTTCCCAGTTTTCGTCTGTAATTGCTCTCCCCATTCCCTGATGACTGTGACTCAGCAGAAACTCTGCAGTTTCGCTCAGGGATGATATTACTCTTTGTCTCTCCTGCCAAGCGCGGCTGCAGACGTCTGCCTGCGCAGCACGGCTACCGCTCCCACCCCGCCGGTGGCCGCGCTCCAGCCCGGAGCGGGCGGCTCGGGCACCGGGCGGGATGCGGGACGGCGGTGGCGTGGGGCGGGCATCCGCGCTGGCTTGCTGGGTTTGGAAGCGGGGCGACGGCAGCCTCGCTGCGAAGCTCCGCGTCCTCCGATGCGGCATCGCCTGCCGTAGCTGCCGGGCTCAGGCCTGGGGATGCTCGTAAGCAACTTGCTGAATCAGGGCTGCGGCCCATGAACCATTACAGGCTCCTGCCTGCGAAAACCCCAGCAAGGCTCGGTGTGACTAAAGGCTTAGCCAAGGAAAGAAGAAAATATTAAAGGGATTGTTTTCTTTTTATTATTGCTAAATTCTAAAGAAGCTTGCTCTTCTCCTCTCTCCCGCTTTAACTGCAGATAAGTTATTTGGAAAGCGAGTATTTCACCAGAACAGCCGTTCAAGTAGCCTAATACACACATTAGAGTCTATTTGCACTTAAAAGAAGTGGGAGGTATTAAATCAGCCTCTGGCCAGATAGTCATTGTATAAACAAGAGCTGTTAACTCTTACTTGATAGCAGTGATAGCAAGGGAAAGGAAAACAGCCCTGCAGTGTCATGACCAACCTGACACAACATGTTTTAGGTCTGGGGGGAAAAAAAAAACCCCACCCCAAACCCGCGGGAGTTCATGACTTCTGAGGCTGCGGGAGGGTGGCTGCCAGCCACGGGCCCGGCCGGGGATGCTCCTCCTGCCCGTCCAGCACCCTCCGAGCCCTGCCCTGCGGCTCCCCCGGCACCTTCCCCGCACGCCCTGGTCCTGGGAGCCGCTCTCCCACCCGGGGCTCCAGCAACGGCGGACACGGGGGTTACTGGCAGCCGAAACTCTCGCCGGCGCTGGGTCTCCAAGCTCCCGGGTCCTGCGCAGCCGGAGTCCCCCCTCCAGCAGAGCAGGGCTCCGCACGGGGCCGGGGAGGGCTGCGCGGCTCCGCTCGCTTCCGAGCAAACCCAGGTATTAATGAAATTTATGAGTCAGAGCAAGCAAAAGAAACTGTTTTCAGCTGACTTCACTCACCACTTCCTCTCCTCGCGTTCATCTCTCCCAGCAGCCCACTTATCTTCCCCCTGGAGCCGTGCCCACCCTCCCCTGCCCGATACGCCTCTATCGCTAACAGGCCAGAGCATTCAGCACCAGGATTGCTTCTGAGTTTGCTCACTCACTCACTCAAGCACTCTCAAGTTGTTCTCTGTGGCTAATCAAATGTCAAAACAAGCTACCCCTGCGATTTTGAGAGCTTTTAAACAGGAAGACATTTACCACTGATACATGAGAGCTGCACACATTTGTCTGGGGCTCAGCCTAGACCGGGTTTCAGTGATAGCTCAGGACGGGTTTCAGTTGCAGCAACTATCTGCTGGGTAGGAGCTATTTTGTGGTCTCTCTTTGGAGGAATAATGACTGTACGAGCCCGTGGCAGCGGTCCCACCGCTCGCCCAACGCCAGCGCCGCTGTCTCTCGTGGGGACGGGGCTCTTTCCCTCCCGCTGATGGGCAGGAGGTGGCCGCCAGCGTGGGCAGGCAGCACCCCTCCATCCCGGCACGCCCCACTCCCCGGCTAATTAAACCATGTTTTATAGCCCGCCTCTAAATCATGCACTTCGGGACTAAAGCAGTGAGCTTTCACCATTTGAGAAGCGATCATTCTGAGCCATCCAGAAGGCCAGGAGTCCCCACGAAAGGTGCTGGGGACCTTTCGGCTCCCGTGCAGCCCACAGCGAGGTGCAGCATCCTCAGAGCCCCCTGACCCACCATGGGCCGGGCTGAGCCGATGGCTGCAGAAGAGCAGGACCCTGTGTAAAGAACAATTTTGATTTCAGAGCCGCTTGGCCAGTCTCCCTGCAGCTCTGAAATCAGAGCTGTCCTTTATGCAGGTACCCGCTCTTCCGCAGCCAACGCTCGCCAAGACCCGGCATGTGACTCCCCGAAGGGCCCCGCGCAGCCTCGGTACCCCCCGTCTCCCACCCTGGAGCATCCCCTGCTCAGAGGAAGGGGTCAGAGCCCCTGGTCCCGGGGTGGGCTGTCAGCAGGTCCCCCCCACTGCCATCCCCAGCACGTCCCTGCTCGGCGGGGGGATCCCGTCTCCCCGTACCACCCACATGAGATGAAAGGCTCAGCGTGGGGTTTGGGATGCCCCGACGCGCTGGCGGGGTTCCAGCATTGTGCAGCCGGGCTGCCTTGTGCTCTCCAGCCCCGGGAAGGAGCCAGCTGGGAGCCGGGGGCTCGACAAAGGGCTCGCTCTGCCCTGGCGAGGCGCTGCGTTGGGCTCTCGGCAAAAGGGCCAACAATGACGTGCTGCGTGCGAGGACGTGTGAGAAATTTCATCAAAGGAAAAAGAAAATGGAAGAGGTGGAAGATGAAGAGGCCCCTTATCACCCCCAATAAAACATGGCATTTATCTGCAGAGGTCTTGTCCCAAAAGCCGCCTGGGCTGAGGGCTGCTCCCTTCCCCAGGAGCCCATTGGCGCCACTGCGGGCAGCAGGTAATTTCCCTCCTGCAGGATTAGCCTTTATTTAGAGGCTGCCTCAGGTGACAGAGCAGCAGACCCCGCTGCCCAGGCCTCCTCTCCTCCAGCCGGCAGGAGCGGGGCAGCAGCACCGACCCCAGGGGCTCTGTCCCATCCCCGGCCGAGGGCACCCAGCTCCAGGCAGCTCCAGGAGCAGCAGGGCTTGCACCCAGCCTTCAATGCCATCACGTATCCCAGCTAAACGCCGAGCACAAGCTGCTCACAGGAGCTGCCAGGTTTGCACGACGCTCGCCCTGTGTTTTCTGCTTCCCTCCCAGCACATCTCCAACGTCTTTTGAAAAAAAAAAATACCCACAGCTTCCTGAAGGCTCCACAACAGAGAGAGATGCTTCTGTTGCTCAATCTGTTGCTGGTCTGGAAATGAAGCATCTCCCTCCTCGGAAGCATTTAATCAAACACGAAGAGCGCAGGCACGCACGTCAATCGGAGCAGCAAGCCCTGACGCTGCCTTCATCCGGCAGCACCGCGGTGCGCGCAGGGCCGGCCAAGCTGCTCGCTGCCATGTGCCGCGGCCGGGGAGAGCAAAGCCTCCCGGGATCCGTGGGGGCAAATCCCCCAGGGATGGGGACATCGTGCCAGGGCTGGACCGCTGGAGGATGGAAGGGACCAAGCCTCGTGCTCACAGCTCGAGCATCAGCCTTGCCGCCTCCCTGCCTCAAATAACAACCAGGCTTTAGCTTCCTTGCTTTGCTAGGGGTCTTTCTTCAACCTCCCGCACCAAGCACCGGCTCGGGGAGCCGGGTTCACGGCCATACCATCCCTCAGAGCCCATCCTCGTGCCCTCGGGGTTAGAAGGGGGCGATGCCCACTGCCATCATAGGAAGGGCGTTGGGAGCAGACAGGCACAGACTTTGTCCCAGCCCGAGACAAGGAGAATGCTGTGGGTTTGCTTTTAGACAAATGAATGGATTTTACTGTTTGACCAACACTCATGAGAATGCCAGTCAGTGTGAATTTGGCAGGAGGTCTGACACTTGTCAGCTTTGGTTTATAACTGGAGAAAAGCAGCCAGCTCTCCGGAGGAGAATGACGTGCGCGCTTTGCTGTGCGGGTTTGTTCTCGGAAGAATGTGTGGCAACAGAAGATCAAGCAAATACTTGGGACCGCTACATCACGGAGGACTTTGTCAGCTAGCCGGAAAGTTTTAGAAGGGCTTCATGCTTTTTACAGACAGCCAGGCCGCTGCCTGGAGCCGGGGCGAAAACACAACTGCGTGGGGTTTGTGAACAACAGAAGCATTACTGTGGCATCCCTAACGAGCGTGGCCTCGCCAGCACGCCCTCGCAAGGGCGATGGGGAGCCGTGGCAGTGAGCAGCCCTGTCGGCCCCACGCAGGAGAGCTGCCTGTCCACGGAGGAGAAGTGGGAGCCGGCGGTGTTTTCCTTTGGGGGGGGGTTTGCCGCAGGCACCTGCCTGCTGCCGGACCCGTGGGAGGGGGGCAGCTCCTGTGCTGGGCATGGCCCCGGTCCAGCTCGCCCCGTCGCGGAGGCAGCCCGAGGAGGGGGCTTCAATCCCTGGGGGAAAAGCCATGGGAATGACTGCTGGGGCACAGCCCTGCACCTGCACCCCAGAAAAAGACCTCAGCCTCGGTGGCATGAGTCGAGGTGGGCAGGAGCCTATCACCCCCTTCCCTTGCGGCTCGGCAGAGACCTGGGGGGCTGCGGGGGGAAGCCGGTGTCCTCCCAGCCCGGCTCTGGGCTGAGCTCAGGTGGGTGTTCCAGTCCAGCCAGCATCAGTGTGGTGTTTCGAGCAAGGGCAGGATGCCCTCCTGCAGCCAGAGACAGAATCTCTTTTTATTTAAAGCCATCGTCCCAGCCATATTTCCCGTGCAAAAGCCAGAAGCTGGTGCAAAAGACACACGTGCAATTTACTCTGTTTTGCTTTTTAAAGGCTCTGCAGCGTGCAAAAGGGAATGAGGGTCTCTCTGCCTCGAACAGCTCACCAGAACAGCTTATTCTGCAACATCTATTCCAGGGAGTTTCTCTGTATTGACAAAGCCTTTGGACAGGGAAGGACAGATATCTGTTGGGGTCATTCCCTCTTCCTCGGCTCTCTCGCTTGCCCAGGGATACGGGGATGCTCAAGGGTCTCCGGTGCGGGAGACGGGCAGTCCCAGTCCCTCCGGCACCCACCGCGTACCCGTATCAGAAGAAACCTGGAGCCGCCGTGCCCAGGGCCCCCGAGGTGATGGTGCACCAGGAACAGAGAGCCTAGCCTGTAAAACGGCCCTGACCAAACAGACCAGACCAACTCCGAATGAATCATGCCAGGCAGCGGAGTAAATCATCCCCCTCTCTGAAAGGACAGCAATTGCCTTTCCCTGGGTTGCTTTGGAGCAGGTCTTAAGGAGCCAGGACTTTCTAGTGAGCATTAGAGAGCTTTATGACTTGCCAGGGCGGGAGGGGTGTGTTCCATGCATGGCTGCAGGGCAGGCGCTTGCTTTTCTCCCGGCAAGAGATTTTCTCCAAGGCATGGCAAAGCTCTGGCTTCGACCTGTGGTAACGCAGCTCCTTCTGCTTCCTGCTGACAGCTCAGACTGATGCTGCAGCCCGGCTTTGCTGTGGTCTAGGTGGCCTTTGAGTATGGGTTTGGTAGGCTCCACCTAGCACCTAATGAGTGTTTGCCTGCTTTGCTGTGCAATTTGGCACGATGGGCAGCCTTTGCTCAGGAGCTGCCCCAGTCTGGGAAAGATAAGGGTGTTGCAGGCCAGCTCCAAGGCGGGATGACAGAGCTGTTTGCAGGCAGCTCCTCTGATCTGCCCAGCTCTGCTATTACTCCCTGAGCAACCATTAATAACCCGAGTCATTACGGGGTGCTTTTCCATTCAGAGACTTAACAGCTCTCTAAAGCCAAAGGAGCGAGGCGGGAGGTTACGTGCTGCACCCCAGCTGTGCAACGAGTCCAGGGCCGAGCCGGGAACAAAACCCACACCTAATCACCGTCCCCCGGCGCTCGTGCTCAGACCCTGGCCCGGGGCCAGGCTGGGACTCCTCTGCGAGACCACAGCGGCGTGGTGCTCGCAGGCTGGGGGCTGCTCCCCTACATCCTCAGAGGTCTCGCTCTCCTTCGGACACCTTCGATCTGGGAGCTGCGGTCTGCCTGGCTTCATGCAGTAGGTGCGTGGAGGAGGATCAAGCTCTGTCTGCCCGGTCCTCATCCGAAATCCCGGCTCACACTGCTCCAAAGACTTGTTTGACCCTCAGCACTGCAGCACCCCCAGACATCTGCTCGGGCTCTGACGAGAAAGGGGGTCCCCAGTTGCTCATTCATACCTCCCTGTCCCTTTCCCCATCACAACCTCGTCCACCTGCAGCCCCCATCGCGTTGTTGTGGCCCCCCAGGACAAAGCTGGGCCCAACACCCACACGCCTCAGCCCTCCCTGGCCGGGTAGCTGCGAGGCAGGCACGGTCCAGGACGTTCCCACAACATCTGCATTACAAATAAGCCTCCGAGGTGAAGGGATCGCTGTGATGAGGAACAATAACCTGGCACCTACGAGCTCGAGTAGGAGGGAAAGGTGGTTCTTGGGAGCCAAGCAAACATCTCCTGGGTTTGCCTGCACAAGCCCACCGACCGCCTGGGATGAAGGAGGAAGGGGGGGACTCACGGGCGCTGGGTGGTTTCGCGATTTCCCCGGCGTGGGGTGAGAGCCCTGTGCCATGCGAGGCTGCAGCCCTGCACCCCGGCAGCCCTCGCTGGGTAAGGGGCAGCCCAGCAGCCCGCGGAGGCTGGCGGTGCCTTGTCCTCCAGCAAGGGACGACTGATTGTCCCCCCACTCCTAACCCGCGTCAGGGGTGGCCGCTCCGAGGGCAGTGTCGGTCGCAGCAGCCTCCTGCTACAAGGGATCATCGGTCCTTAAAACAGCTGTATATCATTAGTTACATCTAATTGAAGGTGTTTTGAATGCAGCCTCCACAACACACAAACCAAATAGGAAATGACATACCATCAAATTAATGCCCCCAAACCATGATAAATGACTGGTTAGATGATTAATGTTTCTATTTCTTGGTTTAAGAGAGAACAATACCGCCCGGCCCACCATTTATCTGCGTTGCCTGCAAAAGGTCACCAGGCATCCTCAAAATAAATAGGACTATCGCCCTGCTGTTACGCCTTCAGATGCACCGCGGCTCTCGCACCTCTACCCACGCCGCAGCTGCTGCGCTCGGCGGTGGAGCAGGGCGAGCTTTGACCATCGCCATGCTTGGGGACGATGCAGGGACAAGCGGCTGCCCCAGGCGGAGCCGGCGAGCGGCAGCGACCCTTCTCAGGTCCCTTGCAGCTCCGTCATCACGGACATCCCAGGCTGCCTCGGAAAATCATTCCCTGGTGATGCAACTGAGGAAGCCGGTCGTCAGAGCAGTGGTTTATTGGACTGGGGTTTTGACATCTGAGAGGACTCATTGCTACGCTGGCTATTTTATTAAACCATTAAAAGACACTTCTTTAATAGTTCCAGAAATACCAACTATTCATGTGGCTGGGGCAGCTTGCTGCTGTGCACCTGGAAACAGCACAAATCCTCTCTCAGGTTCAAAGCCGTCTGGCTTCTGATACACTGCGTGTAATTAGAGATAATTGAAGCGAGCGCGTTCAAAGGAGCCCGAGGACCGGCGGAGTGGAGTTGCTGCCTGCGCTGTCGCCCGGCACCATCTGCACCGCGCCGGGGCCGCGCCGAGCCCCGCCGGCCCCTCGACACCAGCACCAGCATCGGGGCAGATGCCGCGGGTCTCGGAGACACCGCGGTAATTCCCAGCGAAACCCCGCCGAGGGACAGCAAGCTGGGGCGAGGATGGCGGCGCTGCAGCCCAGAGACCCCGCGGCTTGTCCCGACAAGACGCTGTTTGTGTGTGGAGATTAAAGCCTCCTGTTCAGTAGCAGGAAAATGCAAATACTGTATAAACAAGCTGTTAATTGTTAAACCACGTTATTTAGGGGGTAATAATCACTGGAACACCTTGTACTGCTAAAATGAGGCCAAGAGCTCTCTGGTCATGGGCTCCACAAGGGGAGGATATCTCTTGTTTATGGGCTGTGCCTGATGAAAATGAGCAGGCGGAGACGTGGGAATGGGGGGGAAAAGGAAATTACTGAAGTGGGAAAGGAGGGGGTGCAGGGGAACAGCTCTGGCGGCCACGCCTCGGGTCCCACGGGGATCCCACGGAAAGCGAGACCCCGGATGGAGAGAGAGAGGGCGGGGATGGAGAGGGTAATCCTGCAGGTGGGAAAGTGATTCTGCAGGTGGAAAAGTGATCCCGCTGATGGAAAAGGCTGATCCCGCTGGCTTGGTCACACACTGGGAGTTTCCCTGGCTGGCGGCATCGAGCCTTTGCCTGGTGCTGGCACCTCTTCGTGAGGGCAGGGGTGTTCCCAGCTGGCTGTCACCGCAGGAGCAGACACCTTGCCCTTTGCACCGAGACTCCTCTGGTCCTGCCGTGCTTTGCATTTGTTTGCCGTGGTCCCAGGCCTGGAGGCAACTGCCCCCAGGAGGGTTTGCCTGCGGGATGGGTGCTGTTGGGAGCCCGGGAGAGCTGGTCTCCTTCAGAGCCCTGGTGACCACGTCAAGGCTGGCACAATCCTTGGCAGCTCAGAGCCCTGGGACATCCCAGTGTGAGGGTCAGGGAGCGAAGCTGGCTCTCCCTGGTGCAAGATGTTTGGAGACTCCCAGCAGATGGGTTTGCAATTCCTCCCAGCAGGTCCGTGGGTTCAGCCGCACACGGAGGCTTCAGGCATCCCCGTGCAGATGCTGCCAGTGCCATCTCATCCTGCCAGGACATCGCTCAGGGGTCTGTGGCCAAGCCCAGACCCCACCTGAGCTGGGTGATCGAGCAATGCCCAGGGACCGGCACCCGGCACCCAGCACCCACCCTCTTTGCTGTGGATGGAGAGTGGGTCGCGCTCGCGGGGCACATCCAGCCATTTGGGTGTCGGAGCTCCGGGGCACGTGCACAGGGCTTCGAGATCCACCATGGCAGAGCCGAGCCGTGCCAGGCCCGTATCTCCCCATCTCCCTGCCGGGAGGAGGTTTTGGCAGGAGCTGCTCTCTCCCCGTGCCGCCCACCCAGGGGCTGAGCTGTGGAAGGTGTTTCCTATGCGGCTGCAGCAGGAGGGAAAAGGAGGGAGCTATTGCCTGACCCAGCCGAAAAGGGATCCCCAGCTCCTTCACACGGGCGCAGAAACGGTGCAAAACGCCCCAAAGGGCAGCCACGACCCGGCACCGCAGCACCCATCGGCACCCAGAGGTCCTCGCGTGGGGAAACCATTCCAGTGGGCCGGGATTTTTTTCCTTGGGTTTGGGGAAGACAGAGAAACCCCCAGGCAGAAAGCAGCTCGCTCCAGAGCTGGGTTTCGACAACGAGGAACTCATGTATATATTGGATTTTAATCCAACGCGGCTGGGGCCATGTGCAAGATGTAATTTAAGGTCCAGCTCAGGGTCCAAATGCTCTCCAAGTGCGGAGGTTTTGGCACTGAGGTTTTGGTTTAGTCCCAGCTTTAATGGTAAATTGAATAATCATATGAGGGAGAGGAAAGGAGAAAGAGCAAGAGAAAAAAATAAAAACCCTATTGACGGTTCTTCCAAAAGTGGAAAGAACCAAAACACATTTTGGCTTCATCAGCTCTGAAATGGAGTTATTTCCCTCTAGATCTGGAACAGCCTTTCGAACAATGTTTTTCAATTTAGTTTTTTATTAAAATAAAGCCGTGCCCCAGCAAATCTGCGCAAAGCTGCCGCCTGCGACCAGGGAGGTTTCCCACATGTCCCCACGACCGTACCCGGCTTTATAGCTCCTACTTGTGCTGTTGGCATCCAAACAAACATTTCCTTCACTGTTTCAGAGGCCTCTGGGAGTGGCTGCCTAGGAAGTACAGGGAGAGATCCCTGTGCACATATTTAAATCACCTACTGTTGTGCTGACTTTCTGGCCTTGTATATCTTTTAATTATTCCCATGTTTGTAGTTTTCTGTGGCTTAAAGGATTTTTTTTCCCCTTAAATGCATGTTTTCCTGACAATTAGTCCTGCTGGCTGTAAAAGCGCAGATGAGGAGCTGGAGACGGAGACAAGCCCAGCCCCGAAACCCAAACCTCCCTCCTCGCTGCGGTGCCAGGGGCCATCCCCAGCCCAGCCCCGTCCCGGCTCAGCACCGGGGCCAGCCCCGGCTCAGCACCAAGCCCCACTCCGTGCATGCCCTGGAGCGGGAGCCACGCGAGCCAGGATCCCACCAGCCCGGCAGCGCGGTGCAGCCAGAGATTGGGAGATGCTGGGTTTGCGGGGGAGCGAAGGACGGGCTGCTGGGCAGCCGTGGGGCGTCCGTGGGGCGCGGGTCGTGCAAGCCCAGAGCGTCCCGTGCAAGCTCAGCTCTGACGCTCGCATGCAAGCGAGCAAATTAAAACCATGGCTGGGCACGCTCCCCCGCTGTCGCCGGCTCTCCGCCGCCAGCCGGGGCTCACACGGACTTGCTCGGCGGTGGCCGTGCCCTCACCCTCCCTGGGGGGCCCAGCCCCTCCCCCCAGCCGGTCCCAGGGCTCCCGCAGCAGCCGGGCGCTGCTCCCTGGGGGCACCCCGGGGGGGCCGCGCATGCTCGCTGCACCCTGCACCGCAGCAGCCGGGCGGGGGGTCCGCTTTGCTTGGCTGCATCGTTGCCTGTAACAGAGAAGCAAACCGCAGCGCTGCCCCTCGCTGAGCCTTTCTGGTGGGGAGGCAGCGTGCGACGGCTCGAGGAGGAGGATGCCGGTGCCCGAGGGGACCCCCGAGCCCAGCCGCATTTTCCCCACGGTGTGCAGGAGGGGTGTGGAGAGGTTCATGCACACGAGCGATCTTTGACATCCTCAGCCTCTGGCTGCCAAGCCCTGGTTTGGAGCAGGATACATCCCCAGCGCCCCGGCAACGAGGCCTCAAAGCATCCCAAGCTTGGCTGGAGACCCTGGGGAGTTAGTTTGCTGAAGCACAGCTCGGCCGCGAGCGCGCACCCCATGCACCAGCCAACAGCAAGGCGGGCTGGGCAGCCCCAGGCACATCCCACAGCTCACGCGTGGGTTTTATTTTCCTCGCTGCCCTGCGAGACAGCAGCAGGAGGGGAACCCCAGGCCTCCCCCCGAGCCAGTCCTGCCGTTTCTGGCTCTGACTCATCCCGGTGCTTGGCTGCACGGCTGGAAACTCCCGTGGCACAAGTGTGCGGGCATGGGGCGGAAAGGTCCTCCGCCGGGAGCAGAGGACTGTGGGCAGACCGCCAGCCCCGGCCCCCCCGCTGCATCCCCAGCCGCAGGTCCCAGCCCCACCGAGCGGTTATCCTCTGCACTTTTGCACCTGAGGAAACTCCAAAAATAACCCCCGAGCTCAGCTGAGTCAGTGGGGATTTACACATGTGCAAACAACCCCGGCCAGGGCGAGGGCACACGGAAGGCGACCCGGAGGGTCCCAGACAGACTGGAGGGCCCTGGGTAGCAGGGACACGTGGCAGGTTGCAGACCCCACAAGCACCCACCCCACCCCCCCGTCCCGGTGCTGTGGGACCCGGGCTGGGAGCATCGCCTGGGATGCTCATCGCCTCCTCCCGTGCAGCTGGGAAACCCTTGGCTCTGCACCAGCCCCTGTGCACCGCAGCCCTGACAACCACCGAAGGCAGCAGGGAGGTATAATCTCATGATTACGGGGGTCTGGAGCTCAGCCCACTGGCCCCGCTCTGAGGCAGAGCCCATCTGCCTTGCTGCCAGGGGATTCCCAGCGGGGTGCAATAACCCCTCTGCCAAATTTCACTCCAGGCCAAAACACAGCAAGAACGACGTCTTGGGTGCAGGGACGTTGTGACAGCCCATCACCCGCCGGCCAGGGGTCCTCCCCTAACCGGGGGGGTGTGCATCCGAAGAGGGGCTCCCATGGAGAGGAGACGGGCTTGGCTGTCACCGCCGGTGCTCGTCCTCTGGCTGCAGGCTGGTCTCCTTCACCAGCGCACGCCTGAAGACACCTGGAGCCAGAGACACTTTTACACTTGTAAAAGTGCACCTGAGCCCCTGCACCCGTGCAAAGAGCGGCGGCGGGGTGCAGTGGGGTGTCGGGGCCGGGTACCGGCTCCCGCGGTGCCCCCTCCATCCCTGCACCGCGCCTGGGTCCTCATGAACCAGCGCTGCCCTGAAATTAGATGGGAGGTTTCTGTTAATCAGCTACAAACTATTAAGTCATTGGCCAAACTACTCTCCTGCTACTTTTGCAAGGAATTAGGCCTCTATAAAATCAAACAGCATGAATCTTAAAGATTTACACGGTGCTTTTTTAACAGTTTTCAGTATATTTCAATAGTTAATAAAACTAAATGCTGCTTTGTGTAAAAGGTAATAGATTACAATCTAGTGTATTTTACTAGCACTCAGTGTGTTCATCTAACACCTAATACGTTAAAGTTGGAATCTATGAAAAGCACTTTGTGGAGATTAAAAGCAGATTTATCACAGATGTGCCTCAACATTATGCTTGGCTTGAACCATTAGACTCCTGGAGTTTAAAGGTTAGACTTTAATGACTTCAAGGAAGTCGGTTACTTTTTAAAGCTTTAAATAAGCAGCTAAGATACTAATGCCATTTACAAAACAGGGAAGACTGGTTAAGAGCTGTTCAGAGGATGCAGGAGTTACCACTTCAATGTCTGCTCTTTAAATCGCTTTGAAGCAGATACACCTCAGCACAGTAGTTTAACCCTCATGCAAATTAATAATACGTTATTTACTAGATGAAAGTGTTTCCTTGAAAACTTTGGTGGCAGAGCTTTGCTTCCACGTCTGCGCTCCCCAGATCTCCGAAGGATGGGAGCGATTAGGTGGAAATCGCGCTGCCGGCTTGCCGCTGTTCATGGAGGGCGGGAGGAGGGAAGGGCCGCCTAGAGCCCGGCTCCAGTTCGTGGCCAGCCGGTGGCCGCCTTATATATTCACGCAGAGAAAATTCAACGTATGGAGGAGTATCAGTTTTGGCCTCTGCCTGCTCCTGCGGTGCTCACACCCCTTCGCAGAGGCCGTCCAAACCTCAGCCCTGATGCAGCGGTTGCCAGCGGAGGGACCCGACGCCTCTCCGACTGCGTACGAAGCTGCTGCGGCTGCTGACCGTGGCTCCGCTGCCTGCTGATGGGTGCGGGTCCCCGCAGGCGGGTCCCCGGCGTGGCCAGCGGCTTCCCGTGCCCGCATCCCTGCCCTCGGAGAGGCGAAGGGGCGGCCGGCCGCGGCACGGCGACAACCTCCGTGCTCAGCCCAAGTGGCGCCCGCCCCAGGGGCTCCCACTCCCCTCCCCAAATATTCCTCCAACAGGCACCATTTACAGCTCCTGGGGAGCTGGTGGGTCCCGGCGCGTTCCTCTTCATGCACCCCCGGGCTGATGAGCTACAGATGCCCCGGATGTGTCTGTTCCTCGTCTGGGGAATCAAATCAGGCTAAAATCCATTTTGCAGAGCTGGGATGATTAACATCGAAAGCGCTGTGGGTCCGGTCTCTGCGCGGCGTCACTCAGCCTGGGTGCTGCGGCCAGAGGGACGGAGCAGTGCCGGGCACATCGCTGGTGCCCTGGGAGAGTCACCCTCACCACCGCGTCCATTTCTGGTACTTTCTATGGTCTTCCATGTTTTTCTGCCCTAAGGACAGCCGCCGCGGCGGCGTTACAGTACTGGCAGCACATCGTCCGCATTGGGGACATATTTTCCAGCAGCAGATCAATGAACCCTTGTCCTTGTGCTCCACAAAATGACTCAACTTGTCCTTTGACTGGCGCAGGCGATGCTGGGGAGTGTTTCCCCCAGTTTTCGTGCATTCCTGGTCCCTTGCGCAGGGCGGGCGACCGGGAAGAGGCCCCGGCTTGCAGCTCCCCCCCACCCCGCCACTGCTGCTGTTTTAACCCAGCCGCTGCTTGCACACATGAGCATCCTGCTGAAATCCTTCACGAAGGTTTTCCCAGCCGAACCTCTGGAAACATAAGATGACTGCAGAAAATTGCCCTGATAATGCCTTAAAAACCAAGTATTGGCCTTCATAAATACTTTACGTGTGTACAATATAAAATAAATACTTTACAATGTGGTAAATAATCATCATTTCTTCTGTCCTGAGGGCAATGACTCTAATTAAACGCTTACAGATATGATTAAAATTTAACCCCAGTGACGCTAACTAAACACTCAAGGTCATACTTAACATATTTAGGAAAGGAAAGTACCTATAGGTACGGTGGTCGGGGGATAAATGACACCACACACCTCGCTTAAAGCGCCCGCGTTGCCCGCTCTGTGCTCGGAGGAAGGGGCTCCCTCCAAGGCTCGTGGCTGGGTGCGTTACACACCCAGGGCTCCAGTCCTTCCGCGTTCCTTTTTCCACAACGTTTTATGATGTTCAAATGAGTGCCTTTCTATCAACGTTTAAGTGAATAAAAAAGTTATCCCGCCATCCAAATGTCTTTTTTTTTTTTTTTTTTAATAAAAAAAAACCCCTCAGACCACACACCCTTCCTATATCTCACTGGGATTTCACGGGTTAGGCTCCCTACGGCAACGGCGTTTGGTACCAAGCAGGGCGGGCGGCCAGCGCTCGGTGCCGATGCCTGCTTGCTGCGCCGTGCCATTGGGGTTGGTTTTTTTTTGCATCCTTCAGTCTAAAAAGATAAAAATAATGTAATAGTTAATAATTTACAAGGTCGTAACAAGGCCAGTCTCTCTCAGGTGGGATCAGGGCACGTGGGTGCTCGTTCCCAGGCGCTTTAAGGCGTCCTGTACCACGAGGACACAGGCGCAAACCCAGAGCACCCAAATTCAGCAGCGAGCAGATTTTCACGATCGAAACCTCAAAACGAACCAGAAGCCTGTTCTTCAAACGGCTGTTGACACATTACTTTTCAACAATTGCAGTAATTTGTCTGGCATGCTTGTCCTTTTTCACCTTCCTCGTTTTCAAAGCGATATTACAGAAATACAGGGAGAAAAATCATCATTCTGGTCTGCTGGTTGCAGCCCGGCCAGCGCGCAGCCCCGCTCGGCGGGGAGGTTAGTGGGTGCTCTGCAAGCACAAACAGCCTGACCCGCCGTCGCAGCCCGTATTAAACTTTCCGCTCTTTGATGGGCATCTTTGAAGTCACCCCGAGATGCTGCAATTAGCAAGAAGTAACACGCAGCGTACAAACTTCATATTTGAAACTCGTCCCAGGCAGAATTAACCGGTTGCTAAAGGTTTTTCCATTTTGCAACGGCTTTGCCTGGATCGCAGTTGCAAAACGATTATCTGCTGTAACGCCACGATTTCAGAAGATGAAGGAAACCGTAAGATTTCTCCAGAAACTGCATAAAAAGTAGCACCCTCTAAAAAGGAGATATTCCAAACGTGAACAGATTATTAGATTGCTGTATTCATGCCTGTTACTAATTCAAGGTCTTGAGCTGCGTGAGGCTCCGTATCTCCGCCGAGGCGCTGCTTCTCCATAGCTGCCGGTGGCATTGCAGGCCATCAGAAAGGCTCGTGCCTCCGGCAACAAGCAGAGATGGGACTAAAATCCAAACCTGGGCAGCCTCTGCCTGTGCGAGGCTGTGAAACGGCCCCCCTGGAGTGCACCCACAACTTGGGAGGGTGCTCTGTGGTTTCCATGTCAGCGCCGCGGGTGCAGGGCGATGCCGGTGTCTGGGGGTGATGCTGGTATCTGGGGGTGATGCTAGTGTTTGGGGGTGATGCTGGTATTTGGGGGTGACGCTAGTGTTTGGGGGTGATGCCGGTGTTTGGGGGCGATGCTGGTATTTGGGGGTGATGCTAGTGTTTGGGGGTGATGCTGCTGTGTGGGGCTGATGCTGGTATCTGGGGGTGACGCTGGTGTCTGGGGGTGATGCTGGTATTTGGGGGCAATGCTGGTGTTTGGGGGTGACACTGCTGTTTGGGGGTGATACTGGTATTTGGGGGTGACTCTAGTGTTTGGGGGTGATGCTGCTGTTTGGGGGTGATGCTGGTATTTGGAGGTGACTCTAGTGTTTGGGGGTGATGCTGCTGTTTGGGGGTGACACTGGTATTTGGGGGCAATGCTGGTGTTTGGGAGTGACACCGGTGTGGGCACAGTGTGCTGGCAGCGTCGGTGGCAGAGGTGGTCCGTGGGGCAAGGTGGGAGCCATCCCGGCTGGCAAAGGCTCTGTGAGCAGCTGGGATGGGGGCGCAGGACCAGGATTTGGCCCCTCCGGCTGGGAGCAGACTGCTTGCAGGCAGCCCACAAGCCGTGCGCGCCAGCAACGGCGCAGCCCCGACTCCACCATGAGAGTCTTGCCAAACCCGGGCTCAGCCCGCCGCCCCACAGAGCTGCCTGATGCGTGGGACCGGGGGCAGCCAGCACCCAGACCCTCTCCTGCCCCATGCACGGCACCTGAGCCCTCTCACTGGCTCGGACGAGGCCCCTTATTTCCCTGTTCCCACAGGATTGGGCTCCCGCCTGCGGGCCACGGCGCTGGGCAGGTACGGACCAGGCTGGGAGCCCATCCCCTGCGCCGGGCACTCGCTGGCAGCACCTCCCTGCCCGCTGCGGTGGGAACCAGCCCTTCCACTCAGGTACGCAGCTGAAAATTTGCATTGGTCCGTCATTAGGCGGTAGCTCTCATTTAAGGCAATAAAGGTGCTTAATTTCATAGGGAAAACTTAATGGAGCACTTAGTTCCCATGCACTGCTTCCCTGACATTTTATAGTCTTTGAAAGTAAAACTTAATAACGGCCAGAAGCCTGAATCCCCAGGTTCTCCTGACCCCCTCAGGAAACAAAATAAAGCTGTTTGGAAAAAAAATAAAAAGAACAGGTGTTGTGGAAAAGTCAGAAGATGCAAATTCTTCCTTCTCATTAATTATTGTATTTATTCCACGATTCCACCTGTTCATATGACGTCTCTCCCTCACGGAGACTTCTCACAGCAGATTAAAGTGCACTTTTATCATTATTCTGAAAGACATTTCATAAGGGAACATTAGTTCTCCTACATTATTCTCGCATGTTATAAAAAGTGTCTTTTTAAAATATTAGACAGCAATCGAGATTAATTCAAACCACATCAAACATGCACGGCTGGTTTGCTGGAATATTCACCCCCACCAGCACATGCTCCTCGATGCACCGGTCGCGGGCAGAGCTACACTTTGGTTTCCAGGATGGTGGGCAGCCTGACCTCCGGGAGACGGTGGAGCGGCAGGGAGGTGACAGTGGTCCTGGCTCTGCTCTGCAATCTCCAGCCAGAGAAATGCAGAGAGATTTTTTTGACCATCGGAGCAAGTCTTATCCAAGTGCTTGGGGCCCAGGGTTGCATCCCCTAGAGAGGTGATGGACATCAGCCAAGCATCTCCTCCAAGCTCCGAAATGCCTCTGGGCTACAGCGACGCTAAGGCAGAGCCAAGGGTAGCGTCGGGGCAGGGCGAGGAGGTCCGTCACCCACCCCCAGGAGAGCCGAATCATTCTCCTGGCATGGCTTCCACCACTGCTGCTGCTTCTGCAGCCCAGGCCTGTGTCTCACCGCGGGAGACGCTCGGACCTCACCGGCGTGACTCTTCATCTACCGGTGGCCGGACACCCAGCCCACGTCTTGCAGCCCGGCGGGGCCGGGCTCGGGCAGCGCTGTTGCTCCTGGGGGAACAAGGATCATGGAAAACCCAGAGTCACCACGATTTCCCCGGAGCAAGGGAAATTTTTAATCCTCATTCATTTTCAGCCAAAATAATTTCTCTAGGAGCCAAAAGTTTATAGTGCTTTTAGGTATAAATTGTGCCTGCTTTATCAACTCGGCAAACAAGGACTTGGCGCTCAGATCTTGTGGTCATTTTGAGCTGCGGCGTTTTATCGGGCACATCAGAGCAGAGCGATCTCCCCTCCTCGCTGCCCGAGGGGCTGGATTCAGCACTGCTTCGCTTAGCATTCAAGCCACATCCTCCTCATGGAGGACCTATCAGCCAGATACCTGAAAACACATTTTCAACTCCAGTGAGCAATTGACTTTCAAAGCTTGTGATGCTTGTCAGCGTGTCTCCTAGGGCAACAAACAAACTCCGGAGAGCAGCGAGCCGGGCTTCCCACAGAAGAAAAAGAGCATGAAGGTAGAAGAAGATTCTGCTTGTATTTTAACACTATTTATGGACTGTGCGGTACTCAGAGGAAAAAAAAAAAAAAGAAAACCTTGCAGAACAAACCTTTGGTCTGTTTTGCTCGGTGGCGCCTTGTCGTAGGAGCATCTTCCTGGCTCAGCGCCTGCGGGGACCAGGGGGATGCTGGTGCCCACGGCTGGCAGCAGCGGGGACTGTGCGGGATCAGTCCTGGCACAGCACCCCACACGAAACACGCACCTGGAAGTTCAACGGCTGGAAGGAAAGCTGACCCGAGCCGGAGGGATGACGGCTGGCGAGGGATGCTTTTGGGCCTCTCTTCAACTTTGCAGAGCTCTGGGAGTGCACCCCAGAGGACCCCTCCGGCCCCCCAGGGACGCGGGGCTGAGGGAAAGGGATGTGGCGAGTAAAGGGCTGGCATTACGGGGGGGGGCAGCCGTGGGCAGTCCATGCCTCAGGGGCTGCGATGCAGGAATGCTGCCGCAGCAGGAGCTGGGCGGCACTCAGGCATCTGCCCTGCATGCAGCAGTGAAGCCGGGGGCTAAACCCCTCAAAAATCTCACCCCAAGTTACTTAGTTGAAGAGCAAAAGACTGGGGCTGCAGCAGAAGATTGGGGCTGCAATAAATAAATGCCTCTGTGCATTTATTTCTGCTGTTGAAACGTGCCTGTTCAAGTGGGCTGTGCCTAAAGCGGCACCTCCATCCCCAGTTCTTGGGTGTGCTCTGGCCCCACCAACCCAGGACCCCGCTGTCCCAGCCTGGGGGTCCACAGGGCTCCGCTGGGGTGCTGGGGGCTGTGGAGGAGGGCTGGGGTGGAGGTGGCAGCGGAGGCACCACCAGCCTGATCTGCTGATGCTCCCGATTCCTTGTGTGATTCCCTGCCAGCTTCCCCTCTTACATGCTCAATTTATAGAAAGGATGAGAAGCGTCTTATTCCCAGCATCAGGCACGGGGTGAACGCTCCTGGTTGCCACATGTTTTGTTAGACCGTTAAGACATCAAACGGGCACCTAAAGGAGCTGCAGTTCCGCATCCACCTCCCCGGTGCGGGATGGTGGGTGCTGGGGGGAGGCCTGGGGGGAGCCGGGGGCAGAGAGAGGGCTGGATCCGGGGGGAACCCCCCTTCCCACTGCCCGGCCATGCCTGCGGCAAGCCCATGGACTCCGTGCCACGGCTGTGAGCTCCTGTGGCTAACGAGGACCATTTTACACGTCAACATTATTACCTGATTCATTGCTGAGTGACACACAGTCTTCATGAAGTTCCTGTTATTATTAAAATCTCTATTACCGGACTACCCAGGCATGAATCTGCCTGAAACTCCCGAGCATGGGAGGAAGACCAATACCCACGTTTCTCAGCTGGCTTTTGCAGCACAGCGTGCGCCGCTGCCCTCCCTCCCACGCCTGCGTGAGCTTTCCCACCATGTGCTTTCCATCGAGGTGGCACATTTCTGTCTAGTACGTGCATTAAAGAGGATATTTGCCACAGGGGCTGCCACGTCTGCAGCCTCAAAAGTGTCCGTAGGTGCCCCTTTCCGTGGTGCAAATGTGGTTTGATGAGAGCAGGGGGGTGGCACGAGACAGAGCCATGGGTCTGGCAGGAGAGAGGAGGATGGAGCTGAGGAACGAGGGGAAGGGGAGCGGAGAGGGATGCAGCCAGGTATCAGCAGGGTGAGAGGATGCAGTCTGGGGCCTGCTTTCCCACCAGGACACACAGAGGGCAGGGAGGGACCAGGGAAGCGATGGGACCTTTTAGAGATTCCTGGGGAGGCGCATCGCTGGACCGAGGGTCCCACCTCTGCCCCTGAGCCCCCACCAGGCAGCGGGACCTCCCAGTAGGACAGAGGGATGTGGGGCCCGGGATGGGGCTGGGTGCAGGATTGAGGGACGTGGAGGGATCCCAGGGCCCGGGCCGGGGTCACAGCGTGGCTCTCCCAGCACACGGGAGACCACAGGCAGCATAAAAGCAGCATGGAGAAAAGGCCCTGAGCGGTGCGGGTGAGCCAGCGGGGCGGCTGATGCTCGCTAAATGTTTCGTTGAAATGCTTAACTTGCCGGGTTATAAAAAAAACAAGAGAAAAACTGAACAATAAAAAAAGCGGAGGTTTGCCTTAGCGATGCTGCTGGGAACTGCTGACAAAGCTGCTCCTGACAAAGCCCCAGCAGGAGGGGGGGAACTGTCTCTTTGCTCTGCCTGTCTCCCGCTGAACAAGGATCACTTTTAATGGGCTGAATACATACAACATACAGCTGACAACAAAGATGTTAGACTAACCTAACAAGAGAGTGAAACAGAAACAGCACACAGTGAGTAATTAGAATCTAATTAATTTGCATTTCACAAGAGAGTCAGAGATGTCAGAGGGAAAAAAAAAAATAAATTTCCCCAAGATTAAAGGGCTGGTGGAGAAGATCGAGGGGGTGAGTGGAAACACTCGGCGCAGCCGGGACCGACACACGCAGCCCGCAGAGCCGGTCGGGATGGGCAGGATTAAATGGTAGCAGGTGGGGAGATGACAGGTCTGGGAGCAGCGGGCGACAAAGGTGTCTGTGGGTCAGCAAAATTATGCTGAAAATATCCAAACAGCAACTTTTTCTCTTGAACAGCATCCCTTACTTTGCAGTATTCTTCCCCCTGCTGCTCGACGGCTCTGCCAGAGGAAGAGAAGTAAGGGGGGCTGGGGAGGAAGGCGATGGTGTGGTAAGAGCATCCAGCTCTCGGAGCTGCTGGGAAGGCGGCGGCAGCCATGGCGCAGAGCTCGGCAGAGCCGCTAACAGCGTCACCAACCGCGGCTCTCCTCGCAAAGGCAGTTCCTTCCCAAAATTAGTGCTTGCAATATGTTAATCTTTATGTTCAACACCCTATTTCTTAACACTGGCTGTTCCCGTGAGGCAAGCCATCCTGGATCTACATAACATCAAGGGAAGATTTACAGCTTGTTTCCATAATGATGACACCAGGCAGAAGATTATGCTGTCAGAGATGCCGGCGCATCCACACAAGCCCTAGGGAAGAAAAACAACCGTCACCCCCCCATAGTGATCACATAGTGATTATCATCCCTGCCTATCGACAGCTGCCAGGCTGGCCCGTGCCCCTGCCTGCACCCCTGCCTGCACCCCTGCCTGCCTGCCCGCCCCCTGGCTCTGCTCCGCCGTGGGAGCGGGTGTGCGGGATGGGGAGGCGTGGGGGAAATGTGCCTGGCTAAATTCAAAGAGCACCAGCCCAATTCAAAGAGCTGCAGGCAGCTGCCTGCCTAGTGAGGAGGATGAGGGTTTAGAGATAAGGGTCTGCTGAGCCCCCAGGTATGAAGTCCCTTTGGGTTTTCATAGCATCACAGAATGGTTTGGGTGGGAAGGGACCTTTCGAGGCCATCCAGTCCAACCCCCTGCCATGAGCAGGGACCTCTTCACCTAGATCAGGTTGCTGGACGGGGGTCCAGCCTGACCTTGGATGTTTCCAGGGATGGGGCAACCTGTTCCAGTGTCTCAACACCCTCATCGTAAAAAATTTCTTCCTTATATCCAGTCTAAATCTCCCCTCTTTTAGTTTAAAACCATCATCCCTTGTCCTATCGCAATAGGCTCTGCTAAAAAGTCGGTCCCCATCTTTTTTGTAAGCCCTTTTTAAGTATTGAGAGGCTGCAATAAGGTGTTCCCAGAGCCTTCTCTTCTCCAGGCTGAACAACCCCAACTCGCTCAGATTTGGGGCATTTTGGGGAAGGAGGAGCAGGGGCTGTTCCTGGCGTTCCCTGGTCTGGGCCAGAGGCATCCATCCCACCGGGCAGCCGTGGGCCAAACCTCCGCGGGCAGGGGAGGGCAGTGAGGAGCGAGCAGCAGCGGTCCCTCCTTCCACCCCAGCACCGGCTCCCAGGCTCTGCATATCCCTGCCTGCCTTCGCTGCTGCTTTCACAAGCCCCGCATCCAACGCTGGGGAGGAACATCTGGCACATCTGCTTGAGCTGCGAGGACGGAAGGTGGCATGGGGCTGGCTTGCTGCTCCTTGCACCCAGAGACTGGGGAGGTGGCATCAGGAGATGCAAACAAAAATCAGATGCAAACAAAATGCAAATCTTAAACCTTGCTGTAGGCATACAGGGCTGGGGGCAGCTTGGGGAGGGGAGGCAAGGGGCAGAGGGAGGAACGTGGTCCCCGCAGCTCAGCTCTGCACCCAGAGCAGCGGTGCTGGGGCCCAAGGAAACAGCAAGGGGCATTTCAGCCTGAGAGGAGCCAGCTGCAGCATGCAAATGGGGGAAACCACCCAGGGGAGGGCTGCTTCGGCAGTCACGATGCCGAGGTGGCAGCCGAAAGCCCGTGAGCGAGGGGAAGGGAGAGGAGAAGGGGCCCTGCGGAGCAGGGACAGGGGCTGGGGGAGCAGACCTCCAAACTTAGCCAGAGGTTTCCTCCCCGCAGAGCCGCAGCCGGTGGGATGGGGGTGCAGCTCCCAGGGCCCCTCCTGTCCCGCCGTGGGGGCATTCTGGCACGGAGAGCCAGCTGCCGAGGTTGCCTTTGCTTTTCTTCTTGAAATGCCTTGCCCTCCAATTTAGGTTTGTGTTTGCAGTACCAAATCAGCACTGTAAACACACTGAGGGGGTATTTATTTTTCTTGAAAGCAAAATAACAAAACAGCACATCAGAAGGGAGGCATTTAACTCAGTCGGCTCCTTTCTTTTGTTGGGAATCAAAGTGATGATTATTTGAGCAGGTTTCTTCCAGGCAACCCACCACAGCAGCGGAAAATGTGCTGCAAACATTGCTCAAGTTACATCGGCTCGCGGAGAGCCGAGATTTTGGGCCGTGGTACCGGGGACACGCAGGCAAGCGGGGATAAGGCTCCTGCTCTTGTTGCCATACCCACATCCCGCAAGCGAGAGCTGTGCAGAGGCATCGTAGGCAGCCCAGCTGACTTAACAACGTGGAGATGCATGTCCTCTGCAAAGGCTGCCATTGGGGAGGGGTCCTGAGCCCGGCACAGCCTGGGGACAGCAGAGCATCGCCAGCAGCACAGCTCCTTCCATTTTTAAGGCCCCATCCTTTCTTTCTTCCTCAGGCAAAAAAAAACCCCAAAACAACAACAAAAAAAAAACCAACCCCAAAACCCTCCCACTGAATTCAAAGCTTTTCAGAAAAACAAACACACACACTGCTATATCTGAAGTCACCAGGCACCCAGCCACCGCCGGGGCGGCGGGATCCAGCCCATAATTTGTAGTGTGAGCCCTATAGCAGCGCTGCCACAATATGATGAGGTCGTGAGTCATCTAACCACTGAAACCATTTAACCAGGCCCTGTATAACTCAGAGGCTGGGAAGGGAACACACATGCACTTACGGTTCGGGGTAGCTCTTTTCCCCATGCTGCCCGGAGAGCAGGCGGCTCATGGGAGCCCTGGCTCAGCAAAGCCGGCTGCCGGCGGGAAGGCTCCTGCCCCGGGAGGTGCTGGTGCAGCAATCCCTGCCCAGCCCAGGCAAGCAGCAAACGCCTCCCCTGCCCTGGGATGAAGCGGGAGATGCGCCTCTGGGAAGCGCGGCGTTTGGCAGGGGGGAAGCACGGACTTAGCGTGGGTTTGCAGCGATGCTTTGCCGTCGGGCTCCTGCCAAAGGCCGCGTGAGGCCGGACCTGAGCCATGCAAACCCCGGCGCTGCCAGCCCCAGTGCAGGCACAGCCCTGGGCGGCAAGTCCTGGGGAGCCGGGGACGGGCACGCGGGACAAGCATCACCTCCCGCTTGTGCCTCGCTGCAGACGAGCTCCCCAGAAAGTTGTCGGCGACGGCAGCTGGAAAACATGCCAGAGAAACCCCGCTGCCAGTCCTGCCGCTGGCCCAATTACAGCCCCATCCTTTGGGGACGTTTGCAAACAAAACAAAGAAGATGAAAGATTAATGCGCTGCTCTCCTGACAGCCCCGAGTTAGGCTGTGATACATCCCCACCTCTGGGAGACGCGGCAGATATTATTCATTGTTCCCGTCTCACTTGTCAACGTTCAGCTCTCGAGCAATCAGGGCTGAGAACCAGTGGAAGTTCACAACTCTCCGCTGCGACCCGCCTGCAGATTTGTCAGTTCACTAAAGACCCAAATTACACACATTTACGAAGCCGGATCCACTGTTAAAACCTGAACGCCTTACTGCCGAGATTAGAGATTCAGTGCGGTAATTATGTTAATGTTGATGTGTAGACGGATAACTGGCAGCAAGGAGTTGTTCTGAAATGTCTATTTATAGTTCGGGGAAAAAAAATAATAAACCTTGCCATCTCCAGGCGAACATATGGGCTACCAAGGCAGACAAATTAAGTGGGAGATAAAAGGGAAAGAAGAAAAAGAAATTGGAGTCAGGCAAGCCCTGGGAACGGGTGCCCGCTCAGCTGGTTCCCATGGCCTGACGCTCGCAGAGAGGATGGTTTTGGGGGTTGGCACCCTGTGTCCCCAGTGCCACCCCCCCCGGGGCTTCCCGTGCCCTGAGGGGGGCTGCGCTGGGCACCTCGACCCGAGCTCACGCTGCCAACCAGCCTTGCTTTGCCCCAAAACCAGCCCCGCGGGCTGCGGGAAGGCACCCGGGCTGCAGCTGGGGCAGCTGAATGTGGGGAGCTCGCATGGAGCCCGCTGGGCTGCCCTGGACCCCTGGAGCACCCTGACCCCACGCTGCCACGATCACGACACCTTAATAGCCCCCCGCATAAGGGGAGATGGCAGCACAGCCACCACGGCAGCGGTGCGCTCCGCAGAGACGCTGGTGAGGCCTCCAGCCCCATGCCAAGCATCACCGGGCTCGGTCACGACGCCCCTTGTGCCTCCATCCCACGGGGAAAACCAGAGAGGGCTGTCGGGGGGTCAGCAGTGGCCCAGCTCTCCTGCGGGCACCTCCCGAAATACAATCCTGGCACCCGGTTCCCGCGGCACGATGCTGAGCGTGGCACAGACGATACTGTATTCTCCAGCTCTCAGCAGGATGCAAGATTTAAATTTTTAGCTGTGTGCTAAATTACATGGGCCGTCAGTCAACTCTTTGAGATGTTTTGAGTAGACAGATTTATACAAACACTCAAAGCTCAGTAGACCCAGCGCAGTATCTTTTATACCAGGCAGGGAGGAAATAAATCACCGCTCCCCTCCCCCCTCTTCCACCACGCTGAAATTTCTCCCAGACATCTTTCAAGCAGGATCACAGAAATTTTTATTTACCATGGAAAAAAACCAAAAGCCCCAAAGCACCAGGGGATAGCGCCTGCCCTTGACTGACAGGCCACCCAGCCCCGGCAGGCTCTGCAAGGGGGAGCGAGGATGCCGCCAGCATCCCTCACCCGGCACGGCTCAGCACACCCTTCCCAACCTCCCAGCACCGTCCCAGGAGCCTCTAGATTCACTTGGTGAATAAACAGGGGCAGCACCCCGAGACTGCCGGCTGCTCTGCTCCGGCACAACCACCCCGGCCACCAGGGAAGGTGGGGATGGAAACACAGGTTCTGATCTGAATCAGAATTTCTCTGGATATCATGATCCAATGATGGGTGTGGGAGCAAAAGGGTCACTGCAGAGGCTCTTATCACACCTGAAAACATTGCTGCTTTTTTTTTCCCTTTCTCTGTTTTTTTTTTTTAACTGATGCTCTTACATTCCCGCAGGCTGGCCCAGCGCGCTCTTCCAGACACAGCGCTGTAACATGCCATTAGAAAAACAAAGTGCTTTCTCCACTTGATAGCTGGCCTTTTATTTTTGGAACTGATACATGCAATCACAGTAGCATGGCCCCAGCAATTAGGAAGAAAAGTACTTTTCTTCTCCAGGCCCAATTACCCATCCTGTAATTGACGTAATTATTATCTTTCAGTTTTCTAATAATATTTATTGAACACTACAAATTCTCATTCTCAGTGAAGCTGCTCTTGGAGCACAGCAATTTTCCGAGTCCTAACAGGGTCTGCGCTGGAAGGACGGATCAATATGGTCTTTAGCAGAGCTCTCGCCCGGGGGGAGAGGGGCTTCCAGCACGAGAGGTGCGGCGGAGCCCTCCCGTGCCCTCCAGCCCAGCACGTGCCTGGGACCAGACCCCACCTCAGCAAAGGAGCCCCCCGATCCCCCGGAGAGGGGGAAACAGCATCCCCCTCCCACACTCAGACCCTCCTGAAACACCAACAGGAGCTTCCTGAGGACTTCCCCAGCCAGGCATCAAACCCATCTTCCTCCTGCTGACAACCCCTTTCTCAACAGCCAAATAAGCACAAAAATATGTATTTTAGAGTTAGCATATTCCCATACACTGGAAGTATATCATGGACAACAGGCCAGCGACAAGCCCTAAAGGTCGCGAGGGCAGGAGGGAGGGGAGAGAAAAATAGCTAGTCCTAGTTGTAAGGAAAACATGCATATTAATTTAAAACAGGAGTGTAAAAAAAAATATATTCATTTTAATTTTATTTTGGCTGCCTCGGGGCCGCTGTACCATATGCACAGACAAGTTATGCAGAATTCTTGCATGGAAATGTGCTTGCTGGCTCCTCCGTGTTTATCATCACAACCAGAAAAATCTGTCAAGCTCTTCCCTTCCTCCTAGGCTGTCCTGGAGCGGCGGCTCAGCCCAGCCCGCTCGGGGAGGAACGGCTCTGCAAGACAACCCCGACTTCTGCGCTTCCCCACGAGTGGGGCCGCGGGGCATTGACCGGGGTTCAGAGCCTTGTTTACCCCCCGGGTTGGACCCAGCCTCGCAGCTCGGGTTCAGCAGGCAGGGAAGGGTTTAGCTGAACCACAGAGCATCCTCCCTCGCCCGCTGCGAGCCTGGTTCCCCGCCACCGCTCCCTGACAGGCTCCGCAGCGTGGAGATGCTGTCCCGACTCATAATGTCGCGAAACGCCGCGGCCAAGCGCTCCTCCACCGGCTCAGCCGCATTCCCCTGGGATGGCGGCTTCCACCCGGGAGTCCCAGGGAGGTTTCCAGGCTGCGTCCTGTATCCCAGGGGTAAAACCTTTGCAATGAAGCACAGCAATAAGATCAAAAGTCTTGCTCGGTGCCAGGAGCCCTGGAGCTCAGGGAGGGAGTAGCTCCCCTCTCCCCAGGAGGGATGGGCCCCCCCAGCTTCCCCCCAGCACCTCCTGGGAGCAGCATCCGCATCCAGCTTGCCGGGAATTGCTCCAACCCAAATTACTGCAAGGGCCATGGTACCCAGTCGCTTCCTGAGTTACAGCAGGGTCTGAACGCAGATGGAGACCCCACACCCAGACATCCTGTTATTTTCACCAGTTCTGGTAAATGTCTACAAAAATCAAGCCCTGAAGAGGTTCAGCCACAGTCACACCAGAAAACCAGGGACAAAGAAAAGCCCGCAGTGCCTGTGTCCTTGGCTGGCACTTTATCCTCCGAACCACCCACCTCCTTCAAACCCACCATTATGAGCCACATCCAGAAGCCAAAGGTCTTTTCCAGCCTTTTGAACTGACGCACCAGAACATATTATCCTAACCGCATTTTTTTCTTGCATAATCTAGATTATTTATGGTCATGATCTCCTAATTGTCCCAGTTATCTGATAAGCGGATGCCGGGGGGAGGGGGGGAAAAGGGTGGGTCAAAGCAATTCTTGGCAGACCACAGCTGAGCCGAGCATCAGATGCTGCTTTTTGAAAGTCCTCCCGGCTGGAGGTGATAACGGTCTGAGCCTCTTCCCTCGGTCCGTGGGGAGGCTCCAGGGGACTGGAAACACCCTTGAATTCACTGTAATGAAAATTTCTCAGCCAGAGATTGCAAAGATGCACCCGATACATGAATCAAGTCCTTCCATTACCCCCTCTATAGACTATTACCATGTAGAATTGAACAAGCATGGAAAAAATACAGCCTTAATCTTTCCCCTAAGCTTCTTTTTAGTACTAACATTACTGCTCATGCCAATGTCATCCTCAGATCATCACAGTGGCTCCAGGAACCCGCCCCGGTAGAAAAGCCAGAGCTATTTTGAGGAGCGATCTCAGGTTTCCTGCTCCGCCGCGGTCCGGGGGGATCGCGGGCAGGAAAAGCGCGGGGAGCATCTGCCCCGCGTCCGGGAGGGCGGCAGCACGGGGGCACCGGCGTGAGGGAGGCCAGGGTGGGTTTGGGCCTCGGGAGGTGCACTGGGGTGACGCTGGGTCGAGAGCGTGCCCCACCGGTCCCCTTCGCGAGCACAGCCTGCCCTCGGGCCAGAGGACGCTTCGCTCGCGCCACTGCTCTGCCCAAGGCAGACAATGCCCTCATTGTATTTAAATCTGATTCATTTCATCTAGAGGATAAAATTAGAAAATCAACCTGATTCCCAGGAGCCTTGTTAAATCAATACAACATACATCAAGCAGGCAAGGCACAATGCAAGGCTGAGATAAAATTAGAATGAGTCCCCCTGGGTGGGTTCATATCAGCTCTACATTTCAGAATTGGCAGGCACTTTTGCATAATTTATCAATTACAAACAATTTAATTCATCCAGAATAATGAGTTGAAGGGCAGCTTTGGACGACTTAAATGACACGGAGGCTGATGGCTGCAGTAGACTTCAAGGAACACCCACTCACTTGTGCGAGGTGAGAAAATCAAGTTATCCCCAGGGCAGGGGCGGGCAGGGGGCCACGGGGTGCAGCTGCTCTGCTCCCCGGGGCACGGCATCCCCTCGGGGTGCTGGCATGCCATGGGGACCCAGCCCAGCAAAGCAGGGTCCCAGGCAGGGCCTCGACACTAAAGCGGAGACGACTCTGCTGTAGGCGAAGAGACAAATGGGACACAAGGTACAGAACATCGAAAATGAAATCCAAGGCTTCCCCATCAGCACTCCGGAGCCAAGAGTTACAAGCACTCCCAGCACTATCTTGCTGTCCCAGAAAGGGAAACACAAAAAGGTTAAGGGTAGGTTATTTGAAAGAACAAAAGTGATAAAAATCAAAAGCATTTCTTCTGCTGAGAGGGAGCCTTTAGAAGGTTATGAAGCATTTCCTTCCTGCAGCCCTCTTTTGTTCCTCTGCCTATTGCCCCGGTGGGGCTGGGGCTGAGGGCTCGCTCCATCCCAGAGCCGTGCTCCGTTCTCACAGAAAACAATAGCAATTGCTCTGGGAGAGGGCAGGTTTAG
The DNA here is from genome assembly GCF_949628215.1 of Phalacrocorax aristotelis. Classification (NCBI taxonomy): domain Eukaryota; kingdom Metazoa; phylum Chordata; class Aves; order Suliformes; family Phalacrocoracidae; genus Phalacrocorax; species Phalacrocorax aristotelis. The sequence goes on from NC_134282.1 coordinate 54,484,220, forward strand.
CTGCATGCCAGGAATGACACCCTCCTTGGAAATGCCTTCTTCCCTGTATATTTCCCCCACGATCGAGCACCGGGATCCTGCTCACTTGCTTGAATGCTGGCTCACACAGATATTAAAGCCAAGAAGTTAAGTGGTGCATAATTATGGCATTGTAGTTGCTAATTATAATCCCACAATGAAATCAGTGCTTTGCAATGAAGGCCGCAAAGACCTGACGGTTTGGAGCAGGCTCATTTCTAACCCCTCAGAATTTCTCGTTAAAGCGATGAGAACTTGCAAGGAGGATTCAGAGAAAGGGAGCGGCTAATAAAAACACCCCTCCAACCCCATCAACCTCCTCCCGGTCTGCATGCCCGGGAACTCAGAATGCTCATTCACAGAGCCTTTTATGAAATAAACGTGACGGAGCCGGCGCACGGCCCATCGAGCATCCCGGCATGGCCGAGCCCAGCACGGCGCGCGCGGCTCCGGAGGCGCACCGGCCCTCTGCAGCTGCTCATGGTGAAGCAGACGCGCAGCCCCTCTCCCCGACGATTCAGCCTGGATCCATCCCTATCTGTTACTATCCCTCTCTGTAGCAGCCTAATAACACTGTCCACTTTATATCCTAGGTGCTTGATTTATTAGGTAATTTGTTTCTTCTCTGTGGTGCTGGCCTGCTTATCATCCGTGTAATGAGATGATGGAAGTGCGAGCTATAGACACCAGGCATTAAAAGCTAGGCAAATATGACCCGTCTAAACTTGATGGCCAAAAATCGATTCATAGCAATTTTTGTGCTTTTGGCTTGCCTGAGAAAAGAAATATTAAAAAATACAAGAGTTTCCTGGGGCCTGACTGGGGTGTGAACTGGGGATGGCGGAGGGTGCCAGGATGCTGCCGAGCCTGGCAGCGGGGTCGGTCCTCTGCCAGCCGGCGACGAGTCTGAACACAGAGGGACCTCAGCCCAGCTTCTACCCCAACCTCTTCAGCCGCTCCCCTGTTTAAATGACCCTTGAAACCATGTGTGCACGTGGCCCAGGGCTCGTCTTAATTAAACCCAAACGCCTAACGGCTTCTCCATCGATGCTCCCTGCCTCGCGGTGGGGGCTTGGTGCCCGCGTACCCCAGCCATGGCTGGGGGAGCGGGGAGGGATGCACAGCGTGTGGACGGGGTGTGGAGGGGTCTGTGGCTCCTTCCCGACGACGCGACATGTCCCCCGTGCTCAGGGTCAAGTCACGGCAACCTCAGCCACCCCCCAGAGTGTTTGCAGCGGGTTACTCCAGAGTAAATGGGGCACTCATTAAAGCCCAGGCTAGAAACCACAGTGTGCTCTAATTCACACTGTAATTTATATTTATTAAGGTAATTAACCTGCTCAGGTAGCTGTGCTGGTGAGCAGCGTGAATCACCAGACCGGGGAGCAAAACTAGGGCCAGGTGTCTGCAGTGGGCTGGGGCCAGGAGGGGTGCAGCCGAGGGCCCCCCCCGACACTCCTGCCTTCAGCCCCCTTTTATAACCTCCGCGCCTGCCCCCGTGTCTCTGTTGTTGGACCAGGGCATCCAACCAGAGCAACAGCCGAGCGGGACAGGGCCGGCATCCACCGCCTCTCCTTCGGCGATTGCAGCAGCCTTGGCCAGAGCAATAGAGATGCAAGTCAGATTGAGAATCTCCGGCAAGGCCGGGGCGTCGAGCTGCACCCAGGATCTCCCACACTGATAACCATCGGCTGTCAGGGCGTGTATGACATTAGCAACTCAAAGGGGATTAGGAGGGATGTGCCGCTGGATCCCGGGATGTGCCCAGAGCTCACCCGCCGCTCGCCCCGTCGCTGGCAGGCCGGTTTTGTTTTTGGGAGGTTTGGATGTACTCTTGGCGATAAGGATCTGCCGCAGCCCTCGGTGAGGCAGCCGGCACACCCTCCCCGGGAACGGCCCCGCGCCTCCATTCTCAGCTCCCCCGGCCAAGGCCGGCCGCTGGAGCAGCCCGGGGGTCGCTCCGGCTGCCCGTGCCTCCAGACATGGAGCGGGATAACGCTGCTGGAGGAACCCCCCAAACCCGGGAGGCTGGTTTGGGTCTCGGGTCCACCCAGAGCCCTGGGGGGGAAGGTCTCCAAGCACCAGCACGAGGGCAGGATGAGCTGGCATGCATGGAAAAAAAATATTAATGAAGCCAACCAGAAGAACCCAGAGTTAACGAGCAGGCTGGAAACCATAAGCCAAAACCTGTTTTGGCTGGGGGTTGCCGCCCCGACGTGCCAGACGACCGGGAGCTCCGGGGGAGGATGCTGCTGCCCTGAGGGCGCTTTGGAGATGAAACGGGGTTTTGTAAATACGCGTCTCTACCCAGGCCTGGAAAAGGGCTGGCTGGGGCCGGGATGGCGCAGCCGCTGCTCCCCCGGGAGGCAGCACCCAGCTCCAGCCCGGCTCGCCCTGACTCAGGCCGCTCCTCTCCCGCGGCGTCCACCCGCCGAAGGGTGCCCGAAACCCGCCCGCCGCGCTTTTCTGCCCGGCCTGACGCTGCTTTGCACGCCTGAAAAACACCAGGGAAGCAAAAGGGAAAGTAAAGTCTGATTTCAGCACTTTCTGGTTGGTTTTTTTTGTTTGTTTCCTTGTTATTGTTTTTATTAGCCTCTCTGCTTTGGCTGTGGGGCCTCTCAGAGAGAATGGAGTGTCGCGTGGGTGTTACTGGCTGCTGGCGCTTACCCGGCTTCAGAAAGAAATGCCAATTACTAATTTCATGGAGATAAGCCATTCTGAAGGAGGGGGGTGGGGAAATATCCCAGCTTTGAAATGCGAAAGGCGCCTTCATTTATTTATTTATTTCCCCGGCAGCTCGCGGGGGCGCGGGGATTGCTCAGTTCAGTCCCCAGACAGAGGGGTGGGAGCAGCACCCGGGGGGCATCGCCGAAAGATGGAGTTAAGGTGCATCTGTCTGCATGTTCACACGCACACGTGACCCTGCGCCCACGCGGGTCCTGCGTCGAGCTGGATGCGCTCCCCAGCCCCGCGAGCCCTGGGGCCGGCACGGGACTGCCAAAGGTGGGGGGGCCACGGCCGCAGCACCCCCTCGGCTCCCACCCGTTCGCTCCCCGCCAGCACAAGGCGATGCCCATCCAGGCTCCTGCCTGCCATCTGGCTCCCACAGCCCCGTAAACACCCAGGGCATGGGCCAGGGAGGGAAAATAATGGTGCACGGAATTAATCTGGGTGTAGTTTGCATTTTTATTGCTCTAGCCTCAGATTCCAGCCTACAGAAAGGTTTCAAAAAGGATTAGATGCCATAAAACCTTTAATAATCCTCCCACATCTTACGTTTAATTATTGTTTTTACACATGCGGAGCCAACATGCCTGTAGCGAGCAATCAAGTATCACATGCCACTCCTCCTGCATTTCTTCTCTCCCGTGTGTCTCCAGCGGTATTAAGCCAGCACCCAGTTTTCCACAGTTCATCCCTGCCGTACTGGGAGCTCTCCTCCTTCCCAGACCCACTCCTCCCCCAAAACACGGCCCTATATAAGCACGTCCCGGCTGCAGCCGGGGCGAGTGTGTCACCCAGGGGGAGGCAGGAGGGGACACCGATGCCACCACCGTGCAGCCCTCGCCTGCCGCGGGAGCCGGGACTGGTGCCGGATGGTTGCCTGGCTCCCAGTGGGCTCCAGCATGGGGGACACACACACACACACGCACTCACCCTCCTCACCAGAGTCGCTGAAATCACACTTGGCTGGGAATTACAAAAAAAAAATCCATGTCTCCAATTATAAACCGCCTGTTTGGAAGGAACATTTTGTCGCTAATTTGGTGCCATCAAAATTGTTGCTGTTTCTTTGGGGGAAAAAAAAAGTCAGACCTTTTAATCATTTTTTTCACCTCAACAGCTTTTCCTTAAGCTGAACAGCCGTGGAAAGGTTTCTTCTGTAAGAAAAGATTAAGAGTAAAATGCAGCCCGATCGCTTTTTTGGTAAAAGCTTTGGTAGAAGTCCCATTATTCATAATAAACCACTTAAAAGCACGCCCAGAGCACCCGCTGCCCTGCTGAGAGTGGGCAGCTCGGCTTTGCACCCCGAGCAGCAGCTGTGGGGACGGTGCCGGTGCCTGAGCCACGGGGACACAACAGCGGCAGTTGCACGGCACGGCTCGGGGCCATGGGGAATCGTCCCTGCGAGGCCCCGGTGCTACACCAGGGACGGAGCACGGGGACCGCGGCATCGGCTCTGGGTAAACAGCTCCCTCAATGCAGACTCGGCTCCATTAGGCTCCCAGTGTGGTGTTTTATTATTATGATTGTTATTGTTGTTGTTATTGTTATCGTAAGTGATGGTTCCCCCCATCGCCTGCAGCGTGGCTCCGTGGGGGCATGATTTCTGCCCAGTTATTTCTGGGTTGGGGGAACCAGCCGAGGCCAAAGCAGCTTTCCATTCCTGTGCCTGCTGCCTCTCCCCCCAGGACAAGCCAAGGCTTTCCAGCAAAACCCTGTTTCTTTAGGAATTTTCCCCAGTTTGACCTTGGCCTGGTGGTGAGTTGGGATGGCCCCGGCGTGGGGTCCCCAGGTCCCCTCCCAGGGCTGGGAGGCTGCTCAGGGGCAGATACCCAAAAGCACCCGCAAGCACAGTGCGGGCAGGCGTCTCAATTCCCTCCAAACCCATGTGCTTCGTGGCAGGGGATCAGCTCGTGCGTGACCCATCTCACCACGCAGGGATGGGGCAAAGCACTGCCGGAGCAGCCCAAATGCTCATCCCTCTGCACGGGAGCACGGGGCAGCAGCGGAGGCGTCGAGCCCCAGGCTGCAGGGACGTGGTAAGCACGTTAACCACGTTCCTAAACACCCGCAGCTTGCCGTGGGATGCATTAAGTGAAAAATGCAAAGGAAAACTGGTGCCTGAGGGCAGACCCAGGAGGGGAGCCCGGCCCCTGGCCGCTGCAGAGGTGGGGACGGTCCCACCAGCCCCATGGCCATTGCCAGTGCCAGCGGGACATGGGCTCGCCCCGCGCCGTCTGGTCCCAAGCTGCTGCGGCCCCGCGGGACACCGCTGGGGTTTGGGGTTCGTCCAGCCAGCAGCACCCACGGCGGCAGCACCACGGCCACGGCACCATGCAACGCCGGGGCTCCCACCAGCACCGCAGCGTCGTGACTCTGTCCCCTGCGCTCAGCAATTCTGCCGTCCCTGAGGCTGGTCTCGCTGTCACAGGCGGTGGCAGATGCAGTCCCAGCCACCACGACCAAGAGCCCTGGGCTCAGCTTTAGATGCAGTGATAACCCTGTGCTTCTGGGCTGGATCCTGCACTAACCCTCCTTAAACTCCCCTCCGCAGCCCCGCAGCAGGCAGAGCTCTGGCACCATCAGCCCCCAGACCAGAGCAGGCAGGAGGCCTCCCCCGGATGGAGGCAGAGCTCTGGGTGAGCTGCTCTGACCTCTTTACCCTCTGAAACATCAACAGTTTCAATTATTCTGCCTGTGACTCATATCTGATGAATACTTTTCTCAGCAGAAGCTCAGGAGGTGGGACAGGCAGGCACCCAGAGCTGCTTTTGCTACCTCTCAAGTCGAAGCTATGCAGCACCAGCAGAGCCATCTTGCAGCAGGTGACTTTGGTTTCATTTAGGAGGAAGGATGTTTCGACCCCTCCGACGCCGGTGGCACGAGGAGTTAAGAGTCTGGGGAAGGAGGGGACAGAACAATCCCCCGTTTATTTTGGTCAGAGGCAGCATCCCATTAAAATATTGCCCTCCAAGTTGTGCGCATATGGCAAAAAACAGAGCCCGGCTACCAGCCAGACAAAGGGAGCCTGTACTCCCGAGATGTTTTATTCATGCACAGCCTCGAAGCACAAACAAGCCCAGCTATTCTGCTTCCCTGGACTCCATGTAGCCCTGCCTTTGTGCTCCATGGCTGTAGAGATGGGAATTGCAAAGAGGGGCTGGAGTGGGAATTGCAAATAGGGGCTGGAGTGGGAATTGCAAAGAGGGGCTGGAGTCCCCCCCGCTGTGTGGGACTTGTTGCTCCGCTGCCAGAACGACTGCTCCCCCTCCCCAGGCTTTCTCAGAGCAGGCTGGTTCAGCACCAGACATTGCAATTGCTTTTCCAATTTCACCAGTTTATTGCACTCATTTCGCTTGGCTGCTGTGTGAGAGTCGTAGGCTCCGCTCAGGACCAGCGCTTGGTCCCTCCACCATTGCTGCTGAGCCGAGCCTGGAGCATCTGTCCCCTGCGAGGACACACGGACAGTCCCCTGCTCCCAACCCAGCTTCCAGCGGCAAGGAAAGGCCTCCTGCAAACAAAGCAATAATAGAAGAGTCAGCCTCAGTCTCACCCTGATAATTTCTAATTGAATATTAATACCATCTTGATCTTCCTTTAATGCTCCATTTAATCTGAATGTTTGTCTTATTTTCGTTCTGGGCAGAGGATTAGCCATCCTGAGCGCACGTGGTGTCAGGCCACGGTGACTGCAAGCGGAGTTGGAAAGCTACTTCCACACAGAAATAATTGCAAATCCAACTCCTGGAATCATTAGAAATGAAGTTAATACCCAGGCACCAGCGACCGAGGGTGCTCGGGGCAGGCAGGGTGGCATCGCCCCAGTCCTGCTCAGCAGGATGGACCAGGGTGGCCCTGTGGTGGGGGACATGAGCATCTTGGGGTGGGGGACACAGGCGTCTTGGGGTGGGGGACACAGGCGTCTTGGGGTAGGGGACATGGCATCTTGGAGTGGGGACATGGCATCTTGGGGTGGGGGACACTGGTGTTTCAGTGTTCGTGGACTGACTGTGCTAAGCACCTGTCCAAGGGAGGTAACTGCATGGATTTGGAGCAGAGGCAGCACCTCTCTTCTGCCGTTACGAGGGCCGCAGATGGAGGTGGTACCAGAGGTGGTCATGGTGGGAGCTCAGGCCCTGCCAGCCGCGCTGGGAGGGCTGTCAAAGCTGGGCATGCCCCGTCCTACCTGCCAGCCCGGCGTGAGGGCAGCGGGGCAGCAGAGAAGGAGCCGACTCAGCAGCGGAGTGCATTTCCCACTGAGAAGCAAGGCGGGCGATGGTTAAGAGATGCCACAAATCTCCATCCCCATCTCCACCCGGCCCTGGGCTCCCAGAGCTGCACAGCGGCTCGTGGTGGGGAAGACCCCATCAGGCACAGCAAAGCCAGATCAAACGCAGCGTCCAAGGGCTGGCCACAACCCATGCTCCTGTCCATGGGTGACTTCATTTTCCTTCTCGAACCCTCATTGCTCTGAATTCACAGCACTGCTTGAATGAAAATAAGAGGGTGAAAAAACCCAGAACAAACATTAAAAAATACCTGCGATGCGAATGGGTGGCACTGTGCGCCTCCGCCCTCCCCTGCCGGGATCAGCCGCCCCACCACGTCCCACACAGCGTCCTCCTCCCAGCACGGTCCTGGGCTCCCCAGCCCACGCCGAACTACCCAGCTTCTCCAGGAACACACGCAGCTCCACAGCCTCTGCAGGACCTTTGGCAACCTGTGAGTAATGGGCCGGTTTAATCCCTTCCAAAATCACGATAACCCCAAAGGATGCACCAGTTGAGGAAGACATTAGCATGGAAGGCATGCAGTAAGCAGCCCTGCTGCCAGAAATACCAGAGGAATTAGCAAATTGGGTTGCAGCTCTCAAGTGAAACCATTTATTGAGGATGGACTGTTCCTTCTTGTAATCCTTTGTCATCAGCACTCGCTGCAAAAATTTAACTGTGTCAGACTAAGGCGGCGTGGTAAGCCCCAGGGCTAGTTCTGTGGGTAGAAAGACTCATTCGTTGCCCAACGCTATTTGCAAGTCAAGTGTATTTCGTTCTTGGTGTTGTAACTGCTGGGGACTGGGAACACGGGGCCGCCTGGTGCTGGGGTGCGCCGAGCTCACCCCGATCCCGCCCCGCTTGGCTTACCTCCTCCCGCCGGCCACCCGATCGAGGGAGACGAAGCGAGATGTGCCAGGGCTGTGGCAGGGCTTGAGCAGACTTTGGGGGATGCACCTTCCTCCGTGGCGCGGTGACTTGCTCCGTCCCCTCCATCCCCCCCTCCACCGTGGCGGCCCAGGGAGCGGCTCTGCTGAGCAGCGATGCGCTGCGCGGCGCAGGGGTGATGGACCCCACGCGCGCCTGGATGCTCTAGAGAGGGGGGCACTGAAAATATCATGTAAGCTACTGTTGTTTTAGTGTCATTAGGGCTAACAGGACAGAAATCGAGCAAATCTGCTGCTCACCCCTGCTCCAAAGGGCCCAGCCGGCACAGCCAAGGAGAGGAGGCGCAGGGAAATTTAACACTCCTAATATTTATTGGAGGGGCATTAACATGGGCAATGCTTAGAGTATATAATGCACCTGGTGACTCAGAAAGCAGAGAGAGAGAAATTCCTAATGGCATTGCCAAAGCAGGTAACAGGAAAGCCATCCCCAAAGGAAAAGGATAAATGAAAAACTGGGCTGCAACTGCCCCCAGTGAGTTCCCTGTTATTGGGAAAAAAAAAACCTGGTGAAGAAAGAAGCTTAGAAAGAAGATGTAGCAACTCCCAGGTGAGAGAAGCTTTGGCCTCCAAAGCCAGGAGGAGCATGAGGAGTTCATGTGGGGTTATGTCAGACCTGGTGACACACAAAGATTTCCCTTCAGCGCTCGAGCTTGCGTGCCAACCTATCGCCCCGGCCGCTGAACCGTATCGCATCCCAGCCTCCTCCTCAGGGTATCGCACCTCTCCTCCTCCGACCGCCCCTAGACGTGCAGCTCTTTGGAAATTAGTTGCTCGCCTCTTTGGGCTTTTGATGTACCCCAGGAGGAGGGTGCATGGCAAGCATTGCTTCACTGCTGTTTGTGCAACCTCGCTGCAGATCCCTTCTTATTCACGATGGTATCTTGCCACTTGATATGCATAATAGCTTAAAGGTACCGTTGACTACATTTTTCCATCTCTTTGATGTGCTAGCGATAACTTGTTTCTGTTTCACATCCATTAAGCTAGGTGGAAATCATTACACTGTGTTAAATGTGGGGTTTGTTCTTTAATCAGTGCTGTTCTGGTTCCAGGCTCGGTGTTGCAATCTCTCATATGTGGAAAATATCCTCTTAACCCAGGTTAACAACTTTGGAGGAAGTGAGCACAGCTCAGCAGAGTTTCTTCAAGGTCAGAGATCGAGGACCGCATCCTCCCAGGCGACTCCAGCATTCCCGGCAGGTTGCAGCAGCTCCCCGGCAGCTTGTGCCTGTGCTACCAGTCGTGTGTGTTGCAGAACTACCCGCGGCATGAACAAACCTCCCTGCGTGGCAGGCGCATGCGTGCATGCTAAAGCCACCCAGAGCAGACCCTATGTATCCAGCTGGCAACATTCACTTGAAGTTTTAGCGTCCTATTTTTGAAACTAGACTAAACAGGCCCCTTCTTGGGTCAGGCTTGGACTTGTAGGGTACATATTTTTGATGGCAGTTCTGCAACCCGCCACCACGGCCAGGCGGGTCCTGCCCTGTAAAAGCCTTTTGCTGCTCAAGAAGGGAATGCCCGACCCTGGCAGCCCTTCTCCTCCAGCACCTCTCACGCAGGTCACGGTGTCTCACCACCCCTCTGCATTAACCATCCATACTGCCACGGCACCAGCACTGGACCATCATCTGAAGGCAGGAAGGGGAGAGGGAGGGCATCCCCTGCCCTGCGCTTTTCCAGTCATCCCGCTGGACACAGCACCCAATGGGTCAGGCACGTTGGCCCAGCTCCACACTGCCGTGAGCATGACCAGCTCGTCAGGGAGCGGCTCCTGCCAGGGGGGCGAAGCAGCCCCCTGGGTCCAAATCCTGCAGCCTGTTCCCTCCACGGAGGCGGGAGCTGGGCACATCCACCCACGGGCTGGAGGGATGCGCTGGTGCTCGGGTGGCTGTGGGAGAGCTGCCGGGGTCCTCGGGGTCTGCCCGGACCTTATCAGTACATGGCTTCTGGGCTGGTTGGACTTCCTCTTCATCATCCCGCAGCAAAATGAGGCTGCAAAGGGTGAAAGGATCCTTGTCGCTGCAAGAGGAAACCTCAGGAGCAAGGAAGGGTCACCGTGAGAGGGTGCTTTGGAGCAGGGCACACCGTGCCATGGGGGGGCAGAGCAAAGCATCGGGGCGGCAGCCCTCGTGCCGGGAGTGAAACGGCCAGTGAGTCCCACCAGGTGAGGCCTCGGGGACAGCCCAGGGACAGGCTCAGTCCTCGGGAGCCCTGCAGAAAACAGCAGAGCCCTGAGCACCCGTCTGCAGAGGAGCTGCCATCCGCAGAGCCGGCAGTGCCAGAGCTGGCCTCGAGCCGGCTCCGTCCGCCACAGCCTGAGCACAAAGACCCTCTGCAACGTGCAGACCCCCTGCAATGTGCAGACCCCCAGCGGGGCCATCAGGGTCACGCGCTTGCTGCTGGTAAAGGTGAAGGACGCGCCAAGGGAAGGAGGAGCGCGCTGTGGCGCGCCGCCCTGCACCGCGTGGGGCGAGGACAGAGCTCCCAGGGGCAGGGACGTGGCAAAGGTGTCTCACACAAGCAAGCAGGTGCATGAAAGGAGGGGACGCAAAGCGTGGGAGATGCTCCCCAAAAAGAAGGAACCCAGCAGCTGGCGGGAGAGAGCCTGGCAAGCAGCGGGCTGTGCTCTTGCGCAGAGCCCCTCGAAAGCCAGTGTGGTTTTCAAATGAAGGCTATATTTGTTTTGCAAAACCTCAAACCACCCCTCCCAAGAGTGTATGACAGAGGCAAGTGAAAATGGGAAAATCTTCGCCCGTTAACCCCTTCGCGCCGGGGGCCGGAGTGGGAACAGGCTGCCCACACCGAGGACGGGGCTGGCAGAGCCCAGCTCGGCCGCCCACGCCAAGAGGCAGCCGGCAGCGGCTGCTCTGCTCACGTTTGTCTTTCACACTCATTCGAGGGCTTTGGCAAGCGACAATTTGGTTTCATTTCCTGCTTTCTTGCAGTCTCGGCATGTTTAGTTTGGCCTCCTGCGTTTTGCGACATGAAAGCCTTGGCTATAAATACACAGCCCCATGTCTCTGAAGGCTTTGTGGTGTTTTCCTGCCTGCGCTTTTTGTCCCTTTGGGAAGGTCGGGAGCTGGGAGGAGCATGCGGAGCTGGCTCTGGTGATGCCGGCGGAGCAGCTCCCTGCCTGGGACAGCCCTCGGTGCACTGCTCGCAGCTCGAGGCTGCCGGCCCCTCCAGAGCCCTGCTTGACTTACAGATGTTTATCACGGCCAATAAAGCTGTGCCAGCTCTTTGCACAGAGAAAGGGGAGGTTTCTGTGGCGGTGAGCTGTTCACAAGCCTTGGGAGCAGAGCTCGGGGTCGTGGTGCTGCCGGTCCCCTGGGTTAGCCCACAGCGGTACTGCACCCCAAAGGGCTTTGCTGTGGCTCATTCCTGGAGGTCCCAAATACCACGAGGACCTGCCAGCTGCAGACACGCAGCCAGGAGCCTCCCCAGGGCCGGAGTGCCCGGCTCGCCCTGCCGATGCTCCGGCACAGGCAGCGTGCCACAGAGCACCCACGCCAGGGCAAGCAAGCCTTGCAAAGGGTAAACAGGTACACAGTAGCAGCCCAATAATTATGGCCCTAATTCAGCAAAGCATCACCTCTTGTAGGGCACCTAAGCATGTGCTTAAAGTTAATTACATGCTTAAAGATATTTCCTGAATAAACATGGATTTAAGGCTGTGTTTGGTATCTCCTGTACTTAACTGTGATTCAGCTAAACACCTACCCTACCTCTTCGTTTCTAACAACCCCAAGCCATCGTGAAGTGATTTCAGAGCTCAGCTCCAGCACTAGGAACCAAACATCCATGTACTTGCAGCCTCGCTTTGCAGATACGAAAATAAATATCCTTTTGGTTCTTATAGCATTGTTTTCCTGATAGCACTTCCCTCCCTGCAAGCCAGCAACTTCCAGGCTGATTAGGAACTGGCTCTGCAGAGACCTCATGAAATGGCTTCTCTGACAGAATCAGATACTTGTGAGGGGAAAAGAGAGAGACAGAAAACGCCTCGGTAGAAACTGCCCCGCTGCAAGGCGGCGAAGCTGAACTGGCCTCTTTGCACGCAGTCAGTTTTTCCACTGCATTTGCATATCTCTGCTGTTTTCTCGCAGCCCGCACCCGGCTGCCTTTTCCTCCACGCAGTTTCTGCTCAACAGTCGCGTGTGAACCAGAGCCGCGGCTGCCTGCGGTTTTTCTCCCCCGCCGGAGGTGCACCGCTGCGGCCGGGGGCCGGCGGCTGCAGGAGCTGCTGCTGCCACCCCGGTGGTGGCGGGGCCAGACCCGCCGGCAGGACCCTGCACCCGTGACTGGGGGGAGGTCGAACCCAGCCAGCGGCAAAAATAACTGCGGGTGCAGCTGGTAAATGATAAGAGGGGCTGGTTGGAACAAGCTGCCCCCAGGGTGGCTTCCGCTTTTAACATCATTTCTTTAACAAATCAGAGCATGCGTTTTCAAGAGAAAAGGATTTCTAAGCAAGCGGTTTGGGGTTTTTGCTGCTGAAAGTCCCCAGGGAAACACTCCTGGACCCAGAAGGCCCAGCCGAGCCGCCCGGACTTTGATAATTTGGGCAGACAGGGCACTCGCCAAGGCGACCTGCCTATAATCTTGTCATTTTATTCAGCGTTTGAAAGTCTTTGAGGGCTTTTTCAGTTGAGTTTCTGGTACAAATCGCACGCTGTGGCATGTGTGGCTCTAAAACATGGCTTGGAAATGGGACACATCTCGCCAGATGGGCCAGTTCTCCATTAGAGGCTCCCACGCAGCCCCAGAGGTGGCCCTGCCTGGCAGAAGGATGCTGGATGCCAGGTCCCTCCCTGTGCAGCTCTGTGTGTCAGTCTTCCCACCCTCTTGCTGGCCATGGACTTTATCAGTGGGGCCACCCATCCTGCATCTGATGGGACCACTGCACCCAGTGGTGATTCCTCCCTTTGACCAGCCATCAATCCAGCATCCCTAATGGGAGCTGGTTGCCCAGGACCGTGTGCTGCTGGGCTTCGAGTGCCTCTGAGGGCAGATGGAGGTCCACAGCTTCCCCAGGCATCCTCTTCCAGCGCTCAACCACCATGACCATCAGAAAGTGTTTCTCCATCCCTGTCCTCTGCAGCACCTTCCCGCCTGCTCAGCGGGTGGGAGCAGAGCTAATCCCTCAGAGAGCACCCCAGGTCTTCCCCAGGCTCCCTTCCCGCCTGAGGGACAACCACAGAGCCTGTCCTTCTGTGGGGCAGCTCAGGGGGGACACGGTCCCGCAGCCCTGAATGGCACCCGCCCCTCAGCGCTGTTTGGGATGCTGCCGCCATCCCTGCGAGTGCGTGTGACAGGGACCTCCCCAGCGCTGACAGCCAGGAGCCTCTCGGAGCTGCAGATAAAGTTATCATTAGCATCTATTAACAATAACAAACAATATCAGCTTCGTTCATTGTTGTAGGCTGGGTTATTAGTGCTGGAAAAACAGCTCCCCTAACACCCTCGGAGCCAGCCGAGATTCATCTGTGTCTCATTAGCAAAGCCTTCCTTCTTTATTTGTTCAGTTAAAATTAACTCTCCTCCTAGAAAGATACGGAGCAAAAAACCACCCTCCTGGCCCAGCACAGCCTGTCCCGCTGCTGGCCCCAGCCCCGAGGGCTCCCAGCAGACATGAAGAACAGACCCCAGACCCAGGGCAGCCCCGTGTGCTCACCACTGGATATGGCCTCTCCTCCCACGAGCTGCTCCGCTCTCCAGCAAAACACCTGGCTTGTTGGTGCTCTGCAAGGAGCTCTGCGAGAAGGGCCGCCTCCTGAGAGGCAGAAATGCCCCGGAGCGGGGTTGGGGGCTGCAGCCCCTCTCTGCTGCTCTTGACTTCCATCACCTCCCACCGCAAGCTCCCCCAAATGTCACTGAGTCGCCTCCCGCTCCTCACCTCCCTGCCCCAGTCCCCCTCCTGACATGGACGCGTCCTCCGCAGGGGTTTCTGCGCTCTGCCCCTTGCACCCCACAGCACCCTGCGCCCAGGAAGACATGCCCGAGAGCATCCCCAGGTAGCACCAGGCCCTGCAGAACCCTGCCTGCACCTCCTGCCCGCGCCCGCTGCCTGTGGCAGCGAGTAAACCTCTGCGTGGCGGCGGTCACGGCGAGAGCGATGCGTGGCTGGGCTGGGTACCAGGGCGGGTTCCCCAGCTGGGTCCCAGCCCCACCGTGGGTGACCCCGCCATCCTCCCGGGAACACGTGCCCAGAGCCTGGCCCTGCAGAGGCGGCACCGCCGCAGGCGTGCGAAAGTGTGGCTGGCCCGGAGGGGTACCAACAGCGGGGCAGGACATGAGTAATTGGGGTAGGACGGGGCTTTCCCGGCCAGAGCGCGCAAAACGAGGGATTTTTGTGTTTGCGTTGACATCTACTTAACCCCACAGATCAGTTAATGCGTTTGTAAAGTTGCATCTGTTAGTCGTCAGGCTTAGCATTTTCATTCTGTTGCCAAAGCCACTTGGATATTTATAAAACGAGCCAAAAAGAACCCAAAACCCCAGGACCCAAATATTTTAGGTTTGTCAATCAAGAAGAATCAAAAATAAATTGAATCTGCTGTCACGGACCTGCACAACACGCTGCACCACCAGGGCCGAGGTGCATCCATGGGTGCAAGGGCTCGGGGCTCTGACAGAGCAGAAAACTCAAGTTTTGACCCAAACCTGCACCTGGCTGACATGAGGTGGGGTATCCCTAAGTGCTGGAGACACCACGGTGTGATTCAAGGGGTCAGACTGGTCCCCATCCCTGGCTGAGCTGCACAGGGTGCCGGGGAGACGGGCTGGGAAGGGCACAAATGGCACCCAGGGACAAGGCACCCAATCCAGGCTCCCCCGACTGGGGTCAGCTCAGCTCCCAGCCCTTCCCCAAGCGCTGTGCTTACCCAGCATCCTGACACAGTAATAACGAGCAAGGTAGTGACAAGCAAGCTGTGTCGGAGCAGGGCAGCACCCCTCGCTGAGCTGTGGGTGCTCAGGAGGACCCAGGCAGTGCTGCCACAAGCGCCCGTGGTTTGGGTTTTGCAGCACTGAGCATCACCCACCGCCCAGACACCCGCTGTGCACCGGGGCCTGGGCACGCATCCCTGTGCCGCCCACCCTCCCTCGTCCCCCAGCCCAGCAGGTAACACTACCAACCGGCCGGCACAGGGACTCCGTGGGAGCCGAGGGACCCGTGGGAGCCGAGGGACAGGGCAGCAGCGCAGCACCGCCCCCAAAGGCAGGGGCAGAAATGCACCGATGTGTTTCAAGAGCCACCGGAGAAGGAAACCTCCCACAGGTGCTGTGTGAACACCGCGGTCCTGGCACAAATGCTGGGCAATCTCCACTGGAAATTATTTTTCTTTTTGAACCCATCATCAGCATTCACAGTAAAAAACTATAACAGATAAACCCTGAAGCAGGAGGTGGAGGACGAGCCCAGACCCCCTGTGCCCAGCGCACGACCACCCTGGGGGCCAGACCCCTGCCTAGGTGGGATGGAGAACCTGACTCAGCGGGTGCTCACGGATGCTCTTCTGAAGGTTATAGGCCAGCAAGGATTTTGTTTTGTTTTGTTCTTCAGTTTGTTTCTAAAATGACTAAGGGGCTTCGTTCCTAGCTAGACCGTTGTCACAGGATGGGTTAGGGCTCCCGAGAGCCGGGCTCTGGTTTCCCGATGAAGCCGTGCTGCTGCTGCGTGACCCTGAGCGAGTTACATGCCCAGCCTCTGGTCTGGCCCATATCTGTGCCATGGAGACAGCACTAAGCTACTCCAGTGTTGTATTTGGAAAGTTAAAATACTATAAAAGCTCTGCAGGCCCAGTGCAGGAGTAGGACACCAGCATCACCAGGGCTGTGTGAGGCGGAGACTGGAGCGCGCTGGTCAGCAGTTGGGAGGCAACTTGCTGCTTTGCTGCAAGAACATGAAACCCTTCAATGCAACGAGGCTGTTAAACAAACCCACCTGAGGCCAGCGAGTTTGGCGCTGTTTAGCCTTCCAGTTGAGCGACAATCGCAATTGATCCTGCTGGGAGGTTGAAAAATAAAATAAAATCATCATTCTGGAACAGCGTGTTTCAGCTGGAGCAGCCCCGTGCCCATTAGCGGTAATTGAGCGACGCGGGGCTGTGCCATGGGAAGGCTGATTTCCCCGCGCAGCGGCGGCATGATTAGGGACGGCTTCGGCTCTGCCCACGGGGTGGAATGGCTCAGCCTAATTGAGAGAGAAATGCCGGCGTTTGAGCGGAGAGAGACTCTGCCGGCGTGCCCGGTGAAGCCACGGGGAGCTGTGATGAGCAGAGATGCACAGGCATGGCCGAAACGGTGTGGACTTTGGGAGGGGTCAGTATGGCACGGCATGGCGTGGTACATGCACAGGGCTCGCCAGGCACGGGATGTCTGAGGCACCCCTAAGGCTTTTACACACCATAAGAGCCTTTTGAAAGCCTCATTTTGAAAAGCAGGTTGCAGAGCTCTGAAGAAACCCGAAATAAAATGTTTTCCTTCTTGCACATGTCAGGGAAGCAGAAGTCCTGGGCTAAATGGGACGGGCTGTGCTGTTTTGCCATATTATTTAGCTGCACTGGAAATGAAGGTTGAAGGTGATAAAGGGTTTATTTTAGCAGGTAGCAGCCACTAACTGCTCGGTAATGCACCGAGGAAGAGCTCAGCTCCGCCATCCCATTTCCCATTCCAGTCACGTGCCCCCAAAATTGCAAATGGAGATTTGTTACATTTCATTTGCTCCCATCCCTGGGAAGCCATTTGCGATGAGTTCACGTCTCCCAGGAGGCTCCATTCCAATCAAAGTGAAAAGAGAGGAGAAAAAAAAGTCACACTACGGGGGATGACAATGATATCTCAGTGCTGATCGCTGGGTGCTGACTGGCGCTACACGTTTTCATAACAGCCAGCCCATATGCAGCCGCAAGGCTGAGGCACCGCTGCCAGGCCAAGGGATGCTGAGGTACCGCTCCCAGCCCCAGGGATGCTGAGGTACTGCTCCCAGCCCCAGGGATGCTGAGGTACCGCTGCCAGCCCCAGGGACGCTGAGGTACCGCTCCCAGCCCCAGGGACGCTGAGGTACCCCTCCCAGCCCCAGGGATGCTGAGGTACCGCTCCCAGCCCCAGGGATGCTGAGGTACCGCTCCCAGCCCCAGGGACGCTGAGGTACCGCTCCCAGCCCCAGGGACGCTGAGGTACCCCTCCCAGCCCCAGGGATGCTGAGGTACCCCTCCCAGCCCCAGGGATGCTGAGGTACCGCTCCCAGCCCCAGGGATGCTGAGGTACCGCTCCCAGCCCCAGGGACGCTGAGGTACCCCTCCCAGCCCCAGGGATGCTGAGGTACCGCTCCCAGCCCCAGGGACGCTGAGGTACCGCTCCCAGCCCCAGGGATGCTGAGGTACCCCTCCCAGCCCCAGGGACGCTGAGGTACCGCTCCCAGCCCCAGGGATGCTGAGGTACCGCTCCCAGCCCCAGGGATGCTGAGGTACCCCTCCCAGCCCCAGGGATGCTGAGGTATCCCTCCCAGCCCCAGGGATGCTGAGGTACCCCTCCCAGCCCCAGGGATGCTGAAGTACCCCTCCCAGCCCCAGGGATGCTGAGGTACCGCTCCCAGCCCCAGGGACGCTGAGGTACCCCTCCCAGCCCCAGGGATGCTGAGGCACTGCTCCCCTCCCAGCCCCAGGGACGCTGAGGTACCCCTCCCAGCCCCAGGGATGCTGAGGCACTGCTCCCAGCCCCAGGGATGCTGAGGTACCCCTCCCAGCCCCCGGGATGCTGAGGTACCGCTCCCAGCCCCAGGGATGCTGAGGTACTGCTCCCAGCCCCAGGGATGCTGAGGCACTGCTCCCAGCCCCAGGGATGCTGAGGTACCGCTCCCAGCCCCAGGGACGCTGAGGTACCGCTCCCAGCCCCAGGGATGCTGAGGTACCCCTCCCAGCCCCCGGGATGCTGAGGTACCGCTCCCAGCCCCAGGGATGCTGAGGTACTGCTCCCAGCCCCAGGGATGCTGAGGTACTGCTCCCAGCCCCAGGGATGCTGAGGCACTGCTCCCAGCCCCAGGGATGCTGAGACACTGCTCCCAGCCCCAGGGACGCTGAGGTACCCCTCCCAGCCCCAGGGATGCTGAGGTACTGCTCCCAGCCCCAGGGACGCTGAGGGACTGCTCCCAGCCCCAGGGACGCTGAGGTACCCCTCCCAGCCCCAGGGATGCTGAGGCACTGCTCCCAGCCCCAGGGATGCTGAGGTACCCCTCCCAGCCCCAGGGATGCTGAGGTACCGCTCCCAGCCCCAGGGATGCTGAGGTACCGCTCCCAGCCCCAGGGATGCTGAGGTACCGCTCCCAGCCCCAGGGATGCTGAGGTACCCCTCCCAGCCCCAGGGATGCTGAGGTACCGCTCCCAGCCCCAGGGACGCTGAGGTACCCCTCCCAGCCCCAGGGATGCTGAGGTACCGCTCCCAGCCCCAGGGATGCTGAGGCACCACTGCCAGGCTGGGGGGTGCTGGTCAGCATAGCTCAGCCCACGTCTCTCCCCTGAGCTGGCTCCGGCTGCTCCGGGATGGGCACCCACCGCCTTAGGTGTCGAGCTTTCCTCTTTCTCCACAAGCAGCACCCTGAGTCTGGGCAAATAAAACCATGGCTTTGGTAAACTCAGAAAGGACAGGCTGAGCAGCTGGTCCGACTTAGGCACTTTTAGTTTTATATTGGCCTGTGTTTTACAAACTCTCATTAACCGAGTGTACACACGCACAGAAACTGAAAGCAGAGTTGGCTGGGGCTTGCTCATTTTTCTTTTTTTTTTCTTATTTTAGTTCCCTCTTTTAAAAAAAAAATCTTGTTTTTACTTTAAAGCAGCTTTGTGGGCTGTGGTCTGGTGTTATTGATTAGGGCATGTTATTCTGGAGCAGGAAGCTGCCTGACATACTGCCTGCCTGCTGCTAAATTGAAATCTCCTAATCTTTCCAATCCTTTTAAGCACTGGCAAATGAAAAGGCAGCACATTGTAGAAAATCTCTGCACAAGAGGAAGCAAGGCAAGATCTGCCAGAGCCAGAGCACGAGCTGCCGTGGGTCAGAGGGGATGCGCTGCCTCTGCTCGCTCCCGCTGCCTGGTCAGCGAGGCAGGAGGGGGGTTTGCTGCTGCCGCCATGCCCTCGCTCGGTGCAGGGGACATCCCCGGCGCCTCGGCTGAAGGACTCAACCGCGGTGCATCGCGCCCTCGTTAGTGCGACCTTGCCCAGGGCAGGGGCTGGCGGTGCTGCTCTGGCGCGCACGGTGCTGCCAGTGCCCTCGTGTGGGGTGGCTGGTGGCGGGGGGCTTGGGGGGGCCCCCCGGGCTGCAGCACGGCTGGCGGTGGTCTCCTGGGCTGTTGCACAGGAAAGGGGACCCGATTCTGGTTTGTGGCCGCAATTCGAAGCTGGATGACTGTGCGGTCAGGCAGCCACAGGGTAACCCGTGAGCTGCTGAGGTCGGCTGGGCTCAGGGCACGAGGCTTGTCCTCGTCCCCTGTGTGACAGTGCTCCTTTGCTGTAACATAACAGGGCTGAAACTGGGTTAGCAGAGACCCCCGCTCTTCAGCGGGCTTGTTCTCTCGCCCATGATTAGCGTGTACCACTAATTACATGCTGAAAGCCTGCTGCTGTCGTGTTCAGAGCTGTTAACGTCTTCTGAGTCACGGCAGCAAGATAAAGCAAGGCCTGGATATGAGCGCAACGTGCTCTTTAGTTGACCCCATCCCAAAATAGGAGCAAAACAGGAGGGATCTTCCTGAAACCAGCAGACCTCCTGCCGTCCCGTGGCGCACCCAATGTTCTCAGCCCGTACAAGGCTTTCCCTGTACCCCACCCACAGCAGGGGTGCTCAAACCGGGCTGAATTTCTGGCTGTCGGGCAGCATCTTCCCTTCCACTCCCGCACACTTGGCTTCTCCTTCCTGCCTCCAAGTCCATGACTTGCCCTGCACCCCAAACGTGTGTCGTCTCCGAGGGGTGCGTGTGCTGGGCCACCCCGGGACCGCGGGGATGCCGGACTGGAGGGGATCGGGAGCCGCCGGGCACGACTTGGCCCACTTGTATTTTTAGCGTGTGATGCTGGGAAAAGGAGAGCGTGCTCATTAACCTGCACAGCCAGGAATAACAATTGCCTTCCATCAGGACCTCATGAATAAGTCGCACCATCTGATTTAGTTATTTATATCCTTCCTGCTGGTAAATTAATTAATGTTTCACTTGCAGTACAGGCAGCCCATAAGACTGCTTCTCCCTGCTCTGAAAGTGGGCACATTACAATGTCATCTGCTTTAAAAGGCATCTTTCCCTAGGAAGACGGCTGGTAGACACGCAGCGCTCGCCCACCGGTGATGCTAGGTCCCCTCTCGCCATGCCCCACGCGGTACCGGCGGCAGAGCGGCATGCCGCAGCCAGCCAGGGTCTGTGGGTCATTTGTACAGTGCAAAGGGTTATTTTTATTCTTTCTACTGGATCTTAAGCAACGTTCAGTGGGGAACTCGTGGTCCTGATGCTGGGATGGGTTTCTGGTCCATCCATCCAGGGGGAGGATGGGGATCATGGGGGCGGCCGGCAGCGCCGTGGTGCCAGGAGTGCCCAGGGGCCACGGGAGCTCAGGGTGCAAAGGAGGATGCCTAAAAGAATGAAATATTTCTATAAACACCTTCAAGGAAATGGGCCGAAGGGAAGAGCAATTATTATCTTATCATGGGCTGGCAGGCAAACAACAAGGCATTGCAGGGAAGGAGGAGGGCAGCGGGGTGGTGGGAGACTTTGTGGAGCTGCTGGGATGGGTGAGAGTCTCTGCTGGCTGTGGGGAGGGCTGGGGGCTGCCCGGGGAGCTGGGTGGGGGGTGGGCAGAGCCGCCGGCCCACTCCCATTGCCACAGCAGGGGTTGGGCTGCAGGTGCTAGCCAGCCCCGAGGGGGCCGGGGAGATAGAACCGGTGCCGGGACTGCGGGGGCTGATGGTGCCCCTGACAAGGGGGATGCGGGGTGGGGGGCTCGGCCGGGGGCGGGTGGTGCTGGTGGCTCCCTTGGCATCTCGTCGCGGTGCTGGCTCCAGGGTTTCGCATGCCTGCTCTCAACGGCAGCCGCGGGAAACGCCGGCGGCAGCGCGTGGCTCCCTTGGGACGGAGATAAGAAGCTGGAAAAATAAACTGCGCTCCCAAGGTTGCAGAGGCACTCGGGGCTCCCCCAGCACACTGGCCGCTTCCCCTTCTGCTTTCAGAGCAATCGCCTGCAGGCTTTACAATGGATTAAGGAAAAATAGTTTTGCTGGAGGAGGGCTGGAAGACATGGGACCCCGCCAAGGGCGAGCACCAGCATCCCCCCTGGCATGGGTCACTCCAAAGCACCTCAGAGGTTCCCTCATCGCCCCACTCTGCTTGGGACCCTTCCAGCCACCCTGTGAGTCCCCCCGTGCCCGGGGGCAGCGAGCGAGCCTCTGGTTTGATTATTTGCTTATGGCATCCTAATACGCCCAATTATTTTTCAATGCAGACAGTTGCGGTTCATTTGCTTCACCATCAGGCGGGGGTTTGTAGGAGATATTCTAATGCCGGCCACGTTTTAATTTCCTCGAACAGCATGTTCTACGTGTGCTAAGTACAGATGAGCTTGGACCCAGCTACGGGATCCCAGGAGATCCCCATCATCCCATGAAAGAAGATGCCCCAAAGCTGTCAGCGGTACCTTCCATGGCGGTGGCCCACACCGTACAGCTCCTCGTACAGGGGACCTCAGGTTCAACGTGCTTCCAAAGATGGAGCTGCAACATGGCAATGCAAGTTTTTTTTTCCCAAGGAGTATCCTTGGTTTTTCCATGCCTTATCCATGGCATTCCCAACCCCAGAGTGTCATGGCAGGGAGCTGCAGGCTTGGACTGGGGCGGGTTTGATATGAGAAACCCTTCAGCAGAGAAACCCCCGTGTGTGTGGAGCCGGCGGCACTGATGGTTTTTAAGAGCAGGGATGCTGCTGTAACGCGTGGGCAGCGTTAGCCCTGCCTGGCAAGGGGAACTCCCCAGGGACCCCTCACAAACCCCTCCAGCCCCTCTTTGTCCTGCATCCATGAAACCCACAGCAAACCCAGAGATGAAGAATATGGGTAAGAACCAGAACGACAAACCTCAAGTCTTGATTGTGGGGTTTTTTTAGCTTTAACCTCCATTATTTTGGATGCCAAGCCCGAGCCCTAAAGGTTGCCCACCCAGAAGCTGGAGCTGTGCTTTCCACGGCAGCAGTGTCACCCCAGGGTGGGTTTTCCTTTGGCCCTCATTTTTTGGAGGCTTTAAAGATGATGATCAGCGACATTTCTGTCTCCTCAGTGCATCCTCCTTTCTAAACATTGCAAAGATAACGAAGATATTCCTCTCCAGGCTTCCCTTTCTCACCCAGAATCTGTCCTCTAAAGCAGCATGGTCCCCATCCTTCCCCCGCCAAACATGGGAACGTCCAGTTTCAATCCCTGTTTTCATTTATTCTTGTTTGGATGATGCCGTCGGTGGGTCTGTCTGTGCAGCGGCGTGGGCACCGCAGCTCGCGCGGCTCTTAGCCCCCAGAAACTGTAGCAATAAAGCATGTGCTAGAGAGATGTCACCGGCAGGATTGTTAATGCGTGAGCCTAATGAATATGAATGGTCTCTTCATAAATGTAGCTTTGTGTCATTAAATTCCTTCACACCTCACTGATCATGGAAAGGTTACTCAGAATTAAATGTAAATCACATATTTACTGGTACGAAACAGAGCAGCGTGTCATTTTTTTAAAAAACATATAATTTAATAATGGTGCAATCTTCCCCTAGCAAGGCTTGGGTGATGGATTCACGGAGGTCTCTCACTCGGGGTTTCGGTGGAAGGTGATACAGATCTCACATGATGGGCAATTTACACCGTTTTCTTTCCAAAACAGTAGACTTCAGTTCTTAATCATGTCAGTGGCCCAGAAATGAAAGGAGTTATTTCACTCATGTCACTCCATATAATTAAAAGATTAAGGAATGGCTTCTGTTGCGTTATAAATTAAGGGGCTGGGCTTGGCTGGGGCGGGGAGCACCAGGGTCGGGAGCGCTGCGGCAAGGACCACCGGTCTCTGCCACTACCGGAGGGGCGAACAACGCCCACCCCCCCAAATTACACCCATCAGCATCCCCGAATACCGCTCAGGACGTTCCCCAGAGCCCACTGCGCAGTTACACCGAGTAACGTAGAAACCAGGCACGTCTCTTATTTTTGTTGCTGCAAAAGCGGAGGATTCTGCCGATCGACGGTTGGACCTGATGATCTTGGAGGTCTTTCCCAACCTTAACGGTTCAGTTTTCCACACCGAGCCCATGCGTTTGACGGCCCCAGCGGGGTGTTTTACGCGGTACAGAGAGACCCTGCCCGCCCAGCCCCTGCCGAGGGAGCGGTGCTGGTCGGCGCAGACAGCTCGGCCCGGGGATTGGGAAAAGCAGGGCGTTTTTAAGAAGCTCTAAAGAGCCACCCCAGCTGCCCGCCAGTAAAGCCCCCTAACAGACTGCTTTAAACAGCACTAGCAGGTATTAGATAGTAAGGGAGAGCTGATTAGTGATTAAATGGCTTTTAAAAATAAAACCATTAAGACTAATCCCATCAAAATTGGAGCTTCATCCCGGCAACTCTTATTAATTATCGTCCCACCTTGCTGTTTCCAAAGGCTGGGCTGTCGGCAGCTGTAAATAAATCCACGTGTTTTATGAAATTCCCTCTGGCAGGGCTGCGCTCCCCCCCTGCCCCTCGTTTGAAGGTGGGGAACATCCCAGCCGCTGCGCGGGGTCCCCGTCCCCTCCTGGCACGTGCATCCCTGCCATGGGGACGCAGCCACGCTGCTGCCGGTAGCCGTGGGGCTTTGGTGGGAGCCTGGGGCAGCTTTCCCGAGCCGATAAACCAGGGGCTGAGCCCTGGCTAACGCCGCCGAAGCAGCCGGCCGCTCTCTGTGGCGAAGGGAGGTGCAGGTTTCAGCCGCAGCGCGTCGTTATTTCCCTCAAAGTATCAATAATTTCAGGGTTAAAGAAACAAAAGTGTTTTTTTGCTTGTTTGTATTTTTCCCCTCATCAATACTGGGACCAGGCAGGCCACTTCCAGACAGTCCCTGGGGCCTACTCAGCTATTAAAGATAGAAATTATATCTTCATAACCCAGGATATTGCTGCTCGCTTATTTATGACTTGCTCCATTTCAAGAATATTTATTCTAGACAGGGAGCCTGATAATTTTCATCCAATCTACTTCTCATAGCTCAGGGCAAAAGAATGGAACAGCTCAATTGAAAGAGCACTTTCCCATTATTGCTAGGTAAGGGCAGAGCAAGCTGATCTCATTTCTGCCCTTGCCTCGCTAGCACCGCTGGATTCGGCTCCTTTTTTTTTTTTTTTTCCTTTTTCTTTTCTATTTTTTTCTTTTTTAATTCATCGAGGAATGGCAGCCCACACAACCACTTAGAGGAAGTACTGCATAAATCCCAGTGCAGTAATTACCCATTTGGAAACATGACGCTTTATAGGAGAAAAGGCATCGTGCCAGGATGCTCAGCATGCTACGCCTACTCCAGCTGAAATCCTCCCAGGGCTTGTAGGCAACGGTTAGCATCTGCAGTCACAGGCTAATAAAACTAAGCCATTACAGCTGGGGCAGGAGAGCTGCAACCCACAAAGCAGAGAGCTTCTGAGGTGGGAAAAAGCCGTTCACGGGTTACGGAGCGGAGGGAGGAACCGAAGGACCTGCAGCCCCGTGGGAAACCCGCAGGCGCTGCCTGTCCCGCCTGGGGTTGCATCCGGAGCAGCGTGGGCTGGGGCTGCCTGGGGCCCCGGGGTGCTGCAGAGACCCACGGCCGTCCCTGAGCAATGCCCCATAAGACGGAGCGATGCTCCGTAAGACGGCAGCACCCACCTCCCTCCGCCCCGCTGCGGCCAAGGAGCACCTTCCCGCACCTGCGCTCCTGCCTGCTGCACGCCTTAAATGTCAAAGCCAATGAAGTGTTGAAAAGGCTTTATTGCTTTTTGTGAAGCCGATTAGGAATATCTTCTACTAGGTAAAGAGCAATATTGCAATATGAAGGATGGGGGAAGTTGAAGGCAGCCCTGTGTGAATTCCCCACAGAAACCTCTGTTCTCGCAGCCAGAACAGTTATCAAAAAGACAATTTAAGCAGGATTGCACTCTAACTAGCTGGAGGACAGGGGAGCCGGCCCTGTACAGTAATCTTTCAGCCTGTAGTAAATGAAATTGCAAAAAAATCAGCTTTCCTTCCTGATCTGCAGGGGGTGAAGATGCCAGAAGGAATGGGATTTTTTTTTTCTTATAACCATTAGCTCAACCCAGCGCTCCCTGCCAACAGCGTGAGCTGCCACAGCTGACACAGGGCCCGGTGGCCGCCGCGTGAGGATGAAGGCAGCTCAGCATCCTCCCTCCTGCGGTCTGTGGCTCGTCCGTGGCGCTTCCCGAGCACCACAGCGCCTTGGGAGAGGATGGAGTAAACCCAGAGGGTTTTGTCTCTGCGGCTCCTGCCAGCCCTACCCGTCCAAAAAAAACCCAACGGGGTGTAAAATGGAGACCCTTGGAGAGAAGGTTTGCGCAGCCATGAGATACCAGGTTCACTGACCAAAGGGGTGTCTCGTGCAGGTGATGCCAGGTGAGACCCGCTCGGTTGTTACGGAGTGGGGTGATGCTGGGAACAGCGAGTTCCGAAAGCCACCAGGCACGGTGCACTGACAGTCACCTTTGAAAAAGCTCCTTTTCTGGGGTGGGGAAAGAGTTCTGCTTCGGTGGGAGCCGTCCCTGCCTCGCCAGCACAAAGCGCTGCAGGACCTGCCGTCGCCTCTCGGATGACTCGCCGGTTGCCTCGGGTGCCATCCTGTCTGCAGAGCGATGCTGGAAAACCAAGGCAGGTTAATGACTCTGGCAGTCACGGAGGACCTAAGGAAGCGTGTGCCAGTCCTCACTGTTAATGATGATTATTTATGGAGCACCCTGAATTCACCCTGTGTTTTGGAACAGCAGCGCGATGGTCAAACCCAGCCCCTGGTGAGGTCTGCGGGAAGCAGAAAGCCATTTCCACCGGCTTTGATGGGAGCTGGACCGAGTCCTGTGGCTCTGATGACATCCCCATGAATTTACAGCAAATGTTGCCATTAGAAAAATGATAGCTTCCCAACTTGAAATTACTTACAGATGCATCGGGGGGGGGGGGGAAATTCCCTCTATTTATTCCTCGGTCAGGCAAAACTGGAAAAAAAACCCTGTTCTCCAGCTGAAATCCCCATCCCGCCCGTGGGTCCCGCCACCCCCCGCCCACAGTAGGGCAGCTGCTTTGGTGCTCTGTTATTTACCACCAAAAAAAATAGCTGGGCTCGGATCAGAAAACGCTGCCTGCGAGTCTGGAGGTCTTGCAGATCAGCTTGAAACCTGGGTATGTGCTGCCTTGCCGGCCGACAGCCCTCGCTCAATCCCGGCAAGCTCTGAAGCATCAGGGCTGAGCACGGCGAGGGGAACGGCATGACGTGGGTGCTGCTGTCCATCTGTCCTCCCCGGGGCCACAACCAGCCCAACTGTACAACCGGGAGAAGACTTTTAATAGCAACTATTCCATCAGAGCAATTAATTTGAGTCAGCTGGAGTGAGGTGTGTGACTCCTGGTGCCTCTCAAGCAGCCGGGCACACCCCGCTCCCCTCTCCCCAGCTCCCGGCATCCCTCCGGGCATCCCCCTTTTTTGCAGGGAGAAGCCCCAGGGAATCACAGAGTGCCCGTGGTGCTGGAGGCCGAGCATGATGGGGCTTCCCAGTTTCTACAGATCTCTGGCCAGCAAGCGACCGTCGCTGTTCCAGCCCTTGCTCTGCTGCCGGTGAAGGCAAGGGATGCAGTTTAAAATGAAGAGTTTGGCTTCAAAGGGCAATTTCTCTGGATCTGATGCAAGAAAATTCCCTCAGGCTGAGGCTGCTCTGCAATTTGGGGTACAAACTGCTCCCTGGACTGCTGTGCTCTGGAACGGTGTATGGCTCATGCTTCTTTTTCTGCCTGCTCATTCAAACAGAGCGGAGACCCAGAGCCATCAATTACTCCTCCGGCAGCCTGGGGGGAAGGTTTCACCACCCCAGCAGCGAGGCTGTGCCTTACCTGGCTCCCTCCCTGCTCACCCCGCTGCTCACTGCCTGCGCTGATGATTTACTTACAAGGATGGTTATTACGGGCAGGCACGAATGTGCTGTTTATCCTCAACGTGCTGCCGTGGCTGCGCAGATCCGCTGCTCACCCAGCTCATCCCACTGCCTCAGACCCTTCGAGGAGCCTTGGAGATCCCCTGGCCCAGCTAACTCTTGATGAAAAAGCTTCTTGCATCCCTGGAGACACATGCATGTGGTGCTCCCCCCGCCGCTCCCACTGCCTGGGTGTCAGCAGCTCCCAGCGAAGCCCCAGCCTCCGGCCGTGGGCAGGGGACCCTGCTCAGCCTCTCCCCTCTGACCTCTCCTTGCTTGAAAAAATAACACCCACTCCTCAAGGAGAGCAAAGGGGAATAAGCCTTTAATCTCTCCTCTGCTGCACACACATGGCGTGACCGTCTGCGCTCCAGAAAGGGTCGCTTTGGTTTTCCCAGAGGTCTTTTTCTCCAGCGGGTGGGAGCTGTAAGAGATCAGGTTGGAAGCATCTCTTAAAATCGATGGAGGCTGCATTGGTTTGTGTTTCTTTAGGGAAAGCTGGAAAAGGGTTTTTGTTTTCCCACCAGCCAGCAGAAAACCTTCCTCTCTGCTTGCTGTCTGCTCCCGGAGCTTTCCCAGGACAGGCAAGCCCGCGCTGACGCTGCTGGGAAGCCTCCGAGCCTGGCCAGCAGACTGGCTCACGCCTCCTCCAAAGGGAAAGCTCATTAAGCTGTTGATCCAGGCATCCTTTATCCAGAATCTCACATTCTTATTAGACGTGTTAATTAAAACAATTGCAGATCAAAGCGCTCTGAAGCATCTCATTTTAGATGTTGACTCCTCCTCTCCATGGCCCGGCTTTTGTTCTCATCCCTTTGAGGTCATCAGCGTCATTATTGCACCAGCACCATCCCGGGGCAAGACGGGCACGGGGAGCGTCCCAGCCCCCGTCTCCAGTCGAAGGAGCCTGGCACAAGAGCACGAGGGTGACCTGTTCCCATCCGCGCTCTGGGAAAAGCTTCTCCTTCCTCCAGGCAGGTGGATTTTCCCCAGAGCCTGCCTGGCCCGGGCCGCCTCTCCCCCGACTTGAGGTGCCCGCGCTGTTAGAACCCCTCTCGGCAGCTCAGAGCAGGGCGAAGCACCTCGTCCTGCACGGCCAATTTAACGGCCGCCCCGATAGACTCCCCGTTCGTCCTTGACTGGCAATTAGCAAGTGCCTGGTGTGATGGGCATCTCCTCTGAACTCCTCTGCAGGCTCTTCCAGCTGCTGCTTATTAACGCTTGTGAGCGCAGCTAAAGCAGAGGGCAGCCTGACCCGGGGAAATGTGCAAGCTTTTATTAACGCTGCAGATAATTACATTTAATAAGGACACTAGCCTTTCCCACACCAGATAGCTGAACCATCAATCTTCCCTTTAATAATAAAACCCTCTCCAACTCATTTACATTCATTGTTCCTTTTGCAACACAACATTACGCACGTTTTATCACCCCGGGATCTAACGCAGCCGTCTCACACGGCGCGTTGCAGGCAAAGTTCGCACGGCACCGTGGCCACGCTCCTCATGCCACGGGGTGGGGGGGGCTGGCATCCCCAGCCGAGCACGGCCCTGTCCCCACGCCCGGGGGGACTGGCAGCTTTTCTCCCAGGTTGCCACAACCTCCTGAGCACATACGTCTTGCAAAACTTCACAATAACTCTGTGGCTTCGTGGCCTCCAGAGCAATTACTCACCTGGTGCGAGCCCGCGCTGCAAGGATTGCGTCTTCATAGGTGGGGCTTTACACTAGGATGCGGAAGAATGCTTATGAGCTTGTATTTTTAAGGCAGAACTGATATGATTTTTAGAAATAGAAGTAAATGCGTTTTGTGTGTGTGTGTTGGGAAGCACAGTGTCTCTCAGGAGAAAGGAAAAATAATGTATAAGTGAATAACAGTGCAGCAAACATTCATCTTCAAAGCTGAAATTGGAGAGTAAAGCTGAGGGTATTATAAATCCTATTTTGCTGCTTCTTCGCTCTTGTTTGGCTTTGCCAGCTCACACCAGGACAGATATTTCAGTGCGATTTTCCCTCCCCGACACTCCTCGCCGCACCGGTGCTTCCCGCACCCGCTGCCAAGGGCAGGCAGCATCCTGGGCCGTGGGACACGGCGGTAGCAAAGGGCACTGCTCTTGCTGGCCTTTAAATGTTTTCTCTTGGCCTGGAGGGCTGGAAAACACCCATCTTCTGGGCGCAGGGTGTGGGCAGGCGTGGGGCTGGGGGGCTTCTCCCACCCTTCCCAGAGTCTGATGAAGAAGGGCTTGCATCACACCGAGACCTCCTAGGGGTCGTGGCAAAGCTTGGTGGAGGCTCCGGGTGGTCATTGCTGCCCCCATGCAGCTCAAGCACAGGAGGATCTAGCAAGACACTGATTTGTAGCAGAAAAGGGGAATAAAAGCCACACCTTTCCACCCACCCTGTGATCCCATCTGGCCGTCCCCGCGTGCCCAGACCATCCTCTCTCTGTCCCCAGGCCAGCAGCTGTGGCCAAGTGGCTGGTGCCAAAGCCGGCGTGGGAATGACATCATTCCCGACGGGACAGCAGCGCCGAGGCGGGACCGTCGCCTGGTGAGAGGAGCCCGCGATGCCTTGGTCACATCGCGATGCTGCTGGGACCCTCTGTGCTGGCCAAGCAGACCCCCTTGCCAAGCGCTGCCCTGGCCGTGCCCACCAGCATGTGACGAAGCGCCCGGGCAGAGCAGGCAGCGCCACGACAGGAGCCGCAGGCAGCGGGGTGCAGCGGCGATCCTGCGTGATCTCACCCAGGGAGGGGGCCCGCAGCCCCCCGCCGTGTTTAGTCTGGGCGCGGGGCTTATTATCAGCTCAGCCCCGTCCCTGGCGGCTCGGCACACTGCTCCCCACGCACTTCCTCTAATTCTCTTTTATTTGACATCCCTGGGATGAAGCAACAGGCCATCCATCAAGTGCCAGTGTTTAGAGCGAGAGGGGATCTGCGGGGCCCCGGGTTTAATTAGGAGCCTGAAGCCTGGGCTGGGGCTGGGCAGCTCCTACTCTTCGCATGCACAGAGGAGCAATAGTCCGGTGTTATCAGCTTCGTGTGCATTGGCATTTAAAAAATTCCCTGTGCTTTAGGTTTATTGCCTGTTATGCTGCAGGGAAGTAGTCAACCCCCTACTAAAAGAGCTCAGCTTCATTTTAAACCAGGACACCCAGCCCTTGCTCCCGCAGCCCACCCTGCAGCTCTCATGGATCTCACTCCTCTCCCAGAAGGATAAGTCCCAGCTCTGGATGCCCCGGGTGGAAGAGCCAAGGACGGGGCTGCAGACCTCACACTCACCTCGCGGTGCCCGAGGTGTAAAAGCTCGCACCTGCCTGGTGCTTTCCCCCTGTGCACATTAAACAGTTTCCAGTTCAATAGTGCAGCCCTGGCCTGGAGCCCCTCGGGTATGACAGGCGCCAAGCAAAGCCTTTAGCACATTTTTTTTCCCCAAAACCACTTCTTCCCTAAGTTAAACCATCATCTTTCATCTCGGGATTTTTTCAACAATTTTTCAACAGTGCCTGAATCCTGGGAGCAGAAAGGTCTCCTGATTGAGAGCAATTCTTGGCACATCTGGAAAAAAAGCAGGACCCCCACTGCCCCATGCCACAACTCCTGCTCTGACAGACAGAAAAACATGCCAATGCCTCTGAGCGCCGCTCAGAAACCAGCAGGACCCACTGGCGGCCAAAAAATACAGCAAAACAAGACAACGATGCTCATTTCCAGCCAGTGCAGGGGAGGCCGCAGACTTGGCAGCGTAAGGGAGAGGGTCAGAGCCGGCACCCGGAGTCCCCATGCTGGGCTGGAGCCACGCACGCCCCACGGAGCTGCCGTAGCTGACTCTGCTGCCCAGCTCCTGCACCGAACTGGAAGCGTTTGCAATCCAAAGGCACGGATTTCTTCTGTTTTCATAGCAGCAAGGATGCCCAGGAGAGCATCCCTCTCAAATCACTCGGCACGGCTGCTCCTGAATGGGCTTCAACGCCAAACACCCACCCCGGGCGCAGGATGGGTTTTCATGCGGCGAAGAGGCGGCCGTCGGGGTGAGCGCGACCCCTCTGCGCCCGGCCGGGCTGCTCGGCGCGGCGCGAGCGGCGGTGGTGAGGAAGCAAAGCGATGAAGAGGTGAGAGACGGGGCGGCGGCAGAGCAGGCGGCGTGTGCTGCGCTGGCCTGGCAGCGGGCTCGTGGCGTGAGCTTCTTTATTTCACAGGTCTCAGGATCAGCCCAGAAAGCCCGACGGAAGGCGGGCAGAGCGATGCTTGGCTGCTGCAGCTCGGCGGGGCCGAGGGCCGGGGCTGCGCGGGTGGTGGGTAATGCGGGTCCCTGCTCCAGGCGTGGCGCAGGGCATGCATCGCATGCCTGCAGGGTTTGCGCCATGGGGAAAAGCATGGATTTTCTGTTAGGAAGTGATTTTTCATCCTCATTAGCAAACTGAAGCATTAGAATTAACTCAAATTGAAAACATGCTGAAATTACGGAGGGAAAACAAATATTCTTTGCTTTCTTGGTTGCGTTTCATTGCACATCCTAGTGCCCAGCCCTGCTGGGCCCTGCAACTCCCCTGGCAAGGGCTGATGATCCCTGAGCCTGGGAAAACCAGGTTTTCTGTGCAGGCGTCTGCGCTGGGTTAGTAAAATTCCCCAATCTCTGGCCACGCAGCACTGCTCTGCCACGGCTGGGGTGGGCAGACACCCCCGTGCCCCCACCCGCCAGCGTCACCCCGGCCCTTTCACCAAAATCACCGCACTAAAGGCCAAATTGCTGCGGGCACCTCTGCAGCTGCAGGTGGCCTGGCTGGGTGTGCAGGAGCCGAGCGTGGGTGCAGATGGAGCCGATGAGCACTGGGTGCAGATGGGTGCAGGAGCCAAGTGATGGGTACAGATAAGTGCAGGAGCCGAGCATGGATGCAGGAGCTGAGCATGGGTGCAGCTGGGGCAGGAGATGAGCACTGGGTGCAGGAGCCAAATGATGGGTGCAGATGGGTGCACTTGTCCCCTGGCAAACTCACCCGCGCCCAAGCCCGCCCCGCTCCATCCACATCTGGCCGCAGGCTGCAGCCCCCGGGAAGCGGTGCATCTTTCCACGCAGCACAGCAAACGTCGTCGGAGGCGTAAGTATTTCCAGATTGGAAGCTACAGCAGGCAGAGTCAGCCTTCCCCCTGTCATGTTTGCAGTCAGGTTTTACATATGGGTATCCACGGCTCTTTTTTTTCCCTCTTCCTCCGAAGACGGCTTCCAAAGCAAGTGATTTGCACCATATGTTTCTAACGCTCCTATCGAATACCATCCTTTAATGAAAATAAGTGCAGAGGGAGAGGAGTCATCCGCCCGCTGGTTCGCAGGACGGGAAAAAAAGCAGAAATCATCTTGCAATAGCTGCTCTGTAAAAACCCTCAGAAATCCATCTGCTGGAATTTATTTATTTCTTTTTATCCCCTGTGAGGACTGATAAAATGGAACTTGGCAGAAGTCACCTTTGACACGGGCTATCTCTATAATATCTCGAGCCGATAATCCCCACCTAAGCTTTGTGCTTTACACCGCTCGGGGACTCGGCTGCAGAGCAACTCTTTGCCAGCCCGTTTCATTTCCACACGCAGCACGTGGGCTAGAGGATTTCTCCTCTATCACGTAGCCCTTTAGCCACCAGTCCATAAATATTTGTGTAAGAGCCTCTCCCCGCCCCCAGCCCCGCTGACGTTACATTTTCTGCAGCGTAGCAGGCGACTTTTTTCAAACTTTTTAATGCCGTTCATTAATCATTTAGAGAAATGTGCAATTACTCGAGTCCAATTACAGAAAATGTGCAACTACTTGAGTCCCATTATAAGCCTGTACGAAATGCCAAGAACTTGATTAGAGTAAAACCACCGCCAGCCCCATATACTTTAAAAGAAAATATTGCGCGTTATCCTAGCGGGTGAAAAGAAATCACAATTTATTTACGCACGAATGTGTCTAACCCTCGCTGACAATATGGGAAAACTTTCCTATCGGCCGTACCATGATTTCAGTGTTCCCTTAAGGAAGAGATGTCTCTCCCTTAATTAAAACAATGCCTGAACTCACTGTAACCTCCTGATTTCATAGCGGGGATCTGCTCTGATTTTTCCAGAGGGTTTATAATTACCCCACAAGCCGATGTCTGGCCCGGCGCTGGGCTGCTTGTTTTCCATGAGTGCCTTGAACCGCTGGTCGGGGCAGGCAGTGAGCAGGGAGGACTTGCCGCTTCCCAGGCCAGGCTTTCTGCCCTGAAGATGCAACCAGGACCGAGAAACGCTGTGCGGCTCTCCGACGGCTCCTGCGGGACATGGCCTCTCTAATCTTTGCAACCAATTGGCTTTATTCGGTAATCTGTAATTACACGAACCGTCTCCTATGCAAATCATAAACGTCTCAATCAATCAGCGGGCGCAGCCGTCGCCGGTAAAGCTGCGCACACAGAGGGAGCTCGCGGGAGGATTTCTGCCACATGTGGCTTCTAAACTCCTGTTATTTAGGTCAGCATCTTCTGCGTGCCGTCTGGGGGAGCGATAGGTATTACTGCTTATTAGGGATTAAGCTGAGATTTACGGGCCTTTCTTAGCGGGCAGCCGTGTGGACGTGGACGTTCGGACGAGCCCGACTACCGAAGTCTGAGATTTCTCAAGGAGAATCTTGAGCTGAGGGGCTTAGGGAGGGGAATTAATTTACTGGGACTCCGTAGCTCGTCCGGAATAAAAATCTCTCATAAAAGTCTAATTTTCTTCTTGATATTCACGATTACAAAATAATAACATTGTTTAAAAATCCGATAGAATCGATGTCAATATTGGCAGGAGATGTAATTGTGAAGTGCATGCCAGCCTTCCGCGGCTTTTCTTAATTTTAATTAGGATAAAATTTACTAATCTTACAGGGTTTGCAGAAGTAGGTTTGCCAAGAGGCCATCAATTGATCTGGATGATATTGGCTTCCTTTTAAGAGCCCCTTGCTAACTGTTATGTAAAGCCTGGGCTTTTAGCTCCTTTCTCAGATCATCTCCGCAGTTTTTTTGGCATGTCAAAAGGCCAGATGTTTTTTATTTGAGAGCAAATTGACACGTTAAATTACATTGTGCAAACAGTAAAGCCAGCCATGAGTAAACAGGCGACGAGGATTCATTGAATTTTATGGGTCGCAATAATGTTTATGTAATTTAACAAATTTATGCTTCATGTCAGCTTTACCGCAAGAGTTATTCATTCCAAAAGGAAAAACAACTTACATTACAGCCCCCATATTATTCTGCCTCGGAGCCAATCAAAAGCAAAACAAGCTTTAACATGACAATTGCATAGGGGCATGCGTACGCCTGCACCCGGTAACATATATCGCGTAAGTTAAACAGTCTGCAGCTATTGCTCGATTTGTGGGTTTTTTTAATTCTAATTTGATTACTTTTCTATCATCCGGCCAGAATGCAAACAATGGGGGAGACTTCTGCCGCGCCAAGTATTGCTCCAGCGTTAGCAACACAGATCCAGGCTCCACGCGGTGCTTTCAGAAGGTCATGTTGATTTTTACCATAATGCATTTTCCAGGTCCCTGGGAACCTACAGCAGATTTAGCAGGAATCCTCTATGAATCAGGCTGTCTTCACTCTCCAGTCAAGTGTATACCTAGCCCGAATTCTGCTGGCAATGAACCATGCATTAATATTACAAACTCTTCTGGCTATTTAAATGCAAAATCACATCAGACTTCAGGGCAAGCAAGCGGAGTTGAGCAGGCTTGCTCTGCGCTGGCAGGGTTTATCACATCAGTCTCATTAATGCAGTTTAACACCTTGTGTGCTCTGGGACACGCAGGGCGGCTCAGCGAAAGGTCACACCGTGGCGGAGCAGCGGGCGATGCTCCCGCGGGAGAGAGCTGCCGCGCCGCCGGGGCCGGGACGGCGTGCCAGGCTGCCCGCCCGGCGCGGGTTAGAGGCGGGAAGTTCTCTTTTTTTAGAGCAATGAGGCATGCTAAGCTAATAAGATCGCTAAACTGGCATCAATAACAAATGGCTTTCCACCAACACACAGCAATTATCAATAGCAGCCGCCGCTGGAGGGGCTGGATCCGGCCAGGCTCTCGCACAGATGGGAGAGCACGCGGCGATATTTGCTGGCGGCTCCAAGACAAACCCCGGCGAGGAAAGGCAAGGCATCCTCCCGCACTCAGCGGGGCCAGCCACGGCCTTGCTGGAGCCCTCGCAGCGGTGGTGGCTACCAGGGACGGTCTGCAGCCCCCCGCCTGCCCGCCCACGGCATGGCAAGCCATGGGCTCTGCCTCCTGTGTGATGGGGCTCCCCCGGGGATGGGGCGCGCTCGGGGGAGCTGGGGCCAGCCAGGAGGTCCAGGGCCCCACGCCAAGCTGATGGAGAGGCCTCCAGCTCACCCTGCCTATGCCTCAGGCACAACGCAACCAGAGCACGCCAGCGCTGGGCTAGGAACGGGCTCCATCAGACAAGCAAGAAAAACTTTCTTAGAGGATTTTTTCACTCTACAAAGTATTGACACACTTTCGAACAGAAGTGGCGAAAAGCCACCGGCCGGGTGAAAGCGCTCCTGGGAGAAGTGCCATCTCTCCCAGCGTCCTTCCGCACGGGAAAGGCCTGCTTTGATTCCCGTGGCTGCAGGATGCTGCTCGGGGAAGATGCTGCGAGAGGTGTTGATGGGAGCCCCGAGCCTGGAGCAGTCCAGGTGCCCAGCGCCCGGGCAGGGGGGTGCAGCTGGTGTCCCCCCAGCCACGGCCCAGCTCTGTGGGGCTGGCTGGGAGGAAACCAGGGGGATGCTGGATGGTCCCAGAGCGCTCGTCCCCCATCCCCTGCCCTGCCAGAGCTCACGGGTCAGTCCTGCCTGAGAAAAAGCTGTAGGTGCTGGTGCTGCAGGGTGTTCACCTCACACGTGAAGGCAGCCCGAAGACCTCCAGCTGCTTTGTTTTCCCCCATAGCAAGGTGGTGCCTTCGGGATGCCCCAAAACCCCAAGAGGGGATGCTCGGGGAAGCTCAGGTTTTGTCGGTTTAAGAAAAAGCAGCATCAATCCGCAAATCAATGTTGCTCGTGTTGCAAATTTCTGGTCTGTCTCCTCTCCACTCAGGACACCGGGGACGGTCCCAGCAGCCACCAGCACTGCCTGCGGGACGGGCCCTCGTCGGCACGGAACTGGGCTGCGACTAATTTCTGTGTCTAAATGGCATTTAATAGAGTCTTGAAGGAGATCTGTACACAGGATGTGAAGAGGGAACTAAGGGTTATTGCTGTCAATATAATTAATTTCAAGCTAATTTGAGCATCCGATTAAGTTTAGCATTACCATAAAAACTAAACTGCCATTTAAAACCAGAGAGGGGTTTATTAAATAAGTGCTGGAATGCGACAGAAAGCAAAATGAAGGTAATAAAGTCACTTAAAGTAATAAAATTAAGTGAATGCTAGAAATACCCTTTGACGGATCTTTCCTTTACCCTTTCCCAGGATGGAGATCTTCCTTCTTCAGCTGTATTTTCTATACAGACTTCTGATTTTCTTGCGGGCCTTTCTAAATCTTCATAGAAACAAAATACATGGGCAAAAAAATGGTCAATACAGTATTTTTTTCTTTGGAAAAGGAGGAGAAAATGTCAGGGAGGAGGGGTGGCTGTTAGCTGGTGCTGTGCACTTGCACAAGGTCACAGGCAGCTCGGCCAGCCGGGAATGCCGCCCGGGGCAGGAGCGTGCTTGGGAAAGGGAAAGCGGGATCCCCCCCGCAGGGTGCTGCTCTGGGGTGCTTCCTTCATTGCCTTCCTGCATGTAGTAAAACATTAGTCCAGTTAGACAATTGGTGGTGAACACCCTAAGGGGTTCCAGCTACTGTGCCAGAGCCGGGCAAGACAACTTCCCCTCCTCCGTTGGGTTCCTGTGTCACCCAGAGAAAACACTTATTTACTCTGAAGGCCACAGAAGCCTTAAAATACAAAGCCTCAGATAACACTGATAGGATCACACAGACATCCAAATTAATTTATACTGCTGTCCTAAGCGGAAGCGACTCATCGATAGCGGAGGAGCACCATCCCTCGGCTATACAAGGGCCTCGGCGGGGATGCCGTGGCGATGGGTCACGGCGGAGGATGAGCTGGTGCTCGCTGTCCCCACTCTGTCCCCTGCTCCCGGAGGGACCTCCAAGGGGAGCGCGGGCGGCTGAGATTTCCAGATCTTTACTCCTGGTGAAGGCAGACCCAAGGGAGTAGGGGGGAAGGGGGGACTTCGGTGCAGGTTCTGAGCCGGAGCTTGGGGATGAGGGTGCGAACAACCAGCTCGAGCTGGTGACCAGCCCCACAGGAGACACGCACTGACACTCATCGCAGTTTTATGCAGTTTCAGCAAATATTGAGTTCCATCCTGAGCCCCTGCTTCCCCTCCAAAGATTTCCATTCAGCACCAGGGTTTGCTAGTAACTTCTATTGCGAGGCTGAGCACAATTTAGATTATAAAACATAACTGCAGGCTGTTTCCTTAATTGATTTCTTTTGTTTCATTCTATTCCTCAAAGATTTGTCAACATCAATTTTTATAAGCTTAACACTTTGCAAATACTGGCCAACTTTTTAAAATTAATGAGTTGAGATGGAGATTGAATACCTTCCCTCCCCTGCAACTGCAGCGGGGAACTAACACAGGATGATAGTAAAATATGTTATCAGCATTTAATTTGTAAAATTGGAGTTATTAAAAGTGAATGTGCCAGCAGCCCTTGGCAGCTGTATTAACGCTGCTGAACGTTATTCGTGCTATTATTCTAGGTGAGGTCTTCCTGTTTGCATTTCGCAAACCAAAAAGCACCACATTTCCCACAATAAAACGATTTCAGCTGAAGTTAGACGATTCGTGGGTTTCCCAGGGTTCAAGTCAACAAATCAGCAGCAAATCGCATTTGTAGTGAAGTCCTGGGAAGAAGTCATCTTTGAAATACGGCGAACGCCTGATGGCTCTGCCCTCTAACGACGTACAGAGTGTCAGCCCATGATAAAGCATCAGCAACTAAAACTAACAGAACCAGTGCCAAATCCTAAGAGCCTCCTCCCAAAGAATACAGTGGTTTGATGTTAGGAGCCTATCGTGTGTTTGTAAGGCTCACTCTGAAAATACATTTTTGAGATAGCTTATATTAAAGTGCGATTACAGGTTAAGTAACAAATTGGCTTATTGCCTAATATGGAGAAACACACTGTGACAATCAGATAAAGCTGGAATTAAACAAGATGGCAACAGCTACTGCGAAAGGAGTTGGAGCCAGGAGCCCGCTGCTGCGAGCGATGCCTTCATCCCGGGGAAGGTGGACGGGGCTGGTGGGGCTCTGCCATCGCCCAGCTGCTCAGACTCAAAACAATGAAGACCTTTGAAACCCTTGCACCAAATAATATAGTATAATATCCAGGAAAAAAGGCTCCTCTCCACCCGTCAAGCCCAAGCTCTTGTGCAGCGGAGAGATCCCGGCTGTCACCAAGGAAACCGGAGATTGCTGGAGCGATCTCCAGCCCCGGCTGCCTGCCGTTCCCTCCAGGGATGGGGGTTTTAGCAGTCAAGTGGCACTCCACCGGCCTCCGATGCCTGCTCCTTGAGACAGGGACACCGCTCCATCCCCAGGGTGCGTGGTAGGACACTTGCGAGAGGCTCCACAGCAGCTTCCCACCTTCTCGCCGCGAGCCCTCTGCAACTCAGTCCCAACACTTCACCCTCTGACTTTGCATACGCAGCGGTGGGCTTGAAGGAGCTATCACTGCTCAGGACGGAGCTCCGAGGGCCATCGTGGGGTCTTCTGCACGGAGGCTTCTGCCCAGAGATGCTCACGCGGTGCTGGAGGGGGAGAGGTGAATGCCTCGGTGCCGCGCTGTGGACATGGGGCTGCTCGCACCTCGAGCTCCGTGTCTGCTCCGGTCCCTCCTGTGCCGAAGGGAGCTGGGAAAGGTGCAGGGAGAGGTGGCAGCGTCCCTGCCTGGCTGGCACCGGAGCGCAGGCAGGGACGGCAAATCCATGGCGGGGTGCTGAGGGAGCCAGCGGGATGGGGCAGGACTTCCCAGCCTGCAAGGGAGGGGCGAGGGGGGTTATGAGGGGGGCCTGCAAGCTCTGGGTGACGTGCAGATAGCAAACAGGGCAGAGCAATTACCCATGAGAGCAAACAGGGACATCTCCACCTCGTCCTGAAAGATTTAACTGTGTTTCTTCCCCCTCAACGTGGAAACTCACAACGACTGGTGCAGCAGAGCCACTGTTCTCCTCCACAGCGCTCCTCCTCCTCCTCCTGGAGAAAGGCCAGCAAGGCCACCCACCCAAAAACCAGACTCCAGCGGGTCCCGCAGTGGCTTTAGCACCACTGAGGACCCACGGTACCACCTAGTCCAGCTCCCGCATTGCACAGGGCAAAGACCTTTACCCAGGATTCGCCCTCGTGGCACAGAAAACCTCCCACTCCTCCATCGCCAGAGGTGGTTTGAAAAGCTCCCGAGGGGAGAGGCTTGCGGAGCCTCTGCGGGCTTGGCTCAGGAGGCTTTCGCAGCATTTCAGTCCCCATCTCCATCAAACCCTGTGCGAAACCGCTCCTACGAGGGCACGCAGGGGCTGGGGGTGAGGAGCACTGACGGGCTCTGCACCACCAAACCCATTAAAAACTTGCCACCATAATTGCATTTATCCATTCCCGTTTTGGAAATAACAGGGAAGTTAGCAAAAGCAGAATACTTAAGCACAGCTAGTTCTCAGTGATATAATTCTCTTTAATCTTTTAAGCATTTGACAGTATTTGCTTGAAAGAAGGAGCAACAAGTACATAATTATTGCACTAATTAAGCTGCCAAAACACAAGCATGCTGCAAGAGCACCTTTGAAACAGTGAGCTCTTGATTCATTAGCATCTGCTGTAAGCTTATTAATCACCTAACAGGCAATTAGCAAGCTGTTACTGTTTGAGACTAGTATGTAAATAAATTCTTGGGTTAATTTCTTCCTCTGATAATAAAGAAAACATTATGAAAATTAGCTAAGCGACAATGTAAATGATCTTGACTGTTAATTATATGATGGTGTTACATATGCGGCGGCCGTACACCAGATAAGGGATGCACCTCTCACTTTGTGTACTGTTTTAAAAATAAAATTGTTGACATAGGTAATAGGGAGGCTTTCTGCATTTGAGTCACAGATGTTTGCCTTTAGCTAACCAAAACGAACCGC
This sequence comes from Phalacrocorax aristotelis, assembly GCF_949628215.1. NCBI lineage: Eukaryota > Metazoa > Chordata > Aves > Suliformes > Phalacrocoracidae > Phalacrocorax > Phalacrocorax aristotelis. The sequence goes on from NC_134282.1 coordinate 54,524,583, forward strand.
CGAAAGACTGACACTGCAAAATTAGCAAGTGGGTTTATTTGCAGCAACCGCCAGCCCTGCGATGCCTTGAGCAGAGCCCTGCCTGCAGCTCTGCGGGGGTGCTGGGGGGGCTCGAGCCCTCTGCCCCCCACCCGCGAGTCACCTGTCCCCCAAAAATCATCCGCGTCCTGAGCAGCCCTTCCCTGCTGGGGCTGAACCGGTGGCTGCGTGCGGCGCGGGGCCGTGCGGCAGAGGTAGGGGCAGGCAGAGTTAGGGGCAGGCAGAGTTAGGGGCAGGCAGAGGTAGGGGCAGGCAGAGTTAGGGGCAGGCAGAGGTAGGGGCAGGCAGAGGTGGGCAGGCAGGAGCACCCTCGGTGCAGGGATGCTCGCCGTCGGGCAGCCGCACGGTCCGGTGGCTCACAGCTTGCCCCGGGGCCAGACATCCAGCACTTCACACAGATGAAAATTAATAAAACTAACCAACGCAGCGCCCTGCCTGCACAGCACTGACCAGCGCTGCAGGCAAGAGAAGAGGCTCTTATGCACCCTCTTTCCTTGCAGAAGGGTGTTATTTTGTGGCCCAGACAAGACGATTTGCTTGTGAAGCCACTGATTATCTCTGCAAACCCAGGCTGATGGCATTGACCTGTTATTCATTATTTACTCAGGCAATAAATTGTAAGGCTTTCCTTTCAAGTGGCACCACCCTTCACAGAGCACTTTACCGCCGGTCACCCACAGGAAAAAATGATCCTGTGGCAGGGGTCTGGCAAAATGGGGAGATTACTGCAGCGCTGATGGGCCGTGCAAGCTGCGAGCAGAGGCACCGCAGCAGCCTCTGCCAGGGAGTCCTGCCCCGGGCAGAGCCCACGGGCAGCAGAGCCATGCCCCGCGCCAAGGGCCCAGAGCCGTCCCCTCGCTCCGTGCCGCCACGCAGACCAAGCCCCCACGACCACACCACACCGTGTGGGTCGGGAAGGACGTTTCCCCACTGTCACCTTCCATTGACACAACCATGTTCTGCTACGAGCTCAGCTTTACAGCTCTCTCCCCCCCAAAAACCTCCCAGCTCCTTTAAGCATGCTCCAGCGAAGCAGAAAACTAATTACAGTGAACTGCACGCCTGTTCGAGTGAGGAATTACCAGCAGCAGAGGTTACTTAATAATCTTATTAATTTAAACTATTTTATCACCATCTTTTGCCCCATAATTATGCGTACAAAATGCGCACAGAATATTTCACAATTAAAAGCTTGAAACCAAAGTTGAGGATTAAGGGCGAGATGAGGCACTGCCATGCAGCTCCAGCGTCTCTGGGAAGAGTGCCCGCAGCCTGTGGGCAGCCCCGGTGCTCCTGCCTGCTCCCTGCCTGCTCCCTGCCTGCTCCCTGCCTGCTCCCTGCCTGCTCGCCGGGTGCTCACTGCCAGGCTCAGCGGCTGCCATCAGCTACCCGCGAGCAACGCATCGACACCAAAGCACGCTCCTGCCTCCGCTGTGCTTCGACGGCTGACACGGGGACCCCCGGGCCAGGCGGTGGCATCCTGGGGGGGCCACCGAGCCGCGGTGGTGGCACGTGCTGAGCCACCGCCACCGCCCCACCATCGGCTCTTCGCAATTAGCCCTAGCCCTGACCCAGCGCGACGGCGAAGCGTGCAATCCTCTCGGGGAGGAGGAATTGAGAGCACTGAGCGCGCAGGCAGCGCTGGTGTCGGAGCTCCGCGGCGGGTGCCTGCTCAGGCAGGTCTCTGAGCCTCTCGCCCAAGCTCCCGAGCCACTCTGGGTCTGCTGCACCTATTCCTTTTTAGCAAAGAAAACTATTTCTTACTTCCCATGGTTATTTTTTTTCCTCCAGCTCTTTTGAAGGAAGGCAGGATACCCAGGTAGCGGAGCAAGCAGGCAGCGTTTATATAGGGAATTGCTCTTCTGCCTTTTATTGACAGCTGTGAGAGAAATGAGCTCACCCGGGATGGTCTGTTCCAAGAGAGCATCGGCACCTGCTGCATTTAAAGCGTGGCTGTGCATCTGCTGTAACTGAGTCTAGCCGCATATAAGAAGCTCGCGAGGACATAGGCGGAGCCGCTGGGCAGGTCTCCTAGGACTGGTTTACACTGCAAAGCTGGGCTGTTGCACGGGACGTGGGTGCCCTGTCCCTCGCACCAGCACTTCGCCTCCCGCAGAGGCTGCGGTGCCCGGCTCCGCCAAAAATCCAGGCAAGGCAAGGCCTGTGTCCCGCTGGCACAGCAGGGATGTGGTGCTCTGCCGGGCTTCGCCCCTCGCTCACCCGGGGGCACCCACCTCGCTCCTGGCCGCGGGTCTCACCCCACCCAGGGCAGCACCCACCTTCCCCTGCCAGGTTTGGTCCTGTAGTGGCCCAGAGCATCCTCCTCCATCTGTTACCGCTGGCCACGAGTCTCCCCTTGGCCAGCCTGCTGGCTTTTCTTCCGCTGTTGGATCCTGGAGGAGGAAAAAAACCCAAATGTATTGATTTCAGAGCTTGCTTTAACTTGAGAACAAAAGCCATAAGCAGTGTCGTTCCAAAATATCATTTTCCATTTCCAGAAGCAAGTGCTGGGGCTTTACAACAACCGCACGAAACCACGAAGACAAGGAGGGAACGGCTTGTAAATGGCTTTTTAGTACAAACTGTGTTTCGGTTTTATGGGTGATGGCTGGAGATCCCTTTAGAGTGATGTGCTAAGAGGTTATTTTGGATCCAGCTTAGAGACTGCAGCAGTTTGGCCCATTAAAAAGTAAATTTTTCATGTCAGGAAACAATCTCTTGCAGATGGAGTGCTCATCTGTGAAAGAGGAGGAAACAAAAAAAAAACCAAACCAACCCAAAACTAGGTCAGGAAGGCAGCGTGCGGCTCGGCGCGCAGGCAGCGCAGGCTCCTCGGGAGGCTGTGTGGATGGTAGCTGGGTCCTTTCTCCGAAGCCGGTTCGGAGCCGCCGTTAGCCGCGTTCCTGAGCGGCCACCCCGCCCCACCGCCGGGGGCTCGCAGCAGCCGCCGGACCCCGCTGGCAGCCGCCTCGGCCGCGGATCCCAGCCCGCCGCAAGTGCAAACCATTTGTGGTTATTCAGCCTGAATCACAGCGAGGTCCTGGTCTCCCACTAGCAATTTAGCTGGCTGGATGCTGCTGCTGTGTTATAGACCAGATGTTTGCGGAAGGGCCCAGGGACAGATGTGCCTTCAGCCTCGACTGAAACCAAAAAAAAAAAAAAAACAACTTGCCATTTCCCTCCATAAATCCCAGCTTTCCTCGGTTTGATTTGTTCCCAGACAGCTCCTCTCCGGCCGTTTGTTGGCTTTGCTTGGCGTTTCCCTCTGTTCAAACACAGATAGTGGCGGCGGGTGCTCTGAGCGCGGGCGAGCAGGACGCCGCCGGCATCCCCACACATCACCTGCTTTAAAGAGATAGAGCAGTGTGGCAGCAAATGCTGTTTGCTTTGAATTCACCTTAGCTGAAACAACACATTTAAATAAATAATAAAAAAAAAAGCCCTCATAAACCTGGCATTGTTTTTTTACAACCGTTGCTACTGAAATTTTAATTCCGGACACAGCCAGCAAAGAGCCGTGGCAGTAGTAATCAAATGCAAAACTCATCACCTGGAACCGTTCACTGAAAATGCGCTAATTACTTTGGCTTTTTTTTTCATGAAAATCCTAGACTTTTCTTTTTTTCCCCCAGAAGCAAAAGCTTTCCTTTTGGAAGACTTCTCTCTCTCGCCAGATGAGCCGCTGCAGACCCAGCGCCTACCAGCTCTCCCCGTCACCTGCAAACAAACCCCTCCGGTGCGGTTTCGTTGCCGGCACGCCAAAGGCACCCAGAAAAATCAGAGGGCAGCGCAGAGCTGAGCGTGGTGCCGGGGCACCCAAGCCAGCCCGGCCGAGCACAGGGCAGCCCCGGCAGGGCTACGAGCTCCCGGCCTGCCCGGCTGCGGCTGCGAACCAGCATTTTTTAATTAGACTTGTATTTCTGGGGCGGAGGCGGGACTCCTGGCTAGGAGATGCCAGAGCTGCAGGTTAAATGCTAAACACCGGGCTAGAAACCAGCAGGGAGTAACGGTGCCTGCATGCTCATCCCCGCTCACCCTCGGAGGCGGGCGGCGATTGCTCCCGCTGCTCCGACCGGCGCGGCCAGCACGCTGCGGAACGGCTCCCCTGCTTCAGCTTTTTGGGGGGAAAAGCAGGAAACCACCTGCCACGACGTTCCACCGAAGCTGCGGTGAGGAGGAGGAGGAGGAGCACGGGGGCTGGTGCTTGGGGGGGTCAGCCCACGCCGGCCGGGTTGTTCCAGCACAGCATCCTTTTTTGTACGTAGATGTTCTCCGGGCAGGGGTGCAACGAGCCGGCTCGCCGCTCCCCGTGGCCACGTGCGCCCCTGTGCTAACAAAAAATCCCCATCTCCCCAGGGACCCCCTCGTCGCTGCAGCCAGGGGAGAGCGGGAAGCGCCGGGTGAAATGCTGGTGGGGAGGCAGCAGCCCGGAGGGCAAGGGAGGAGAAGGGTTTAACGGACCGGTTTGCCAGCGATTCCAGAAACACCAGAGCATCGATAACTGTGATGAAGTTGTCATGCAGCAGCAGGAGTAGCACGGAAGCGTCGGCCACGGCTGGGCGGTGGTGTGCCCTGCTCGGTGTCCCTGGGGGTGTCCCGCGGGGGTGAAGGGCAGGCTGCGGGTGCTGGGGTGTCCTGCGGGTCCCGGGCAGAGAGAGCGCCGTGCTGCAGACAGCCGCTGGCGAGCCAGGTCTCCTGCTGCTCGGGAAAGAAATGTGCTTTTCACCAGGAAGATGTCTTTTTTTTTTTTTTTTTTGAGTTTTTGAAATAAGATCCCTTTGGTAGCAAAAGGAGGCCAAAGCCACCGAGCAGCCTGGGTGTGATCATGTTCCTAATGAACCCTGGAGCAAAGCTCAGCTGAACAGCTGAGCACTTCCATGGTCAGGCCCACAGCCGTCCTGCCTTATAAATCAGCCGCACAAGGGAACAATCCCCATCCAACACAATTTCCAGTTCCTCAAGTGCAGAACATGGATTTCAGAAGCTTTGGGGTTGGGCAGATATAAACCCTGGACTGAGACGGAGCATTCTGGAAGCCCATACCAATGCTGGCCAGCTCCTTGGTATTTCATATGTGAATTTTTTTGCTATCCACTCTGACATTAATTTCAAGCAAGTTTACGTGGGCTGGCCCTGCCGTAGCCTGGTCAAAGGACTAACGCAACCCCTCTGCTCCCCACACGCTTGGGTGCCAGCAAGGACCCCCGGGCCATGGGTGCTGGGGTGGGTCGTGGGAGAGGGAAGAGCCCACAAGAGGGCACGGGGAGCTCGAGCTCCTGCAGCCCCGTCCTGCTCCTTTGTGGCCCCCCCAAGTCTGAAACGATGCTTTGTAGATCTGGCTGCATTGCACAAATCATTCCAGAAACGAACAGCAATTTTCCGACAGAGGCATCATATCAAAAGTTGGGGTTTAATATTCTGAGGTGGTGTCATTTCCCATTGTTACTATTATCTCTTACCAGCGTAACTAACTGTGAAGTCATATTTGCAGTGAAATGTTTTCATTAACCCGCAATAAATTTGAGGGCATTTTCTTCTGCAGAAAAGGAAAAGTTTTGGTTTATGACATTTGGAACGGGGTCGCTCCCTTGCAGCACAGCCCTACGCTTCCGCCCTGCTCCGATGGAGATCGCTGAAGCACAGCTCCTTAATGATGCTTCCTACGGCCAGAGCGCTCTGCCGGGAAGACGGCCAGGCACCGCATCTCTTTTCATTTTTTTTCCCCTGGAGGTGTTTTTTTTCTTGGAAATCTCCTTAAGAAAAGTAGGTTTTATACACTCTGAAGTCTCCAAACAACTTACCATAACCGGTGCAAGAGGGTATCAGAATTACACAATTCACCCCAAATTAAATAGCTGCGTCTCGATGGCCCTGTTAGCACACAGCCTCCCCGATAGCATTGCGAAGGGTTTAGCCACGGGGCTATTGATCCATTAAATATTTTGCTGCCGAGTCACGGGAGGGCAGCCAAGCCAAACTGTTTGCCCAGTTTGAGGAAGGGATTAGCTTGGAACAAATCAACAGGTGAGGAAAATTCCTTCGCTGGCAGCAATAAAACTTCCATCCACTCAGCGTTTGGAGCCTGTGTGTCTCTAACGTCATTGCTGCCGGTGGCACCGGATGACGGAGGGACCACGATGTGCAGACGGTGCAAAAGGGAGAGCGCCCGTATCGATCGCGGGAAGACTGGCTTGTTGTTATTAAAGCTGACCTTGGCCGGAGGCTCTTCCACAGATACAAAGGTCACAGCGAAGCAAACAGCTCCCTGATGACTGGAGATACTCCCAGGGCAACTGGGATGGGGTGCAAATATCCCGACGGACGGAACGCCGGTGGCGCAGGGGCTGCGGGGCGCGGCGGGGGTCCCGCGGGGCAGCCGAGCCCCGCAGCCTCCATCGCTTCCACCCAGCCCCCGCAGCAGGCGGGGATGAAGGCTGCGTGAAGGAGGAGGAGGAAGGAACGGCTGGAGGCGTTAACCAGACGAGGGGAGGCAGGGAGAAGGGGATGCAGCACGGCAAACGGGGGATAACCTCGAGCTGCGGGGGGCCGGACCCCGCGGCGGCGCTGCGGGGGGGGGCTCGGCCGGTGCGGGCAGCCCCGGCCCGCCGCGCTCCGAGGAGGGACTCTCCTACCACCGTGTGGCTGTGGCCGGCCGTGCACCCGCCCCGGCAGAGCCCACCCGAGACCCCCACGGAGGGCAAAGGCGCTGTTCTGCCACCCGAAATCCTCATCCCGCCCGCCGCGGACGAAGGCCGCCGTTCGCCTCCGAAGGGGCTGCCGTGGGTGGGAAGTTTTCCCGCTGGATAAACCGCAGATTCCTGGCGCATCCCGCACCGGCAGCTCCTTCCCTAAACGCCTCTCGCCGTCGCAGACCGCGGCTCCGCTCGCGCGTGGCTGCTCCGTGGGACGCAGCCGCTCGTGGTGACGAGGGGGTGGCAGCCCGTGCCCTGTCACCTCCCTCCAATTCCTTCTTTCTGGGAAGCCAGGAGGCACCGGGCAGGTGGAAATCCTGCCCCAGGCACCCTGCAGAGCCTTACCCCGCGGGGCCCTGGGGAAAGGGGCCAGACCTCCCGCCACCTCGCGCCATTTGGTCAAGCCTCCTCTCAGGACTTCCCGCACCAAAGATAAGCACGACGTGGGTCACGGCCGCGGCCGGTCCCTGCCGAGGTTCCCCACCCAGGCACAAAATGACAGATGCATTTTCTCTCAGCACTGGGCTGATGCCGACGGAGGCAGCGTCACCCCTCGGCGGCAGCATCCTTCACGCTCCCGGAGAAGGGCCGCCTCCGCTCTGCTGGGATGGATGGGGATAGCTCGCCATTTTATTCCCAGCCTCAATCTCAGCCAAAGGACTGCCCAAAATTTTACAGTGCGTCTGATCTGGCTCAACAGCACGAGCCAGCGGGGTGCAGAACAAGCCTCTGGATATTTTTTTTTTCTGCCAGACTGACTGGCTTTCTTCCAGCTCTGGGAAAATTTCAGCAATTTCAGGTTAGCTAGATGTTACGCATACGCGGGCTCACCTTGTCGGCTTTAGAAACCCATCAGTCTTTGCTGCGATAACGAGGACCAGTCTCTCACATCTCTTCCAAGATCTAGTGATATTCCAAGCTGCCCTAAGCTCCAGTTTTGATTTTTCAGGCAGGCAGCTGACAACTTCAAAGGCACCGGTCCTCATCTGTCAGAAAACATCCCCGACGGCCTGAAAGCATCTGTCCCCGAGTGGGGGTGCTGCCCACCCGCCCGGGCTCGGCAGGTTGTTCCCGTCACAGCTGAGCATCGCCCCGGGACAGAGCTGGGGTTTTCAAGGGCTTGCCTGTGGGATGAGAGGTCAAGTCAAGGTTTTAGCCAGATTCCCAGGGCTGTCAGACTTCCAGGTCTCTTAACAGCAGAGGAGAAGGGTTTGCTTTGATTTCCCCATCCCTGTGGATTTGTGTGCAGGAGATGCAGGCACAAACATTTCGGGGATGAAACTCTCCCTGACTGCTGCAGAAATAAACGTTTTGTCCCAAAACTGTGTTTCAACAGGACAAGCCGGAGCTATTCCGAAGCCTCCCCTGGGGCTGGGAAGCAGAGCACGAGGTCCCGCACTGTCAGGGCTCCCCGGGCAGAGCCGGCAGCAGGTCTCTCCGTGCCGCTCCCGATCTCCACCTACGCTTTAGCACAACGCAGAGACGGAAGAAATACTCTGTCACGGTGATTCCTTGGGGGTTTTCCCCTGGATGCCCCAAACGGAGCTCAGTTTGCTGATTGAAGCACGGCATGGAGACGGAGCGCAGGAACACAGCTGATGGTACATAACCGGCGAGGGACCGAACGTTTTCAGCAAATTACCTCTGTTATGAGCCTGGCCATAAAAATCACCTCGCAAGTGAATTTCGCTTTTCTCCTCTCCATGCCCAATCAATTAGCACATGAGTAATACCAGGCCCATTAGGGCAAACTGATGCCGGGGGAGTTATGTCATCTGCTATAGAAATGATTGCTTAATATACCAGTTGGCTCAAAGGAACTCTTCCCCATTTCACGACCCCCTAAAATCGATAGCAACAGTCAAACCGTATTGTTTCAAACAAGAACACTGCTGGGTAGCTAAGTAAGCTCAATATCAGCGTTTGTGATCTCAGACACTTACCGGGCTATAAATAACACAGAGGAACAGCAGCAACAGAGGACATTTCTAACCAGGAAAAAGGGTTGGTTCAAGCCATTACCAGTACAGATCTTCACCCTCCTGTCGGATGCAGGGGGAAGGGAGGAAGGCCCAGAGGAAAGGCTGGGAGCTGGCAGAGGTCGGACCTAAAGCCAGAGCCCACCTGACCGGCCCCACGCACTGGCCATCCACCCCCAACCCTCCCAGGGCGGCAGGAGGCAGTGACTGCACCAAAGAGATGTTTCCCCACGTGTAGAGAAATATCTAAAAGTAGAAGAGGAAAAAAGCTCCTCTGCCTTACCCTGGGGAAGGGGCTTCACGTTATAAGCGCAGGACAAAGCACTCTTGATATTAGGTCTGCCAGAGGATTTGAATAGGATTGGCCTGGGCTAACAAACTGTGATCAAAGCTAATCTCTGATTAGCTATACTGAGGAGATTTAATTTAGTTTAAAGCCTTACCTGAAATGCAGAACTGGGTATTATTGCATATCTGACTGAGACTGCTGTTGTAAAGCTGAAGTATTTATAGTGGAATTAAAACCTCTCTGAAAGCAATCATCCAAGGAGGCAGCAAAATTGATTGCAGCGTTGCTGGTTCCAAACATTCAAAAATCATGAGTCAGTGCCCAAAATGTCACAAGATTTTAAAATGTAATATATTTTGTCTTATTTTTATTTAGTTTGAGAGACTAGCATTCGTATTTTCGAGCCGTGAAGGTTGAAATCTGACTCTCTTCTAAGAAAGCGGAGATTGTCACCTAACACAATTCCAGGAGCTGGAGGTTTAACAAAAGCTACTAATTATTTTGCTGCTCCCGTGAGAGGAGCCGAGGCAAGCCGTGGCCCTTGAACCCCACAGGAAAAGCCGGGAGGAGGCTGATGCCCTGCAAAGCTGCAGAGTCTTACGAATGGGCCCTGGTTTGATGCCCACGATGCTTTTCCAGGTGGTTCCAGGGAATCTTTCCAGAGAACCACAACTCAGGAGAGTGTTTTCCCACAACTCAGAAAGCCTACCCTGGCACCAAGGGCTGGCGCAGAGCTCAGGGCACCCTCCTGCACCTTCTTCCAGGCCATGACATGTCTGCAGGGCACAAAGAAAGGCTGCTGACACAGCGGCAAAGAGTCCCAGAAGGGAGCATGCCATGCAATCTGACTGCCGGGGCCCTAGGCTTGGCCGTGGCAGGGGGGTGCGGAGCGCTGATGGCTTCCCATCCCAGCACCCCTCCGAGGCGTGGTTTCCCAAAGATGACAAGGGTGGGCGACCAGGACAATCTCCATATCCACTCCCGGTGTCCTTTTGCTGCGTGCATCCTCCGATGGAGAGCACCGTGCCCGTGAGGACACCGAGCCATTACACGCAGCGATGCTACGTGCCCTTCGGAGCCGCTCCACGCACACCTCCACGCTGCCAGCTGCGCCGCGGGACACGGTCCTGCTAACGTGCGCCAGCACAAAACCCGTGTAGGGCCATGTCAGCGCGTACGCCGCTCAGCAGCATCGGCAGCTGCAGATTTGCCTTGGCTTGTAAACGTGCTTCTCCCCGACAGGGCTGACGGTGCGATCGCTCGGCCCCGTGCTGCAAGCTCCTGCCTCGCCAGCTGCAATTCAAAGAGATTCCTGCTGGGCAGAATGGTATCATAACCAAGCAGGAGTCGATCCAGTTTGGCACGTGCCCGATCGCCGGCAGCCGTGCCTGGACAGCTTTCCCATAGCCAGCAGCCTTCGGGGTCAGCTAATCATGGTGCCCGTGCACCACGCTGCGGTTGTGGGGAGAGCCGGGGGTCCACAGGGCTTCCTGCAGCCCGGACCCCCCAGCAGCTCCTTCACACCACCCCGGGCAGCATGTGGGGCAGGATCCCTGCTCTAGCAGTAGCAGAAATTTCATCTGAATTAGGCCAGTAGCCCCTGCTCTGCTTCCTTGCTGCTCTGTGCCACCTATTTCAGACACGGAGTGGTTTTCGGGGTCAGAGAGCTGCCCTGGCTGGCCAGGCTGCAAGGGGGTCCCAGGGTGCTGGAAAGCAAGGGGGGGTCTGCTGGAAAAGCAGACCTCTGCAAGCATCATTTCCTTGGGAAATCAGAGTAAAGGGGAAAAATAACCGTAAGCTAACTAATTCCTGTTAGAAACAAGATTCTCTTGCTCTCTTCATCTCCTGCGAGCGTTCTTGATTAGCTAATAAATGATTAATCGTGCCAAGAAAAGCCGACTCCTTCGTCTCCTGCTTTCATCCACCAGCTGCCTCCAGGGGATTTCAAATGTCACGGGCAGATGAAATGGCCTCCCCAGGAGCCCACGAGGCCTTCACCACCCGAATCGCCCGGGAGGAGAGGCTGCGCCCCAGCCCTGGTCCTGGAGCGTGCCGCCCGTCCCTCCCTCTGCACCTTCATCCTCTACCTTAATGCCTGCGAGTGCATCCTCTGCCTCCTCTAAACGCTCTGTAATTTACCTGAGAGGAAACCACATGCATTGATGCCACAGAAACCAGCAGGCACGTCTCTGGAATCCGTCGCTCCTGACAAGTACTCTATTTTAATGCTCCTAACAGCAATTTTTATTCTAACAGTATGTGAAGGCACTTAGATTTCTATGCAGTTTTTACTTTTTAATCTCATATACTTCTTGCTGGTGTCAAAGTGTCACCATTTAATAGTCTTACTGGAAAAAAGAGTGTTTCAGATCTTGTTCTATAGTCCACATTGTGAATACATTAGAGAACCACTGAATGATTTAAGAGGAATTTTTATACCTCTGAACATGGAGGGAAGGCTAATGTGGGAGTGCCCGGCCTCATCACCAGCTGCTAAGAAGCTGGGCAGTATTTTCTGCTCCCGGCTCCCCTAAGGCAGTGGGAGGTTTGGGTGGGGAAAAGCACTGCTGGCGCTCCTCCTCCCCCAGGAACGCCCAGAGGTGCTGCCTCCTGCGGGGCGCTCCAATTTAACTCTGCCAAGCAATTTTTCCCTTGATGAGTATTTCATTTCACGGGCACTTAACACCAGGAAAGCTGATACCCGGTGCCGGAGGTTACGGTGCAGCAAGGAAAGCGTGCTCCGCCTAAGAAGCGAGGCCAGTTACTGTTGGAGTTTCCCCAGGTAGAGCAGTTCCCCACGGATAACGGGGCGCCCCTGGCAGTGGCGAGCAGGCACAGGCACGGGATGCCGAGTGCCACCCCTTCGGGGCTGGGGGTGGTTGCACGGCTGCCGGAGCAGGGTCCGGCGATGCCGCTTTTCGCCCCCGCGCCATTTCACCCCGCAGCCTTCCTGCCCCATCAGCCAACCTTCTTCACCTCCCAGGTCCCACAGGGGCGGACGTCTCGAGGTGCTTGAAAAGAGCCTCCCAGGGCACCTCTGATAATGAGAACAGGAGACGGCAACATGGTTTCTGAGATCAAAGCACTCCCTCCCCAGCTGTACATGCCCTCAGCAATATAATCATCCTGACAACCCCATCAATATGTATTCCAGCTACACCAATTCCACCCAATTAGTTCACTAATCTCTCCCCGCCCAGGCACCGTGCAGTGGCTGGGCAAAAACGCAGACCGCAGCCTCCGCCGCGGCGGCAGAGCCGGCAGCAGCCCCGCACCGGGACCCGGCTCCCGCTGCCACGGAGGCAGGGCTGGCACTGCAGGGAACCAGGCATTTTTTGATTCATTAGTAGTAGTAGTAGTAGTATTTTGGGTATCTCTAAAGATCATTTGCAGCCTGTTTATTCACCTCTGTGTGAAACTTGCTGAGGGCTGGCGTGCCTGGTGGGACGCTGACTTTGGGGGTTTGGGGATTTTCGCATTAATTCGGGCCTTACCCAGGGTCTTGCAGCCTCTCCCTCCCGACGCATCGATAGGATTTGCAGATGTTGCCCACGGCAGGAGCCGGACACAGCCCAGACCCCGCGTCCCCTCGCCGGCCCCCGGGATGACGCCGCAGCGGTGGCGGGTGATGGCTTCCTCATCCGCCTCTCGCCCAGAGCCCGGGGCCACCCTGCACCGCTCCCGCTCCCCACCCAAGGCACCAGCAGCTCCCAGCGCTTTCGCAGGGCTCCATCCTCCTGGTGCTGAGCGAAGGTTGTCACCCTGGGGTCTGGAGCACTAACTGTGAAAAGGGAGGCAGGATAAAGGCCATTACTTTAGCCAGGGGATTTACAAGGCATCGTTTGCTACAGGTTAGCTTTGGCTGCCATAATGATCCAGCTCCTGAGATTACCTGTCAAGCCTCTGTGAATTTTAAATAAAAGGTAAAAGGGTTTAACTCGAACACGACACCTCTGTGCATACAGAAATAGCTCAGCTCCTGCTTTGCTACAGAGGCAGGTATGCTCCAGACCCCGGATCGACACTGAGCAAAGCTACAAATCAAGGGCCAGACATGATTGCAAACATATTCTTCGGTCTTTCCTTTCTTCTGCTACAAAGGAGACTGGAGGCACACATGGGCTTTGCTTACATCTCATTTCAAACAAAATATACACGCATAAATAACGCTGGCTGACAGCTCGCAGGCTTTCTGATCGCGCTGCGGAGGAAGACGCCTGATTAGCAGCGCTTCTGCAGCGACAGCCCCACCGGTGCTGCATGGGGGGCCGCGGGGGGGCAGGGGCAAGGGGGCAGCCCGTGCAGGGGGACGGTGTTCCCGGGGCCCCCCGAGGGCTGTGCTGCCATCGCCCCGGCCCCAGGGCAGCCCCGCAGGTGAAAGGCTCGGCCGCCCTTGCAAAAGGAGGGTGAACGGCGGCGCTGGTGCTCGGATGGTCTGGCTTTGGGAAGGGGGGGTTGCACGTTTCAATGCTTCTTCCATCTCAAATCCCACTGGAAAACGCTGGGCCTGTGCTTTTAACACGCAACACGCAGAAATCTGCACCACTAGGAACCTGCGCCCTAGGATGAGGGTGAGAAATCTAGTTTAAAAAAAGGCAAAATATCCTCCAGATCCAACGAGGACTGCACGGTGTGTTGCCTGTCCCTTTTCCATTGCTGAAACCTGGCAATCCCATTGAAAACCAGGGGCATATAAAAAAAAACCAACAGGCAGAATCTCTTAGTCAAGTGGTACCACAACTAAAGCAGACTGACAAGTATTTTAAAGGGTTATTACATTAAAAAATGGTGATAAAAAATTTCTCAGATCCCAAAGTGAGGTTTGCACTGCACAGGTGGAGCAAGCGCGGATCGCAAAGCTGCCGTGGGGCACTCGGCCGGCCTTGCCTTTCAAACGTGGTGGACTTTGGGTATAATTTCATCCTTTTCTTAAAGCTGTTGGAACCCCCCCATTAAAGCGGTGACCTCCAACAGGGACGCAAGGAACGTAACACCCACGTTGTGGTGGCTTTAATTGTTTTTAGAATTGAGCTCTTCTCAACTAGCATGATTTTATTTTATTCTTTTAACGCTAGTCCTTGGAGCACACTGAGGTCCCGCCCAGCGAAAGGGGCACAGGTATCATCAACACACCCAGGCCGCGGCGGCAGGAGAGACCCAGGAGCACGGGACCCCCCGCGACCGGAGCTGCCACCCCCTTGGGAGGGTTTTCCATATGGGAATTACCCAACGGCTCCTGGTTCAGCCAGACGTGGCCGCTTCCCGGTGCGGCCAGCGTGGCGCATCCCTTCCAGGGCACAGCTTTCAGGTCTGGAGAGGCTCTCTGGAGCAATCACAAACCACAGCCGGTGGTGGGCAGAGGCAAAGAGAAGGAGTTTTTTTCCCTCCAAACACACTCCAGGAAACAGATATATTATTTCAGCTGGAGTTTTTCCCCAAACCCAAATCATTTCAGGCCAAGGCGAGCGCTCAGCCCGCACCACCCGGCTCTGGTGGAGCAATAACAAACCAAAAGCAGGGTCTGGCGGTGAATCACGCCGGCAGCCCTGCACGGCTCACACCGACCGAGAGCCTTTGGGAGCCCCGGTCCGCGGGGCAAGAGGTCGCGGGGTGGGGGGGTTTGCCATGGCTGAGCAGCGATGCTGGGCGCCTGCACCGCGGGCTCCAGCAAAGCAGGTTCTCGAGCGCGATGGAGACGGGGGAAGGGGCTGCCAGCCCTCTCCGGAGCGATGCGCACCCCGGGGTGGAGAAGCGCATTTGCATTTCCCTGTATTAATGCAGGCATCCAACTGGGAGATGTAGATGTCTTTTTAATGCACCTACGTTTGAAGCCTGAATACATAATCTCTCTATTACATGTATACTTTACACATATATAGTCATACAGAAACAGTGATTTATGCAGCCGTATTATAAATGCAGAGGCTTGGGATCCTGTTGCACAGTGGGCAACAATTTCGGTTTTCCGTAGCTATTTATTTGCGTAGCAGCGACTGCAGATGATTAATAGAGAGCGCGGCGGTCAGGGTGAGCCCACTGCTGAAATACAGCCCTGCTTCCAGAAGCCGCCACGGCATTAATTATTAACTCTGTACAGGAGATTTGCCACTCTCCCAGCACCAGACGCTAAAATAGTTTCCTACATAAAAGAGCATTAAGTGAAAGCTTGGGTAAAGCCGATCGCTCGGCAAAGTGACGTCCCGCTTTCAAGACCTATTGCTCGGCAGGAAAATTTACAATCCTTTAATTCCATTTACAAGGCGGCAACACAAAAGGGAGCTGGAGACGGAGGCTGGAAGCCGAGAGGCCGAAGGGGAAGAATAAAATAAACAGGAGTCCAAGGGAGCCAGGATCAGGTCCCCCCTCTGAAATTCAGCCGCTCATTAAATTCCAGCCGGGATTAGAGGCAGGAAAGCGCCGGGTTAAGATTTCGCTATTGTACAATGGGAGGTATATTAAGTTATATAGGTTCCATCTTGTCCCTATTCATGACTAACTGTGTTGTATATATCAGAGCAGCTAAGCGTAATTTGCTTATAAATAATTGACTTCTTGGCGATTAAAATCTCTTGAGGGTCTCCCGGTTTATTCACAACAAGCCGCCTCGGCCTGCCGTGCAAATTAGGCCTTTCAAACCTGTCTCATCTCCAACAGAAATGTTATGAAGAGTGATTTTTTTATCCCCTGTAATAACCTTCAACTAACCTTTAAACTGAAGTGAATAATTTAAATCTTATTTTCATATCAATGGGGGAGTCAAGCCAAGCAATTATCTTTTATCTGTATACTCTGTCGTCAGAGCAAGGCATAATAAAGTTTTCCCAAGTGGGCAGAGCGGAGCAGCGAGAGGAGGAGAGAGCGGGAGCACGATGGGATCTGAAGACATTAATGCAACGATGAATTATTCAGTAATGAGTACAAGATCTGCCATAAAAGATCCGCCGGTGCCCGGTGCATGCCACAAATTGCCGGATGGACCGTGCAATTAGTGCCGGTGCGGGTGCAGCCCTGCCCGGTGGGTGGCCAGCACCTCCCTGCCCCGGGGAGGCTGGACCCACCCTGGGGATGCTGGAGAAGAAAAAAGGGGGGGGGGGGGGGGGAAGGGGAAAAAAAACCCCTCCCCTCCAGCAAAGCTGTCGGGGCTGAAATTCCCCACAATGCTCATTAAAATTCTGCCGCGCGCATTTCTCCCCGAGTCCCGCCGGGCCATCCATGATCTTTTTTTTATTAATTCATAAAATATCACGCCCGTGATTGAGGCCACTGATTACGGGAGCAGGCAAACACGAGAGCTGGTGAAATATTGCACGTTTCCTACCCAGCCTCTGCGAGGGAAAGCAGGGCTGCCGCATGAAATATTAATCCCTTGCCTTGGCCAGGGGGCAGAGAGGAGCGGGGTGGCCGGCCGGCGTCGGCAGAGCGGGGCTGGCGAGCCGTCTGAGAGTGGGGAGAAGCCAGGGAAAAAAGAAAATCATTATTAAACTACTGCATTGAGTGTCCTTGCTTAGTTGCTTGAAGACATATTCCTTTCTTCAGGCTTAAAGGTGGCTTTAAGCTGCAGGTGCAGCCACAATTACCCATTCCTGCCCCCAAAGCTTAAAGGTCTCCGAATTCCCCCGACGTTGTCCGTAAAAAAGATGCTGGCGCCCACCTCCAGCGGCACCTCTGCTTCCCAGGGGAATTGACTCCATGTCACAAAATCCGGTGGCAGAAACGTGGCTGGGCCAGGATGGGAACCCTCCTGCCCGGCTCCCGCCCCGGCTGGGCAAGCCGCCTCCAGCACATCACCCCGCGAGCATCCGCACGGCAGCGGGGAGGGAGGCTCTGAGGGGTTCCTTTGGCTTTCGGAGGGCTGGGAAATGACGGGCGGCTCGGGACAACCCCAGCGGGTCGAGGCCGGGCGCTCGCTGCTCAAAACAAGGGCGTAGGGCAATGAAACGCGACACGAGAGCGCGCTGGATTAATGTCAGGGCAGCTCTGGCACTAAGCATTAAATATCTTCATGTAATCTTTCCACTTAAACCAATGATTAAATAGATTTAGCAGATGATTAAACAAATAAAGATTAATGAAACAAGCAAAGCAATCAAATCTTTATGGGGGAATAAATGCATGATTCAAAACAATATTAGGACAAATTGTCTAAAACTAATAGTGAATGTGTTGCTTTTGTCTAAACAGCATTTGTTATGTTCTCACTTAGTCGCAATCAAAATATTTGCTCAGACTAGGATGGATCTGAAAATCTAAACCACTCTCGAGGATTCAGAAACAAAAAATGAATGTTTTGCGGGGTGCCCTGTCCTCCTGGGCTGAGGCTGCGGGACCCGACCCCAGGGAGAGCCGGGCTGCGGGTGGGTGCAGCGGGAGCCGCTCGGGGTGGCCCCGGGGGACAGCGAGGGCTGGGGCAGCGGAGCCAAAGGGACCCCGGCGCAGGCTCCAGCTCGTGCCAGTCCCCTGCTAATTAGTTTTATGGGAACTCGAGGCTTTGCTTTCACATATAAGCAGCAGCAGTGGAATTTAGAACCGTAAGTCTTTTTCTGTCATCAATTTTGCATACAGAAAGATCGTGTTTCCTCTGAATACTTTTGTTTTTAAAGCCTCTTAAATTTTTGAAATTAAAATAACTGGGGGAGGGGGAAGATTTTTCCAGACAAGCTGTCAGAAGGCCGCAGCCACCGAACAAACATTAACAGAGCTCCACCACCAGAGCAATTAATGAAGAGGGGAAGGAAACGAGGTGTCTAACGCGGGGATCATGGTGCACGGTCCTGGGGCTGCAGCGCACGCGTTCCCGCGGGCGGGCGCACAGACGCACCCTGCGGGCAGGGCTGCAGCACCAGCAGGCTCTCCCCGGCGGTGGTCCTTGCTGGGACGCTGCCAGTGGGCGTGGGCATGCTGGCATGGATGGCCACCTTTCCCGGCGTGTGCCTTGTCATTCGGATGATGCTTTTAGCCAAAACAACCCGATTCAGCATCATGGGATAGAGCTGAATGGTTTAACTTATGCTCCTAAACCTTGTTTACAATGAGGAAAAATGGGGTGGCCGCTTAACACTAATGCAGGTCCCTGTTGCCAAAAATAACGTGATGATGCACTGGGGAGGGGTGTGGGGAGTTCATCACGTTGTGGTGTGAGATCAGACCCCCCCCCCCGGGACAGACCCGCAGTTAAGTGCAGAAGCAGCTGCACGTCGCATCCCATTGACCTCATGAGATGGAGATGTGCATCCTTGCTCCTGGGGTGCCCCCAGCCTGCCCTCTCGACCGCCCTGCCCTGAATGCAATGGCAAAGGGCTGCAGTGGAAGAAAGCCCCTACACCCACCCGCCCCAGCCTCCGGCGGGGATGCTCGGCTCCGGCACCAGTGATGGGCTCAGCCCCGGCCACCCTCGCTCCAGCGCGCCTGCTGCGTGCGGCAGGGAGCGACCCGATGGCCCTTCCCCGCGGCCGAGGCCGTGCCCAGCCCCTGCTAGGGCCATGCCTTCCAGCTGCAGCGCTGCTGCCGCTCACCTGCCGCCCCCGAGCTGCTTCTCTCCTTTGCATAAACTGCTGGTTCTTTGCCGCGCGGTGCGTGTCTGTGAACCAGGTAAACAAACTCCTTCGGTGCCGATTTCCCAGGTTTCTGCTCTGGGATGAGCCTGTGCCTCCGCCAGAACCCCCTCAAACACCCCGAATCCCAGGGACAGCAGCTGGGGAGCCAGGACCAGCAGCAAAGCAGCCCCCGCTCCGACCCGGCCGGCCCGTGCAACGCGCCCGGCTCATGCAGGTCATGCTGCTGTCAGTGGTAGCACCTCGCCAGGAAGGCATTTTCTGCTGCAGAAAGCCCAGGACGATCACAGCCGTCGCACACACTCCTGGGACAGCGCTGGAAATGCCGCTGCAATAATGGAGTTTATTATTGCCGTTAACTTGGCAAATAAACATCTCGCGCCACTCGCAACCTTTCCCTTCTCACACCTGACGTTAGTGGTGACAGCAAAACCACCCGCCACGCACTCAGCCCCCGGTGTGAGGGCACAGGGCACAGCAACGAGACCCCTCCTCTCTTCAGGGTGCTTCAGCATCCCAAGGGATGCAGCCGAGCAGAGCCGAGAAGGGACCTGACTCTTCCAGGCTCGGGGCGAGCCGGCCACACACCACGTGTAGGAACCGCGCTGTCAGGCCAACAGCTCCCGGGGGCTTTCTGCTGCCGGCGCAGCTCCCCAGCGAGCCCATGGGTGCTAGCCGAGCTCCGTGTGCCTGCCCCTGCCTACCGCCATCGCTGGCTTCCTCCTGAAGCACAGCAAGGGTCACCCTCGCGCACTGCAGGAACGGACGCTAAAGAGCCCAGGTATCTCTTTTCTCCTGTCTTCAGCTGAAAAGAAAGCCAAGAGGAGCCAAGAGAGCGGAGAGCTCTTGTTTCACAACCACACAACTCCTTTGCCATCATGCCATAGCCCACCGTGAGGTTTCTGCGGCTGAGCCAAGAGCTGCTTCAGTGGCAAGACAGCAAGGGAGACGCCAGAAATCCCCCCAGGCGTGGGTGGTGGCCGTGATGTTCAGCTTCTACAGGTGGAGCAAACCTTGTCAGCTGCAAATCTACCCTTGAACTACAACCCCCCCCCGCAGGGCCCTCTTGCAGAAGACACCAGGGCAGGCGGCTGGACCTCAAGCCGGCGGCTGCGGGGCTGTGCCTTGGATGCACCAACAGCCTCGTTGCCTGCAACGCTGCCTGCAGCGCACGGCGAGGCCGCCACCAGCCAGGCACGCACCGGCTGCAGCGGCAGCATGGCCAGTGCCTCTTGCTCCCGACGCCGGGGACTCTGATCACCGCAAACAAGCTCAGGCGCTGCCTGTCCCGCAGATCCCCCAGGAAACAGCCCCCGGCTGCCCAGGGTTGGGGGCAGCGGGGATGCGATGCCCACCTGTGCAGGGCAGAGGAGCCCGCAGCACAGGGCAGGAGCTCGATCCGGCCCCTGGTGCCCACCCGGCCCCGCGGCACGGCTGGCAGCGCTGCCTCTGTCCCCCCAAGATGGGATGGAGAAACCCCAGGGTATCCTGCTGCCGCAGGGCACGAGCAGCAGCTCCCACGGGACACGCCGGCCCCGACCCCTCGCCACCCCCGACGGCAGGACCGGGCGCTGGACGGCACCGTTACAGCGGGGGAAATAGCGAGGTTGGCGTTCGTGCTGCTCCCGGCCGAGCCCCCCTCCCTGCCCCTCGTGGGCCGGGGAGCTCGGGCAGCCCAGCTTCGGTTCAGACCCCGCGGTGACCTTCCTGGTGAGCCGTGGCACTGCTCTGCTCCAGCAGCAAGAGGAGATTTACGTTCGGCAGCTGCAGCAAGAGAATCCAGCGAGTCCATGACATGAATTACAAGTCTCCCTCCCCCAAGGAAAGGCTGGAGCCAGCTCAGCATCCCTCCTCTCTTCCCCCCCACCCTCCCTTTTTTTTTTGGAGACTCATTACTATATTGTGGATATTCTCCACTAAAGGGCATCTCTTTGAATGCATTTGCTTTTTTATTAATGTGTGCTAAGACAAGTCAAGCCTGATTATCATGAAGACAATTGCTGAATTCCCTCCTGGAGAAATCTCATCTAGACTGTGTAGGCGTTTTAATTTCAGAGACCCATTAATTGGCACAATTGCTTAAGCAGCTGCTTTCCGTGTCATTTTAGGACCACTTTATGAAAAACAGAGCTAAAAAAAAAAGAAAAAGAAAAGATAAAAAGTATATGACAGGCCAGAGCTTTCTACACGGGAACATAATTAATGCAAGGAGCTTCCTTTGAGCAGCAAAGCAACAAAAAAAAAACAACCCCATCCTGCTACCAAAATACAGGCGCCTGCTCCGGCTGCGTGCGGGGAGTGCTCCGCTCCAGCACGCCCGCGCTGAGCACCCTTTAAAAATCAGGCTGGGCAAGGTGCTCAGCACCTCGCTGGTACCGCCACAAACGCCTCCTTATCCCGGCGCTTTCTGGAACGTAAAAGAACAAGCAAAAAGAGGGAGGAAAAGGCATCTGGCAGGAACCCGCCCGGCGCATCTCGCGCGGTGGGCTGCAAAACCGATGTGCTCCGAGCAGCCGCTCGCGGATGCCAGGGGAGGCGGAGGGGGCTCAGGGGTCCCTTCCTCCTATGGTGGCTTCGCCTGCACCTCAGGGGTGATGGGGAGGGGTTGGGTGGTGGGGGAGAGCACCCTCAGCACCTCGGGGGTGATGGGGAGGGGTTGGGTGGTGGGGGAGAGCACGCTCAGCACGCAGGTAGGGGAAAAGAGGGGTCCGGGGGGCTCTGATGGCCCAGAGCCAACCCCACGAGCAAACCCGGGTGCTCGGGACGATGCTCGCAGCAGCCCTCCCCAGCAAATCCACCTGCCCTCGGCCCCAGGGTCTCTCCCAGCAGCCCCACGGGTGCCCCGAGGGGCCGGGGTGGTGCGGGGGGGGTCCCGAGCTGGGGGAGAGCTTGGGCGCAGCGCCAAGCACCCGTGGGGACCTCAGCCTCCCTCGAGGCCCCTGTCCCTGGGTGCTACCCTGCGGGCGCCCGCACGCTGCGGAAGGCCCACGGCCACACAACTGCCGGCGCCGCAGCCGGCACACGCACGCTTTCCACGGCAGAGCTGAGGTCCCAGAATTAGGTTAATTATTGAATTAATAAAGAACAAATCCTTCACTCCGGGCGAAGTGGCCAGAGTTCTGTGCTAGCCTTTGCTACAGGCAAAAATATACATTCCCATTTATTAATAAATAAAGCCGTATCGATGCCCTAAATTATCAGCAGAATATATTTGCTAACCCAAAGCAATAATAGGAACAATTACTTATTAATAAAGCAATAGCTAAATCTAATTACATCCCCATCAGATCCTGCAAGTAATAAAACCACAGTTGCCTTCCAGAGCCGAGGGACCTCCTGACCTCAAATCAAAGTTTAAACCATCCATCAGCTTCCAATACATTCACAGCACATCCAGCAATTACCATCACCTCCGCTCCGCTCCCCGGCAGGGGCAGGGGTCACCCCATGCACTGCATGGCTGTAAGCTAGAACAGAGCCTTAGAAATCTCATTATCCTGTTAACCATACATTTATCTGACAAGATAAAAGAGACTAGGTGACCAAGCTATCATTAAAGATTAATAGAAAGTATAAAAAATTCAGCTGCAACCAGCATTACTGTTTAGTGCCTGTGATAGGCCTGACAGGATTATTAATCAGGCAGCCAAAAAGATTTAGGTCTTTGCTCTTGGTTTTTCGTTTTAAGTCTTTAGCGTGTGTGTCCCCCCCCCCGCCACAGAAAGCCCAGGTCAGGGAGGAGGACGGCTAATTGGTTCTGCGGGGTTTGGACGATAACGACTCAGACCAATTATAAAATCACGGGGCGTCGAGGTGACAGCAACGCGAGGAACCTGCCGCAGCCGCGATGCTCGAGCGAGGGCTGGGGCTGTTTATCGCGGCGGCGCCTCTCCCCGCACCGGGCTATTAATAAATTGTACAGATCAATGCGGGATTAATTTTAATAGAGGGCTACAAGGATCACACGAGTCCCAGGGTGATTTTCCTCTCATTCTTAATTCCATTTAAGTTTAACATGAAAGATTCCCAGGTAACACCTACACAGGAAGAAACGAGGTTTCCCTGTTTTTAAGTCTTAAGTATTCTTTTTATTCTGCTTTGCCTTTTCCCTTTTGATCATAAATCAATGTCCCTCCGCTGCTTTCCCGGGAAGCCGGGCTCGCAGGCAGGCTGCGCTGCGCTGCCCTCCGTTTCTCCACCTGCGAGGAAGGAAAACCAATAAATTAGGAAAGGCGCTTTCTAAAATACTGTGCGGAGAGGGGGAGCCCAGGCAGCTCGGGGGGTCCCGGGCACCCCCGCGGCCCCGCTGCCGGCAGCCCTGCGGGCTCTCCTGGCACCCCTCCTGCAGGGACCCGCAGCCTGCTTTGCTTTTCCTCCAAATGTACGTTTTAAAATAAGAAATATTACTGAAAACTTTATCAGCCTTTGCTGGTCTCCAGAAACCATTCGCATCCTTTTAAAAATCACTTTTATTTGTCTCGCAAGAAAATACTCCAGCGTGAGCTCGAGGTGACCAGCGCAACAGCATCCATCCTTTTCCACAAAAACAGAACAAACCAGAGCAATACTGCAAACGCCAGCCTCCCATGAGAAGCATCTGCCTTAAAAAATACCCAACAAAGATACTTTTTCCTTGAAAAAAGGGCCAAGCAACCGGCGCTGGCCCCGGCTGGGGCGCTGGGCAGCCCCCTCTGTGCACGGCTTCTCACCACTGCTGCCCTGAGCGCAGCCCCGGCCAGCCCCGCGCCTCTGCCCCCCACATCGACTGTGCTCCCCGCAGTGCGCTGAGCCCCAGGAAAGGATCCAAGCAAGAGGCAAATGCAGCAGGTAAACACGGACGTGTCTGAGACACAGCCCAGAGCCCGGCTGGGAAAGCTATCTGCATAACCAGGGTGTTTTACATCCCCACTATCACATGTAATCCTTTACAAGGAGCATTATCTGCTGCAAAATCACATTTAAAAGCATTTCTCCCCCACGAATTACCATGCTTTCAATCGATTCAGTCCATTGTTTGAGATCCTGCAGTTGGGCAATTAATCATCAAACATAATTGAAATTATGCAAAGAGCAAACTGGTCCCGTAGAGATGCTCAGGGAGGTTTGCTGGCGACGCACGCGGGTGCCAGTGACCGGGGTGGGGTGGCGGGACCTTCCACCCGCACGGCGCGGCAGCTGAGCACTCCCTCCCGAGCAGGCTCCCACTTTCCAGTGACGCAGAACCTGCAAAACTTCTTCTAAGCCTTTAAAACACTGGGAAAGGAACGAGGCTTGAGCTCCCGGCACACCGGCTCTGCCGGCCTGCAGAGCTGCTGGTGATGCTCGCCAGAGAACGGTGTTTTGGCAAAAAAAACTCCCCCCATGCTCTCGCATCCTGAAGGAAATCCCTGTCCAGGGGAAAGCTGGGTGTCGCACACAAAGCTCCCCAGCAGCTCCATCCTACCTCCGAGGGTACGTGCCCACCGGAGGCCATCCCGGGTCGGTGATCTGGTGGCGGACAGCACGGAGAAGAGAAGCCGTGCCCCGTACCAGGAGCCGCGCCCCGAATCTTACCCCCGTCCTCGCTATCAGAGGACGCGCTGTGGTTAAACGCAGTTCTGGCCTGGCCCATACCACTGGGCATTCGGTTCAAAACTGCACACAGGGACAAAAATAATCCAGGGAAAGCCAAGCAGTGCGTCCTGCAGCGCTGCAACAACGTGAACAGCCACGTGCCTCAGTTTGCGTGGTTTAAAATAAATTTAATAGATGCTTCAACACTTCGCTGCTGCTATTCTGGGGGTGGCGTTTGGAGTCGATGCTCCGTCTGCTAATTGACAGATCAGGCTCGTGATCCAAGAAACACGAGAGTTGTCATCTCGTGAAGCCATGGCTTTCCCTTCCTTATCTGCGGTGGGACAACTGTCACCGTGCCATTGCATGCAGCATCCCCTCTGAGTACCCCCCCAGCTCCCCGCGGCGGATGCTGGGGGGGCTCCTCACCCCCTCCCGGGCAGGACCGACCTCCGGGAGGGAGCTGGCTCGCCGAGCAAGAGGCTGGAGGGACCATTTGTGTAAGGCAGGTAATCTTCATCCCCTGGCAGCGACGTCCCGAGCGCCGGCTCCCACCGCGGCGCTGGAGCACAGCTCCCTTGAGGAGCCTCGGTCGCACGCCCACGCCGGAGCACGCTGGGGACAGGGTGGGTGGATTTTTGGGAGTTTTCTGACAGAACAGCTCCTGCAAACTTCATGCCGCTCCCTGCCTGCAAGAACAGGCCATGCAGGCAAATGGGGAAGAGGGCTTTGATTTGCATAAGTTTTGCAATCAAAAGCTGAAGATGGTGGCGTCACCCTTTGAGCCACGGTGCTAAAAAGCCGCTGAGAAGCCTGGTTTTGCATCCACCCAGGAACTGCCGTGTAGTTGCTGCTGAAACCAAAATAAATCAATTCCAGTTCCACAGGACGAGTACGGGAAGCGCAGGCTGGTTAATCCCCGTCTGCAGGAAGGTAGAACTTGGCCTCGCGGCGTCTTTGAAGGTCGTAAGAGTGAGATAAAAGAGAAATGCTAAAGCTTTGCAAAAGCGAGCAAGAAGGGCGATGGCGGGGCGGGCGGCCGAGCCGGCGCTGTCGGTGCTCTGGTTTGGCGGCGCTCGCACCTTCTGTGCCTCGCAAGAGCCGGGAATGAAAGGGAACCATCCAGCACCGGGCACGTCCCCGCGCCTCAGCGAGCAAAGACCGAGAGTTTCTCCTGACTCTGAGGCCATGCACTGGTGCAATCAGGTTTGCTCAACAGTTTTGGGTAAAAAATGGTGAGACTTTGAAATACCATTTCAGGTTTGTAACAGCGCATTCGGCCAGGCAAGACTCCCACGAGCCTGAAGGGTTCGGCAGAGGGACCTCATCTCACAGAAGAAGAAAACCAAATCCAGATTGATAGATAGTTCAGTTCATCTCAGAGGGGTCCAAACCACAGGGAAACAGATCTAAATTTCAAACATTCCCCGGGTTTTGTGGTATCCCTACCCAGAGGGCTGGACGGACCCATTATACAGATGGAAACCAGGTGCAAAAAGCTGTCGTGAGGTGGGCTTGGGCTACGGTCTCGCAGCTTGTGGGTTTTCAGATGGAGGGCTCCGTTTTGAGGACATCTAATTCTAAGTAAATGCCCCTGACTTGTGCTTAAAATATTCCACCGCATCCCATGGAGCCGGCTTTGCCGTTTATCCCGCTCTGGAGGGGAGTACGATGTTGTGGCTGCCATTAACACATCAACATTTACCATATGAGCTCCCTCAGCCTCACCGTGGTGTTTTGTAGATGCTGCCGCTCTCCTCGCAGGCGCGATGCATCTGGCAGAAGCTCGTCGTATGGCAGAGACGGGAAACATTTGGAATGAAAATCCATCCCTTTTCTGGGGAGGAAACGTCCAAAGTAGATACAAGATAAGGTTGGACTAATTATTTACCTACGTTAGCTCATGGAAAGCCTCCCTGGGAGCCCACCGAGACCAGCAGGCTCCCATCTTTTATCTCTTTAACAGGCTAAGATGGAAGGAGAGGATGGGGGAAGAAAAGAAGAGCTTAATGACGGTGTCTGTTGATCATCAACGCGAGAAAAATGAATTGCTTCCCTGAACCTGAAAAATATCAAACTGCATAAATAAATCTATTTAAATTATTAATAAACGAATTTACATTCGGAGCCTGAGCATGAGAATTAATTTCATTTCTTATGCTAAACTGGCCAGTATGGCTGATGACTCAAGAATTAAAAGATGCAGAAACGAAGAGAAAATGAAGGTAGGGTGGTTTTGTAAGGAAAAAGATGTGGAAATTCTTGGCCCTCAATGAAGCCAGCTTCCAGCTGCTGTAATGTAAAAGCAACAGGAAAAAGGGTCTTTAGGCTGGGAGGTGTTTCAGGAATGACGGTCCCTCTCCACCTCCGATGCCGGTGCGTGGCCGGCACTTCTGCCAGTATCTCCGATGGCGGCAGCCCCTCGGAGGACGCCTACGACAGGACGTTTAGCGACAGTTAATGCACGCTCGCAATTATTAAAAAACAAATCTAAGCAAAACCCCAGACTGAACCGTCCTTCCCAGGAAACGCCAGCCGCCCCCTCCACCCCGGGGCTGCTGGTCGCTGCCCCCCCGCGCCAAAGGGCCCCGGCCGCGTCCCCCGCGCCTGCCCATCAAAGGCACTCGTGTGTAACGCCAGCGCATCAGCTGCCTGCTCCCAAGGAAATTAATTAGAAAGTGCTAATTTTAGGTAAAATATTGAACTACAGTGGAGGCAGGGCTGAAATCCTCACTATTCTTTGCCTTTTGTGAGTACTTACACCAGAAGCGATGTCCTGAAGTGGGCACCGCCTCGGTGGCTGCCACGGGGAAGCTTTGGGCAGAAATACCAGGGTTTTGGTGCACTTCCCCATCGTCCCAGTGCTCGTCGGACTGATGGGGCTTGGACATCGGTGGTTTTGCGGCGCCAAGGCCAGGGCTCAGCCACGGCAGCTCCTGGCATCCCAGGGCATGGGAACCGCATCGGCCCCTTCCTCCGTACCGCAGCCCCCGTGCAGCCGGAGGCCCTGGAAACGCGCCCCCCGCTCCTGCCACCTTCTCTTTTCCAGACGAAACACCCTTATTTCTTCCCATCTTCCCCCACCAGTCATGTGCCCCAGACCCCGCTCACTCTCCCTCCCTCCCGGACCAGCTCCGAGCCGTTCGCATCCCCCTGGGCAGCAGGACCTGGAGCCGCAGCGGTGCCCGCACGGGGGTCTGCGCCTCCAGCCCCTCCGCCACACACAGCCCCCCGTGCTGGCAGGGGATGCGAGGCCACCGGGTCACGGGCAGCAGCGTGCCCGTGGCCGCAGGCTCTGCTCCCTCCCGGCAGCACGGCTGCAAACACACACCCCAGATAGCGCAGCCCTTTTTATGTTGTTTATCCCGTTCTGCTGGGAACTGGCATTTGTGATAGATTGCATATAAAAACCTACTTATAAAACAATCTTTTCCTCAGCTGCCCTTTCACTGGAGCCTGTCTGCAGTCTCTTCACTGGGATGCATTGTTATTTCATGTGATGAGACATTCCAGAAAACGAAATAAAATAAAAATAGACATTTGGAGGGGCTTTTGTTTTGCTTTTTCACAGCTCCCCCCCCACCCCGGTTTGACTCCTGTGAACACACTTGTCGAGTTGATTTGCTCACGCTGCCTCCTAAGCACGTCCTCGCACCGGAGACACTGCTCTTTTAAATTCAGCTTCTCAGAATTAGAAGAAAAATTTGGCAAAGCAACAATAGGGGTGGGGGGGGAAGAAAAAAAAAAAAAGAATAATCTCAGAACAGAAGTTGCATTATGTGATGTGGTTGCCATGTGGTTAAGTCTGAGAGAGGATCATGCAAGCGCATTGTGGGAAAAATGATAACAGGCGAAACAATCCAGAGAAACGCTGAGGGTTTTGTAATAAGAGGTTATAATGCAAACCCGGCGATACCGTGCCGCGGCCCGACGCCAAGTGATCTGTGAGAATCCACAATAGCCGGGTGGGCGAGTCAGGATGGCGACAGAGGGAGGTGTCGCCCGCCCCGCGTTGGGCAGACGGAATTCGGGTGGCTTTGGCCACGCGGCTTCACGATGCGGGGATTTAGGGTGCCCCGCTGCTGGCAGCGCTCTCGCTTTGGGTGCTAGTCCAAAACCATCACACACCGGCGTGGCTTAAAGTCCGAGACAGACCCACAGCAAAACCTTGAGCTGTTGGAGGCGTCGATGGCTGCGGCACCTCCGAGGCAGCCGCCGGCAGAGCCCCGGCGGCACCAACCGATACACGCTCGTTCACGCTGACTTTGCCCTTTCCCTGAAAAGCCTGAATGCACCCCAAAAAAAATATCTCACTTTACATCATCAAACAGGTTTCCCTTCCCCAGGTCGTCAGATGTTCCGAGCAGACACCGAAAGAGCAGAGATCACCGAAAGCCGCCAACACCCATCCCGTGCCCCAGCCACGCTCCCACTGCGCTGGCCCCAGCCCCTTCCTGGGGCTCGCACCACCTCCTCCGCCGTCAGAAAGCCGCTGGCCATCACGGAGTCGTGCCCGAGCTACAGGAGTTGTCTCTAAAGCATCACCTGGCTGTAGAGAAAAGCCGGATTTCAGATAAATTTGGATTCAGGTGGTCTGGGGGAAGTACTTCTGAACGATAAAACCCCCCTATTTTGTCCCCCAAGCTGTATACGCTGTGCCCGGGAGCCGTTATCGGGGCAAAACCCACTCGTCCTCCTCTCACTTGCGTTGTCTTGGTATGAACGTGTGAGTGGGAGGAAAGTCAGCGCAATCAGCTGAGCTACGGGAAATTCAGAGCGTGGGGAAACACATGCGTTAAAAGAAAAAGTAGGGTAAATTCTGTGAAATTACACCGGCAACGTGAATTTTGCTCTTTTATTGCAGCACGATTACAGGGCTCGCTTTGGCCCAGGCCGGTGTGAGCCTGGTCGGTGCAGCACACCGCAGAACGTGCCCGTCGGGGTGGCACATCACCAGCGAGTCGTGGGGGTCTCAGCCGGCTGCGGCCCTGCCCGCAGCGATGCGCGAGCAAAAGCTGTGACCTCCCCGGCTGCCTTCTCCCCAAGGCAGGGGAGGTTTTTGGGGTCCCGCTCCCAGCTAACACAGGCAGCCCCAGCCCCAGCCGAGGCGCTGAGGGGCAGCTCCGGGGTGCTGCGGGCAGGAGGGTGCTGCCCTCCCCTCCGCCGTGACAGCCGGGGGCTGAGCAGCACCCTCCTAAATCTGCAAGGCAAGGTCTCTGCAGTAAATTAAACATGCCGTGAAGAATTGGCAAAGCAGCCCGCGCGCTGGCGCCTCGCTTTGTCTCGGAGTAATTTAGCAGGCTTTAATGAGAATTCATTCATATTATATTGTGAATAGCTGCTTTTATGGGAGACAAGAGGTGATGAACTAGTCGGAGCGGAGACGGCTGGCACAGATGCCACCATGCATCACTGCTCCCCGCTCGCCCTCGTGCCAGGGCCGCTGCGGAAGCACCTGGGGAAGGCTGGTGATGAGCAGAGATGGGGCAGAGGGGAGGGAAAGAGTGGGGTCGGCTTCTATGGGCACAAACCCAACCTCTCAACCCCCTCGGGGTCGGAGGAAAGGTAACGGGGTTGTTGGGGATGTATCTGCAGGGCCAGGCATCCCGCCGGCGACCCCGGGACTGCCCCGGCGCGCTGTGGGTGCGGTGGCAGCCGGGGGGGGACAGACAGAGCCCCGGGAGGGCTTTGCTTCAAGAGTGACCGAGTTCATACAATTAGAGACTGATGAGAGGCGTCGGGATTCGAAACCCTAATTTGGCCTGATTAAAGCGTAATAATTCCAGCTTAATGATTAAAGAAATGCCCCAATTTCCTCGTTCCGAGCAGCCCTCGCTGCCAAAACTCAGGTGGAGCGGACACGCACGGGGCTGCAGCTTGCAGAGACAACATGGGAAAAAAATGCGGATTTCAGCGGCTTGGGCGCAGAGGGAAGGATTCGTGCAAAGGGATGAGCCGGTTAGCGACCGAAAGGGAGAAAATACAGTGTTTTAATGAGGATTTCAGGTTGAATAACAACCTGGCGGACTCTCGAGCAGAAGAGAATTGCTGCGTGCAATAATTTGAAGGGCAGCAGAGACCAAGCTGGCGAGGGTGGGCCGCAGCCCCCGCTCTCCCCATCGCCTCCAGCCCCCAGGCAGCGTCGCCCGCTGAGCATCGCGGGGCTTGGGGCGGGCGTGGAAAGGGCCACAGAACCCAGGGAAACGCTCCGGCTCTTTCCAAAAAGCACTCTGGCCTCACGGCGAGGCAGCCTCCCTGGAGAAGCACAGGCAGAAAATAAAACTACCCATCTGCGCTCGAGCTCTGGACCCCATTAAATCCGCGATCGGCGGGGGGAGAGGGGGCGGCCTCAATTCACACAAGGTGCTCTCTTCATGAAAGCATCTTTTGATTATGTTATTGCAGCTATCAAAATATTGCAGAGTTCAGAGCATTCCTCAGGGATCCCCGAGCTCTTCAAAGACCAGAGGACCACGGCTGGGGAAAAAGAAGCGTTTAATTATGTCAGCTTCCATGCTTGTTTCTGCAGTGGAGTTCCTTACAAAAAAATTGGTTTTAATGAGAAAAAAACACATATGGCTTCATTGTTCAAACACAGAAAAATAAAGCCAATTTTTTTTTTTTTTCTGTTTTTAATAGATGTGCAAGTTTCTTTTAAGCCCTATGGTATCATCCAGGGCTGCATACCGAGGGGCTCTGGAGCACAGAAGCTGCATGCTGCGTAAATCAAAGCCCGGCTGCAGAGCTGCCCTCCCATCTCCATTCCGAGCAGAAGCTTTGCCTCTAAACCCCACCCCAGCCAGACTGAAACCATTCCCCATCGCTTTTACATACTTCAGCAGCGTCTTCCTCCTTCCCAGCTAGTTCAAACTATGCAAAACCCCACGGCAGGATGGTAAGATGTCGGTGGGGTAACCCATTTTGTTCGGACGTTCGACTGAGCCGAGACGCAAAGGCTCATTTTCGTCCCCAAACATAAGCAGCGAAGAGCAGAGCTGCGTGTTACACAGCAGAAAGCGTGGACAGCCCTACATCTTAAAGAACATATTGAGTGTATTTTTCTAATAAATTATCCTATCTAGCAAATGGGACTAATGGGCTAGCGTGCGGCGCTGAACAAAGTATCTCTATCAGCCCTGCACCGCTTTTGGAAGCTTTGAGTACTAATAAAGAGCGTTTTGTTCAAGAACTCACAGGGAACAGTTACAAATAATTGCCAAGAAGGGTGTGCGCCTCATTTAAGTGACTACATATTAAAAATGATGAAGCAGAGTTTAAAAAAATAAAAATCATAATTATTAACCGCAGTAAGACTGACTAGCTTTGACGCAGCGGTTCCTGCCCTTCGCCACCCCCCTCCCCGCTCCCAGCGCCGTGGCAGGATGAGCAGGCTGGATCCTCGCGGGGCTGCTGAGGAGTGAGGAAGTTTCTGCAGGTGCCCGGGGCTGTGTGATAAATCACAGCCAGAGCCTGGGATACACACTTGGACGTCCTGACGCACGTCCCGACGTCCCTCCCGTACCCAGCCCACGCTCCTGCGAAACAGCAAACCTGCGAAGCCCCGCTGCCGCTCGGCACAAGGCGGGAGCAGGCGGCACAAGCCCTCACTGCGATTGCACCAACGAGGATCTGGTCGTTAATGCTCCAGCCTGAACGTTATGTTTCAAGCCTGCGCAGCGCGTGACGAGGAGCGGGTTGTTCTCCTTGTTTTCTAGCCCAGCCATTTGAAACCCAGCGGCTTGCTGCTCGGACGCGCGTCCCGGAGCACGGGCTGCTCGGCACCTTCTGGAGGGCGCAGCGGGATTTCGGGCTGCGCAGCCCCGGAGCCACCGATGCTGTGGGGGTAACGAGCGCTGGGAGCAGCCGGAGGCGTGTGGCATCAGGAGAAGTAGCTACAGAGCTATACACGCCCGATCCCACCGCGACAAACCTCTGCCCAGCGTTTAATGGGAGCGACAGCAGCCGCCTGTGCGTAAAAGGAGTAACTTTGATTTAAGGCGCATCGTTGCAGCTGATGCCACGCGCCGTGCCGAGCGTTAATCAGTCACACCGGAGAGGCTGGAGCTGCAGGAGCTGCACCCCATTACCCCTCGGTGTGGGGGGCAGGGCTGAGCCTCCCCGGCCTGGCAGTACGGCCACAGAAGCTGCATCCTGATCCTCAACCCACTTCCACAAGGCTTTGCCTGTGAGAACCCTCGCGGATCCCGCTGGGATCTATCACTCCAGCCCATAAGACGGCAAAATTATTCAGAAAAGCAGAAAAATTATTCATGATGGGAAAAACAAAACCACAAACCAAAACAAATCAAGAAAACTCCAAGAAAAGTCACTCACTGTTAATAAAAGATTTTCTGGGAATATCCCTTGAAGCCACAAAGTAGAGTGGGATTTTTTTCACCCTTTTCCTGAGAATCAGGATCTCCGTGCGGACTTTTGAGCATCACAGGGGATCACGTTCACTACCAAAATACTTCACCCATGAAAACATTCACACTTAAAATAAAACAAACGTTTCCCAGACAGCATTAAAATCTACCTGAACCCTCTCCGAGTTTTAGACTTTCCTTATCCCACATCATCAAAAAAAAAACCCAAACCCTGGTGCTTTCCAGGCTAAATGCAATCACACAGTTTTTCATCTGGAGCTGCAAATGGAGCTAAAACAGGCAGTGGTTTGGGTATTTCTCCCACAGCACTCGATATCAATACACACCCTTTGGTAACCTGCGAGCACCTGCCTGGGACCTTTCGGACAGCAAGTACAGTATCAAGTCAAGGAAAGGAAAAACTTCCTTTAAAGTGACTTCTCATGGTAGAAGGACTTATATAGAGCAACTTTTTGCAAGGTTATAGCTGCAGCATTGGCATTCGAGCTGCCCATTTCTTTACATTCTTTCTTTTACATGACAATAGGGGGAAAAAAATCTTAACCATACAGCAGTTCCCTCCCCTGTCAGCAGGGCACCGGCACTATAATGCACAAATTAATGCTCTGGCAATAACGGCGGCGGAGATGGGAGACATAGCCACTGATGCCAAAAAAAAAAAAAAAAGGCACATTTAAAATGACCATAAAGACATAATATTGCTGTGTTTTCACATGCAAATAATAAGCAGCATCTCTGGCACAAGGAGGGTTCAGAATGGGCAGAGCCAAGTGCACGGTTGATAAAGTTTAGTTAGAGAAGAGCTCAGACTTGGCCCGTACGCCGTCATGCTCCAGGTCTGAAGCTGCCGGGACAGAGAGCACCTCTGTGTGCACCCCACCAGCAGCACAACCCTGGGACCACCCAGGGCTGGGGCAGCCGGGGACACAGGGGTTTGTCCCATCCTCCAAGCCGGAGAGCACCCCTCTTGCGAAACCCCAGAGCTGTGACGTCTCGTGGGTCAGATGTTTCCCGTTGGTATCCATCACTGCCTCCAGAGCGTGCTTTCCCCAGGAGCAGGCCAAAGCCGACACGTGCGATGGTTCAGGGGCTGGTGAATCCAAAATAAGAGTCCAGTTACAAATCCAGATCACCTACCAGCCACAGCCAGGGCAGACCACGGGTTGCAGAGAGATTTAATGCCAACAGCATTGCTGCAGCTCCAATGCCTGGTGAAGGCAGCGCCAAGCTCGCCGCCCGGCTGGGGCTGAAGATGCACTTTGATGGCAGCCTGCACGGATGCAGGAGAGGCGCACATGGATGCAGGAGCATCCCTCATGGATGCAGGAGAAGCCTGCACAGATGCAGGAGCATCCCCCGTGGATGCAGGAGCAGCCGACACGGATGCAGGGGCAGCCCGCACATGCTTGCCTCAGGGCCCTTTCTTTTTAGGAGCAAGCCACTTCAAAGCAGCCAGAGCTTTGGGTTACACGCTGCAAAATGCTTAACAACTCCCGCACAAAAAAAAAAAAAATAAAAATAATAAAACTCAAATTAATGGTGTGGCAAGAGGCAACGAGGCGCCGGGGCCCCCCCGCTCCGTGTGCCCGGGAGGTGCCCCCGGCAGGCACGCGGAGCCACGCAGGGATGCAGCAGCGAGCGGGTCCTGCACGGCCGGGAGGAGGATTTAGAGGGGTGCGCGTAGTACCCTGGGACCGAAAACAAACCCCAGCGAGAGGCAGGATGTGCCGTGCCTTGTCATCGCCTCTGCAATAAGCACGGGGTGCTTCGGCTACGAACACCTCGTTTTGGTTTCATCGGGCAGGAATGTTGTGGACTTCGGTTTGAAGAACAATTTATTTCTTGCAATTTCTTCTCCTGGTAGAAGCGGCTCAGTTTTCCAAGACTTGATTTTTTCCAAAATCAAATAAGAAGTTAACCATTGAAATGAAGTAACCCGCTGCTGCATTTGTTTCCCTATTGCGGCATTTCAGAACCTAGATTAAAAATGGAAAGGGGCACCTTTAAAACTTTAATACCATTTAAATGTTCCAGTCTCACTACTGCACCAGATCGTTCAGTAAAGTAGCTAATTAAAAAATGGCTGCTGTGATGACAGACTAGATTAATAGTTTTTGAAGAGCAGCCAGTGCACCAACTGCTCCTGTAGCCATGATGAAAGCTAATAATGTAGAAAATTCTGCCAATTCTTTTAATTCATGAATATTTAAGCCTGTGAAAAATCTGTCAGATTATAGCACTTTTCTGGTGATTTTCTGCTTAAGTACATTTATGGGCAAATGCCAGTTGCTCAAGAAACTTCAGTGGAATGTGGAGACTTTTTATTGTTTGCATCACCAGAGCCCTTTTCTCTCTCCCTCAGCTGTTTAACCCCTGCCAAGGCTGCAGGAGCCGGGGGAGCCGGCGGCTCCGGACGGAGGGGCACGGGCTGGGCACGGCCCCGGCCGCCCCCGCGTGATGCCGTGCCCCGGCTGCCCCCCTCGCCCGCCTCCCCACGGGAGATGCACCGTCCCGGGAGCGAGGGCACGGGGTGAAGCTCTTGGGTTACGCGCCAGGATGGGAGGAAA
Source organism: Phalacrocorax aristotelis (assembly GCF_949628215.1). NCBI lineage: Eukaryota > Metazoa > Chordata > Aves > Suliformes > Phalacrocoracidae > Phalacrocorax > Phalacrocorax aristotelis. The sequence continues at coordinate 54,559,640 of NC_134282.1, forward strand.
CCCACAGATGATTCTCGTTGAGGGATGTCTTTGCTGCAAGAAGAATAAAAAGATATTTCCTTTTATAGGTGCTCTGGTGTCTCCTGGCCGGGCTCTCCCTGAAGAGTGGGGGCCAGGGGAGCCACGGGTTTTTGTGCCCTCCCCATTAGCCCTGTTTAATTAGACAAAACAGGGGCTGGCAGCGGCGAGCGCAGCCACGGCAGGTCCCGGCGAAGGGGTCGGTGCTGGCACCGGCCGCGGGCTCGTCTCCCAGCTGGCTCCAGCGAGCCCCAAAACAAGAGACCGTCTGAAGCCACGAGTGGTTTATTGGCAGCAGATTCCCTGGCAAGTTCCTCAGCGCTCTCCTCGCTGGTGGGCTGCGTTCTGCTGCGGTGCCAGGTGACTCATTTTACAGCTATTTAAAAAATAAAAATAAATACGCCTGGTGGAAATGTAACCAGCCTCTCCGCTCCATGAAGTGCTGGAGGCTGGCGCTTCCCTCGAGCGCGTGGCACGGTGAGCACGGGGTCACCCTCGAGACCGCCGCAGAAGGGATGCTCTTTTCCATCAAACTTCCAGCATTTTTTCCTACAAAATCTGCCCAGTTCTCGGTGCTGAACCGCAGCCCTCCTTCTGCCAGCTGGAACTGGAGCAGAATAAAATCAGGCAGCCAGCAAGAGCGATGGGCCCTTCTCCTGTTCTCTTTTCCCATCAGGGAAGATCACCTGGGACGCAATGGGATGTGGGCAGAGCCGTGAGCATCGCAGATCACCAGCGGGATGCAGCCACGGTTTGGTCCTTTGCTTTCCAGCCCGGATTCTCAGTTATGCTTATGTGCTGGATGACCTCGTTTCAGAATATTTCAAAACACTGAAACACAGAGTGACTTTGAAACGAAAATGAGGAAACTCCACCAAAATTTGGAACACGTTGCCTAAAGTTGAAAACACAGTTTATCACCCCAACGTGGCTGGCGAAAGGAAAGCCCAGTGCGGTGCGGCACGCCGGGAAGGCTGATGCTTCCAAACCTCGACTCCGCGTCTCCTCTGTGCTGCCAGATTACACGAGCCCGTTAAAACGTTCCATAAACATCACTGTGTAATTAAGTGCTTACAGAATTTGTAGGCTCTTTGTTTCACGGTAGGGAATGGCTCCTTCAGAGCCCTCAGAGTTCAGCGGGTCAGCCTAGCCCAGAGGTGCCACCTCCGGGACCGGATGGCCAACCCGGGTTGTGCGGGTCTGCCGGCGCTCCGGCTCCTCTCGCCCCGGGAGGCGAAGCTGCTCCTGGCTCCCTGTCCTGCAGCAGCCGATAACGCTGCGCTCGCTGCAGCACTCACGGGGTGCTCTGCCCGGGTCCCGCGCTGAAGATGAGCTTTATGGGCTCAGGGGGGACTTTCGACCTTCACCAAGGGCCAGGGTTTCTGCTCAGCTGCCACGGGGATGCAGGCATTGGCGGCAGGAGGGAAGCGAACCCGGAGCACGGCAGAAAAGCTGAGACCCCCCTTCCTCGCCTCATCACAGACCTTCAGCCACTTACAATGTCACTTCAGCTGAGTAATAAGCAATTATGATTTAATTACTCCAATGCTCTTCAGCAGAATTTTCTGAATAATAACAGTCACTTTTATGGCACCTCATTTATCCTTCCTCCTCTTCATCTGGATTTACCCTGCACCGCCGCGAGTCTCGGCACCAGCAGACCCGCCGGAGCCGGTCACCTTGCCTCCTGCTCCCACCGCTCCTCCACGCCTTTGCTCTTCCCACCATGGCACTATTTGCCGCGGCACGGCGGCGACGGCGGGTTTGCAGCCACACGCACGCCCGTCCTGGAAACTCGCGGCTCAGAGAGAACGCGACAAGTGCCGCTAATTCATAAATATTTAACACCCAAATCTGCTGCCTCCTGATAGCTTTTTCCAGAGTTTCTATTCTAATACATATTCCACCCCCTTCCCCTCCCCACCGGCCCTCCTCGGTTTTTTTTCCCTTCCTCTTTGCCGGGCACTAATCCAAGTGCTGAGATGACTGTTTCACTTCCCTGCTGTCATCAGTTGTTTTTATCTTATCTGGACTGTGGATGCCAGTCAGCAACCCGCTGCGGTCTTTCCAGTTGAGTCCTGACCTCCGCAATCAGCCTCAAGATGTCCTGTAACAAGCAGATACGGTTACTCAACTTGTCCATCAGCACTTCTGGGGGGGGGGGGGGGAAGAAAAAATAGAAAAAGAAAGAGAAAATCCCTGCAGAAGACAGAGCTGACAGCTCGGGGTGGGGAGCTGCCGGGAGCACGGCGGCTCAGCGCCGGGCAGGCTGCTCGGGGAGGCTGGGCTGGGAATTTCACGCCGAATGGGGTTAGTGGTGGTGCTGCTGCACAAGCCCAGAGGCATGTGGGAGTTCCCACGGGTGGGGATGCTGGTCCTGCTCCGGGACCCCTCATCAGCAGGGCAGGGCACGGCATGGCACGGCCTCCGGGCCCGGCAGGGCAAACATTAGAGTCTCGGGGGGATGGGGAGCAGCAGGAGGATGCTCTGCCGGGGCTGCAGGCTGGCTGGGGGTCCCTGCCGCTCCCCACCATGCTCTAGCTGCTGCTGGCATGGCTGCTCTGTGGTGGTCACGCTGGCCCAGGTCACGCCGGCCAGACCTCAGCCTGCTGCCCCCAGCCCGCCTGGGGAGGGCTGGAGGAGACAACCCTCCTCCACCATGGCCCCCAGTCAACCAGATCCCCCTTTTTTCCTCCCAAACTGCTGCTTCATCTCTCCTTTGCTGTGCTTTGCATGCAGGGGCACCCCTGTACTGCTCTGGCTGCCAGGGAAGGGGAGGAAAATTCATCTAGGAGAACAGAAGGACACGGCTTCCCAACATGCGAGATGCCAGTGAGCGCCGCAGGCAGCGCGGGGTGCTCAGCCTGGCCTCCGGCTGGGTGCTCGGGAGGAACAGGAGAGCATCTCTCGCCCTGCTGCTCTCAACCAGCAAAGGAGCGACGCGCGAAGAGCCGCGCGCAGCAACAAGCACCACCAGCAGCTCACCTCCCTGCTCTCGAACGCCCTCCCTTCCCACACTAAGAACACGCGTTTTGTGCCTCCTTTGTTGGACGTTTCAGACACTTGGAAAAGGGTTGGGGTTTTGTCCTCCGAAGTGGGAACTTAGACCTGGGGACTAAAAGATTTGTCTTCTGGAGCTATCCTGTCTGGACTCTTGGGCAGATTCAATGCCTGTCCTTCCCGCTGGCCCAGACCCCGGGACTGAGGCCACTCTTCACAAGACGAGCCCCTTGGAGTGAGCCAACCCTTTCCCCATACCTCACTGGCACTCGGGAGAGCAGCAGCAGCGAGCTCATCACTCCGACCTTGAAAAGAGCTCCTGCAGGCACCATGGCTCCAGCTTTTGGGACAACTCTCCTTTGCGTCGGACGGCTGCAAGTTGGGCGCCTTGCGGGGCCACCCCTGAACCTGGCGTCGCAAGAGGGACACGCACAGCACTGTGGAAGGGGGACACTCGCTGGTTGCATGCTGGAAACAACAATAGCGGGGGTAATTCAGGGCAGGGGCTCGTTTCTCCCATCTCCCACGGCAGCAGAGCGAGCACAAGAAGCGGAGGGAGCGCTGGACGATGCTCCCTTGCTCCCTGCCCAGCCTCAGCTGCTCCGGAGCATCGTCCTTCACGCCAGCCTCGTCCCCTTCCCGACTCTGGCCTCCAGCATCTCGTAGCACTGATTTCCACAGTTAATTTATCAGTTTAATAACAGCATCACCAAGAAGGGCGAAGCAAGGCTAGCACTGAGCCAGCTCAACTTTATATACATATCACCCAGAGTAAAAATGTCATGTAAGATTTACTCAACATGCGTTTTATCAAAGTGCTCAAGCGCTGAAGTAAAAGGGCTTTTAGTTACAGCAGATTGAAGGGGGTGGCATGTGAGGGAGGAGGAGAGAACGGATGGATTTGAGCTCTGCCAGAAGCTCTTGTTGCTTTTGCATCGATATCTTTATTTTCTAAGAGAGGATTTAAGACCTCGTTGTGTACAAACAACCAAGACTAGAGTAACTCGAACGGTGAGGAAACGTAAAAGGTTATACTGAAAAATGCTATTAGTCTGCATGAAATAAGATTCGTCCTGGAAACATGACACTGAACATGTAAGGGAGGGGGAGGAATAGCTGTAAAATGGCTATAGAAAAGGGGTTACAAATTAAATATAATAAAAAGAATCCTTTTGAATGAGATCTTAATTTAACCTCAACATCACGACCATACATTTCAGGAAATTAATCCCTCGGCCTCCAATAAATCCAAAGTATAACACAACCACTTATGGTTCAGCAATGAGCCATTAGTATGGGCTACAGATCCTGTGAAACCACCAGACCCATTATTTAGGAACGTGGTGAATTACCCAGGTCTAATGCAGCTCATTGGCGCTCCGGGCTGCCGGCACGGCCACGTCGGAGACCTGCACCCCCGTCCCAGCTTTCTTCTCTGCCCCTTCCCACCCCTCCCAGGACTTGGTTCCTGAGAGAACATGGTGCTCCTTGTCTGCAGGAATAACCTGCGAGGGGTCTCGGGGAGTGGGGTCAGCCTCGGTCGGCGCCGGCCCCCAGAGGAAAGCCCGCGGGGCGGTGGGTGCCGTCCCGCCCGCGCCCTGCGGGTCTCCCAGCCTCTGCTAAACCAGCATCCCTTCAGGGCTGGGTTTGCGCTGCTTTCAAAACAAAATAATTGAGGACAGAAGTGCAAGTGCAAACTTCCTCCGGAGCCTTTCCGAGCCCTCTCTGCTCCACCGTGCGCGTTGCCAGCTTGGCACCAGGTTCTTCTGCATATGCCCCAAAATGAGAAAAGTAACTTCTAATGAGTCAAGACTGTAACCTTGCTCTGAGAGCGAACATATGCCACCGCAGTTCCCTTGGCAAAGGCACTTGGAGCCGGTTGCTGGCGCTTCGGTAAGAGCTCTTCCCATCCAGGCTGCAGACACTTTGGGGCTCTTGATAAGGAACACGTAGACCAGGTGAAGAGCGCTGGAGCTTTGCAAGCTTCAAAGGACCTGCTGGCAGAGCCTGCTGCATCCCTGCTTTATGTCAGAAGCAGCCGGCCGTGCGAGCAGCCAGATTCCTCCTAGAGAAACATCCCTGCAAACCGTTAGGGATATTGTGGAGACAGCGGCGATTTGGGTGGTAAAAAGCACCCCGTGCATTTAGACGGGGTGATATAATCAAGAGAGCATGGGGGGTGCAGAGAGCGGCACAGCCCCCGGCATGGGGCTGAATCTTGAGGGCTTGCACCCTCTCCCCAGCTTTCCTTTCCAGACAGGAGAACGCAGCAGAAGCGGGAACGGGTCCATCCTGACGGGCAGCCCAGTGCAGAGCTGGCCCGCTGTTGTTCAAGCTGGAAAACGCCTTTTCGATAGGGGGGAAAAAGAGAAGTTCCCCATCTGAAAGCCTTTTTGTCAACCATGCGAGTTCAGGGCACAAAGCCAACAAGAAGTCCCAAAGCACCCCAGGAAGCGTATCGCAGAAAAAAAAAAAAAAAAAAAAAAGCAAAATTGCAATTTTTGATGGGGAAATCACAAACAGATGGGCAGGATCTTCCACCGTCACCTCTCTGCACCCCAGCAAAGCCCTTTCGCGAGGTGCAGCCCGTCTCTGGGCTGGCTGAGCCACCGTGGGGCCAGTGGGAGCCAGGTGACCACCACACCGACCACCTTGAAGCAGAAAGTTTCGTACATTTGCGGTGGGATCTCCCGCTCGCGGCCACACGAGGGGTTTCCCACCTGCAAAAGTTGCCTGTAGTTGGAGAAGGCGCGAGGTGGGAACGAGGGGTGCTCTGCTTTCTCATCAACCACCGAAGTTCTCATTTATTGCACAGCCCCGTTCCCAAATCGCTTGCGTGGTTCTCGCTGCAGCGGATGCTGTGGTTTTCTTGTCTGAAATAAATTGTGCAACAAACCCAGCCCAGCGTTGAGAAGCATTAGCTAAAGCAAAGCAGCTCTAATAGTGCTGGTCCTGAACGTCCCACTGGGAGATTTTCAATTGACGGAGTTACAGGAGATGAAATATTCAGTAGGATTAAGAATTTGGAGGAGGTGGAAATCAAAGTGAAAAAGAAAACAAGTAAAAACAGCTTAATCTAGCCTTCTAGCACTAATTGTCATTGGGATTCAGGCTAAAACAAACACAACAAAACGAGCCGCCAATTTGAAAGGGGAAGGAAGAGGGTGAACGCGATTCCCATCGCACCGAAAGAAACCTTTTTATCTCTGCACGGCTGCAGACAGCGGCAGGCAGGGGCCACCCCGCAGCCCCCGCCCTCGCCACGGTCCGTGCGGACAGCCTGGCCCGGCCGCGGGAGCAGGATCCGACCCTCCCGCACGGGCTGCGACGCCTTTAGCGAAGGTGGCACCGTGAACGCCCCCGCCCCGGCAGGGCAGGACCCTGCGGGCAGACCCCGGGCTCTGCTGGGCCCCCTCTTCGCTCGCAGCCCTGGCGCCGGAGGAGCGGAGCCCAGCGCGTTGCCCTCGCGCTGCTGGGGCCGAGTCGCGGGAGGGGCAGATTATTTTACAGCCGAAGCCGAGTTATCCAACACTGCAATTTAAGTTGACAATTACATGGTAACCGACTTGCACACAAAGAGAGGCTCTGGAAGTATTCCCAGAATACAGAAGTCTGACAGTATCCACCCAATTTGTTGCAACAACAAAGAATACTGGAATATGTCCTTTCATTTGGCAGAGGAGTATTTTATTTTTTTAGGCTAGGTGGAGAAATTTAGCCTGCTATTTAAGGAGCATGTTGTGCCTTGAGAGTGACAAGCCAAGAGTTTCACTAGAAAGCCAAACTCAAACACAAATTGCATCCTGCCACCCAAGAAACTAAATTGCACCAAGAAAAGAAATTAGCAGGGCCGCATCTGTTGTTAGGGCCTGCCCTTTGAGTCTGGGGAAGATACACCCGGGGCCTTTTAGAGCTCCCTTATACATCCTCCTTCTCTGCATTAGCTCCAGGAAAAACAACATCTCACCAAGCATCTCCCTTTTTTTTAAACACTTTCTTCACGGCAAAGCCGACTCATTTGCGGGTGTCTGCGCCGCTGGAACAGACCCAACGCGGCAGCCGAGGGAAGCAGCCCGTTTTACCCCCTCGAGGGGCTCGGCACCTCCTCGGAGCCCCCCCACAGATGGGTTTCCAGGTTCCAACTCGGGAATCGGGAGAGCCACGACGGGGCCATTTGCTCCGCAGGCGTCAAGAAACCACAAAACCCAGCTCGTGCGAGGAGACGGAGAGCCAGGGCTGATGGCACAGCAGCGACTGCGGGAATGCACAAGAAAACGCTCATTAACTTTCTCATGTTTTTTTCTGGTATTTTTATGTCAGGATCTTCTATTAAAAAGAAGAAGGAAAAAACAAAACAAACCCCAAAATTCTAACAAGGGAGGCTTTTTGTGCTAGAAGATAACCTTGGCGGGCTATAAAATAAAGCATTTCAGGAAATCAACCCTGAAAAGTAAAGCCAGCGGCCTCTGCACGCTGCGTCACGGACGTTTTGGGTGCACCCAGGCACAGCTCTCTGGGACGGGAGCGATTCCCAGGGTCTCCGTGTTTCCCCAGCCCCGTGACAGCAGCTGAGGGGCAGGACCAGGGCTGCGGGCAGCGACACGTGCTGGCTGGGGAAGGAGCGCCTGAGCACCCAGTTTTGCTCTGATATAAGACAAAGAGGAATAAAGGCTTTATACCCCCAGCACGGACATCCCTGGGGAGGCGTCTCTCTGTTACCCAACCCTGGTGCTGGCTGCGTGGAGCAAAGCACGGGTGCTGACAGCCCTGGGGCTCAGCTCGGGGCACCCCCCGTCACCAAGCCCCTCGGCCTCTTTCAAAGGTCTCTGTCAAAAGGTCAGTGGCACAGGCATTTCTTGGGATGGTTTTCTTTTTCTTGTGGCCTCGCTTCTGGTGGAAATTAGTCAGCTTTCCAGAGCAGAAACCTCAAGCCATAGCCACATTTCTGAGCCGGCTCATGACTGCCACCATTCCACAAACCACTTCCTTCCAGGTTACTGGCAGCCAGTCCCGGCGTGCGATTAAAGGGCAGGAGCACGGCCGGCGGCGAGGAGCTGCACATCCCCAGCGCCGTGCTTTGCTGCCAGCAGGTAGCGCAGGCAAAGGGGGTTTGTGCAAGACGTGGGCGCAGGCGGGGTGCACGGAGCAGGATGTGAGAGAGGCGGTGGCACGCAGAGGTGTGAGATTATGACTCCACAGGGCACTGCGGGCAGACGCGGAGAAGCCCCAACCCAAACCCACAGGGCTCGGCTCACCGGGAGTTTGGTCACGTCGGCCCTGGTCCAGCGCCAGGGGAACCACAGATCCCACTTCTGCTCCATTAGCAGCCTGGGCAGAACCAGCTCACGCCTGCCTGCTCAGGCGGCGCAGTCCCCCACCCAGGAGGCATCCTTCTTGGGGAAAACGGGCTTTTATGGCCCTGCAGATCTGCCTGGGCAAGTCTGGAGGAGCTCACGGGCAGCTGAGCCACCGCAGGTGTCTGACAGCAGCCCTGCCACCTTCCCCTCCATCTCGTGGTGCTGGAGATGCTGACCTCCAGCACGGGGACAGGCCGTGGGGTGGGCAGAGCCCGGCGTGCAGCACACGCAGCAGCACCGACCGCCTGCACCGTGCCGGCACGCCGCGGAGTGGCTTCAGCAACAAGCTCTGAGCCAGGGCCGCTGCCATGGGCCCAGCACCGCCGCGCTCGCGCTCCTCACTCTTCCCTGCAGAAACAAACCTCGGCTCCCACAAACGGGATTTTGGGGGCAGGAGGCGCGGGCGAGCCCGAGGGACGGCACAGCACCGGCAGAGGAGCTGCGAGTTGCGGGTGCCCCAGACACAGCCAGCAAGAGACCTGCGCTCAAAGCTAGTGCTTCACCAGAGCTCGCTGTGGATGGGAAAGTGCAGCACCTTGCTGTATCTGTCAGCTGGTGGTTTAGCAAACTGCCACCCCGCTGCTGCTCTTGCCTCCTCTCTTCCCCTTCCTCCCCGCGCTGCGCCTGCCCCACTCCCCACCTGCAAAACCTTCCCACCTGGCAGAGGCAAAGCACAAATCCCAACCACTCCACCACGGGCGCTTTGCAAAAGCTGGGCTTGGAAAATTTAGAGCAGAGAAAGGGAAAAAGGGGAAGAACTTGAGGGACGCTTGGAGGAAACAGAGAGCACAGGGGCAGAAACCACAGGGGCTTGTCCAGCTCGCTGCTGTAGAAATGGCACCATGCTGAGGATGCAGACTGCCCACGATGAGCACGTCCTCGGAGCCGAGGTGGAAGTCACGGCAGCCAGGAGGAGGGACGCGGCCCCGCGATGCTGGCAAAACACTCCTCTGAGTTTCACAGGTGCCAGGGGAGGCAGACACGGGCCCGGCCCTCCTGGGCTGATGCAAGGGTGCAGCAAAAGCCCGCACAGAAGGATGGGAGTGAAACGAGAAAACTTCACCCCATTAAACAACAGCCTTTCCCCTTCTGCCCCACGTCGCCCTGGCACTGCAAGGACACGGGCAGAGCCTGCAGCCACCAGCCATCCCAGAGCAGCATCGCCAGTGGCTCCTGCGCAGGGGCCAGCACTGCACGGGACACACGGGGCCGGAGGGCAGGATTTATCCACGTCACCCACGAGAGGCACGACTGAGGACCCAGCGGGACACGAGGATGTTTCGGCACCCAGATCAGTTTCTCAAATCACTCAACAGAAACCAGCTTTACTCCACCAAGCCCTCGAGCGGCCGATCAGATCACCTCCCACTCCGTGGGGAGCAGAGCACCTTGTCCCCATCCCCATGTCCCTGTCCCCATCCCCATGTCCCCGTCCGCATGTCCCCGTCCCCCCGAGCCCGTTGTCCAGGGCTGGCAGCAGAGGGGAGAAGCAGGATCTGCAGCTCCCGCAGGAGTGGCATCAACATGGATCACCGGCCCCCCACCTGCAGCCAGGGAGCCAGCAGCAGCAAGAGCATCGCTGCCCCACGGGGGCCACTGTCAGCTGCCTGACCACAGAGATTTGTTTTCTTTAGAGAGGATCTCAGCTTGAAGTGTGTGTGGGGGAAGCTCCCCCAAAAAAAAACAGAAAAGAAAAAGAAACCATGGCCACATCCTGCCTTAAACTGTCACTCGTGATGTGTTATTTGCTGACGAGGATGCATGAGGAGCGGCGCTGGGGGTGGGAGCTCTCCTCCACTTGCCAAGTAACACTTCAGCTATGAGTCAATCGACTGAAGCCACAAATCCATTTGCTTATGAGCACGAAACCACAGCAACCTATGCTGCTTCTCAGGACCGTGTGTGCCACCACCTGCCTGCCGCTTTGCCCCGCTGCAGTGGTGCTCCCTGCCCGGTGGGACACGCTGCAGTAACCCCTGTGAGCTGACCCCGATGCTCCCCCCGGCCGGCACCCTGTGCCCTGTGCGGGGCTGGCTGTGAGTGGGGCTGAGCCCCCCCGGCGCTGGGCTGCAGGGATGGGACCGTTGCATTGCTGCAAAAAAGCCAGGAGGGGAAAGCGGTGCCGGGTGCTGTCCCCCCCCTCCTGGGTTAGTTGCCCCCCAGCATGCCGATTTGCAGGCTGGGCTCCCCGGTCCAGCACCGCACAGCACCACGGAGCGATGCCTCAGAGCATCGGCCGTGCCCCGGCCCTGGCAGCGGCTCAGGGATCACACCTGCACCACGGAGCAGGGCCAGCCCGCACCCCCGCAGCCCCCACCCGCGCCCGCCGGCGGGGAGGTGCTGCCACCCTCACGGGGCAGAGCTGGACCCTTTACCTGTCGGTGTGGGGCTGGGTGGGTTGGAGGCCGGGACCAGGTGAGTCTCCTGGTATGCAGCGTTTTGAAAGCCCAGTGCTTTTCCCCTGTGGGTTAATAAACACTCAAGGTGGGTGGCTTGTGACTCACGAGCTCCACTGAAGAGCGCTACAGGTGCTGCTATCGTGGGGAGAGCCAGCAATTAAGCACTGGAAGACGGAAAGAAAATCCCAAGCAATTAGAGGCTGCAACCATGGGCCGGCCGGGATCCCACAGGAGGTGCTGAGCGCCCTGGGAAGGGCACTGGGGTCCCCCTCGCTTCATCATGAAATGCTCTTGCGATGGCAAATGGCCACGGCATCGCGCACCCACCCTGGGCCAACCCCTGCCACCCATGGGATGATGCTGCGAGGCACAAGCAGTGCAGAAGGCTGCTGGGGCACTGCAAAATTACTCCCCCAGGGTTGCTCATGGGGGAATGCAACCAATTCATCCCCACGTACAAACCACACCTGCTGCAAACAGCTCTCCACCACAGGTGGGTTTGGTGGCTTTGCCCCTGAGCTCTCGCTCCCAGGAGATCTTCCTGCAGCCAGGTGGAGCAGGGCAGCCCTGTTGAGGGTCTGGGTGGCTTTGGGTACCACAGACTCCAAGCACTGGCACAGCGAAGCATCCCCTAATGAACACATGGTTGTTGTGGGAAAGGCTCAGAGACCACACGTGCACCACACGCCCTCCCTCCGGGCTGTGCGAGAAGGAAAAATAACCCCTGGGTGCTGTTCAGGACAGGGTGCCGAGGGCCCCTGCACAGCCCCGGGCACCCGCCCGCTCCCGGCCATCAGCCGGGATGGCACAGCCTCCCCGAAACTGGGACCTGGGTTCACACGACGCAGCATCTCCTCCCCGCGAGCCGGGGTTACACACTCTGCAGCGCAATTAGGAGAAAAACAATCGTGCAGTAGAAAAATATGCGAGAGAAATAGCAAAGCGTGTTTCTGGGGGGAGATGTTATCTGCAAAGGAAAATTGTACTCTCAGGAGCTTTGACAGGTTTTGAATATTTTACTGTGGTGCTACATCACCAGGAGAAAACCCACATTGCCAGGCAAAGCCACATCCCTGCGATCAGAGATACCGCCTCTCCCACCTCCCACTGCAAAACCAGAGCTGCGGAGCAGGCTCACCCCCTGCCCCGTCTTCCTCTCACCCCCTGCCCCATCTTCCTCTCACCCCCTGCCCCGTCTCCTCCCCACACCCTGCCCCATCTTCCTCTCACCCCCTGCCCCGTCTCCTCCCCACACCCTGCCCCATCTTCCTCCCCACCCCCTGCCCCGTCTCCTCCTCACCCCCTGCCCCATCTCCTCCCCACCCCCTGCCCCGTCTCCTACTCACCCCCTGCCCTGTCTAACGCTCACCCTCTGCCCCATCTTCCCACTCACCCCCTGCCCTGTCTCACTCTCACCCCCTGCCCCCTTTCCCAATCACCCCCTGCCCCGTCTTCCTCCCCAACCCCTGCCCCGTCTTCCTCTCACCCCTGTCCCATCTCCCTCTCACCCCCTGCCCCCTTTCCCAATCACCCCCTGCCCCATCTCCTGGGACAAAACAAGGCTCAGCAATCGCAGGTTCCTGGTACGAAGACAAGATTTAGAGAACAGGAGCAGGAACAAATGGCTGGAGAAGTCCCCGCGCCTGCCAACGTTACAGCCAAAATTCACAGGTCTGAAGCTGCACCCCTGCCCGCTTGAGCCAAGGCAAAGGCTCAGCCTTGTTAGTTCCTCACCAGGGCCGCTTCCCTAACAGTGCTTGTGAGTGCCAGAGGTGCCTGACGAGAGCTAACGAGGCTCGGCAGGACCCAGCACTGAGCAGGGTCCAGGGGCAGGACGGGGACCTCCCCGTGCCCCAGCACCCCCCAAAGCCGGGCGGCAAGCGGCGCTGCCCGGGCTCCTGAGCCAAGCGGCCTGAGACACACGGTCAGCCAGGACCGAGGTGCAAAACAAGATGCAAACAGCAGGAACAGCCCAGCTAGCGGGGGCCAGGGTGCTTGCTAACCACCCGCACCTTAATTCAAGGCTGGCAGTGCCAGGGGTCGGCTCCTGCCCTGCTGCAATTCAGGGGTGCAATGCAGGAGCCCACCCCGCAGCCCAGCTGGATGCTCACGGCCCGGCCGGAGCTCACACCCAGCCTTTCCACCCAAAACCTCCACGCAGCAGTGGCGATAGCCAAGACCTCTCTGTGTAGACCAACAGCAAACAAACGCATTTCAAACAGGCCACCAACACCTCCAGGGCAGGAATACTTGCCACCCATTTTTATTTATTAAAGCAGCACTGCATGGAGTTTCTGGGAACAGCCACGCACACGTTATCCCTGCTAAGGATTTTGCTCTTGGCTGCAGGTAATAACCTGTGCCCTGAGTTGGCTCAGCAGGAGCAGCACCCGCTTCAAAACCGAGGCTGCACTGGCATTCATCAACAGCAGCGCTGCCCCGAGGAGGAACCGGGGAGCCTCTCCCCTCCCTTCCACCTCCCTTTCTCTGTGTTAACCTTTTTGGCTCCTTTATTAAAGCAACTGAACAGTTTAGACTCTTTTTTCTTCCCCCTTCTCCTGTGTGGTTCTCGCTGTAATCTGCCTTGAATATTTGATGTGGAATCCCTTGTGAGAGCGAGAAGTGTTTTTATGGGCGCTTGGAGGAAAACTCTTGCAAAGAAGAAGTGGTAATGAGTACCCCTGAGTACCCTCTCGGTTTCACAATTGCCTATGTTTAAAAATGAGCAGAAATTGGGCAAGTGGTTCTCATCTGGGAGCCGAGCAGCCTCTCGCTCCCAGCAACGCTCTGCTTTCCAGTAGCTCGGTACAGCCGAGCAGCGCTTGTTTATTCCAATTGAAGCTGACACCAGCAGCAGTCCAGACCAACCAGATGAGCTCATGTGTGTCCTGTTTTATTTCCAACTCAGATTAACAGCATCTCTTTAATTTCTAATGGCCCATTCTGGGATTTGCAGGCGGTGTTCAAACAACACGACGGGCCGCGTCTCTGCGTGCCCCTCCGCTCGCGTATCCCCCCGCGACCAACGTGCTTTTGCACGATGCGAGAGCTCTCATCCCAATTACATGGGATGAACTCGCAGGAAGCTTTTCATCACATGCACACGCATTTTTTTTCATATCCAGGTCTCTGAATTTAACACAGCAGATACGATCCCTCTCCTTTTCAAAGGCAAAATATTCCCTTTCATTTCCAGACCCCCGTACATCATAACCCAGAGCCAACTCCGCGCAGAGCTGCACAGCGACGCTGTGGCTCCGTGTCAAAATAAATCACTTTGAGAAGTCCTGGAGGTATCTCTGCTCATCTCAGGAGTTTGCCCCCGAAGCACGCACCTGCGGGGCACCCGGCCAGGCTGGCAGCGGGACGGGGAGCTGCTCCGCACGCGGCGAGCCAAGAGCGGGGCTTTGGCAGGGCGGCCGGGGAGGAGGCTCGGGGCAGGTGAAGCGCTGCGGGTGCTTGCGCAGCCCTGTGCCTGCAGCCCCCTGCTGCACCCCGGCAGGACCGGCTGCCATGCAGCGGGCTTCGTGATAACAGGAGCAAACAGCGAACAGGCTCTCAGATCCTTCAAGAGCAGCAGGGTCCCGCTTCACCGGGAAGCCTGACGAAAACGGCTGAGCAGCAGATGCTTTTCAAGGCCATGGCTCGTTCACAGGGACAATTGCAAACCAGCCACGAAGTGGGAGGAGAGGCAAATCTGTGGGACAAATGAGGTCTCGCTGGTGTCTTGCCAAAGCCTTCTCCCTACCCATGCTGCCTGCAGGAAGAGCTGGAGCCAGGGCTTGGTGCTCGCAGGGCTGAGGCTTTACAGGCAACGCCTGCGCACACGCTGGCCAGCCAAGCTCTGCAAGGAGCAGGGGACCGTTTCGGAAGTCGAGGGGTTTTGATTATTTTAGCAAGGCTTAACAAGTTGAATAGTGCAGCCTGAGCAGGGCCGGGGGGGGTCTCCTGCAGCTGCTTGGGCTTTGTGTCTGAATACCCCAGGCAACTTCTCCTTCCTGTGCCCCCGGGGGGCCATACACAACCCCTCACCCATGCAAGACCAACAGCCTCAACCCAACGGTGGGATTATCTGCCTGTTCCTGGACAAACCACGGCCGCCGCTGTGCAAAGGCTGTCTGCAGGCGGCCGGCTGGCGGGAGGAAGCTCCCGCAGAGCCACGGGGGCTCTTGCAGCACCCGCAGCTTCCCAGCCCCTCCGCAAGGGCTGCCTCAGCGCTGCAGCTCCTGCAGAGATGCCGCGGGGCGCAGGGCCACGCTTCGGCCCAGGACGCTGCAGCACCTCACAGGCTTTTGTGCAGGAGCCTCCGAGCCACGTCCCACGTCCAGCGTGGACGCAGCGCCCTCTCTGCTGGCAGCCCCCCGCTCGCTCCCTGGACCAGACCAACCTGGGCAGCTGGAAGGAGCAACACCGAGGATCAGCCGGGCTCTGGGACGAGCCAGCGTGTTGTAGCAACATGGGAAAGAGATTTGGCTTCCCCCTGAGCGTGCTCCCGTCCCCAAACCGCCCTGCTGCAGCAGGATCAGAGAACGTTATTAAAATAGTGTCATGTTACCTATTAATAATAAATGACCAGAATAAATTCACTGCTCTCTGCTTAATAACCCTACCGGATTTCCATTAAAATATCTGGAAAGAAATGGATCCTTGTTCAATGAGCCTTTCAGATGAATGCAAGTGCTGCATTTGCAGAGACAGCCCAGGAGAACCTAGCCCAACTTTTAATGGGAAAGCACTTTTCTCCGGCCACAGGACCAAGCTGCAGCAGAGGGAGGAAAAGAAGCTTGGGACAGATGAAACAAATTCAATATCAGTGATGAGCTCCATTTAGATGCAGCCTGAGTGTCTCCAGCCTCAACTCCCCATCAGGCACTTGCAGCTGATAAGTGCTACTGCTGCTGATCCCTGGCTCCCTTGACCAGCAGCACTAGCAGGGTTTCATGCCCAGGGCCAGTACCTGTGGCTATGGCCAACAGAGATCCAGCAGAACAGCGAAGCTGCTCCTGAGACGCTCCCAGCTCACAAGGGGCTGTAGCAGAGTCCTCAAACGCCCCAGGCCAAGGGCTGAAATTCAGCCACCAAACCCCATTTGACCTGCCCAGCGCAAGGAGCAGCGGTGCTGGGAGAGCGTGGTCCATCCTGCTGCACACCAGCCCCAGGGCAACCTCACTGATTCCGGAACCACACTGTCCTGGGGGATGCTCTGCTCCTTCCCGGGCCTGTTTTAGCTCAAATGGCTCCTGGCCTTTGCATTAACGATGCTACAGGCCCAAGATGGCTGTGTTCTGCAGGTCCTTGGAGGGTGATGGAGCGTGGTACCCCGGATGAAAGGTACACCTCAGCCGCAGCGGCGGCCATACAGCCTAAGAAACCCCACTTTTCCACCAAAGTAGGACAAACAAAGCGGGCCGGCACCACACAACCCTACTGCAAGCAACAGTGGGTCTTTGCCCTCCTCCAGGCTGTCAGAGCCTCCAACGGCACAACCCATCCTAACCACGCTGTCCCCCGCATGGGGCAGGGCCAGGTACCGCTGTGCACAGGGGGATGTGGCACGCAGGTCTCAGGGGTGCAGAGAAACACCTTTGCCCCAGACCCAGCGCCCTGAGCAGAGAGCAGCACCGAGGAGGCGCGGGCGGGAGCATCCCATGGGACATGCGTAGGAGACACAGCCCCTGGAGACCTCACGAAGGGCTTCACTTTGGTCCTTCCTGCAAGGGAGGCACGTGCCCAGGTCAGCACAGTGCCTTCTGTTTCAGCATTCACATAAAGCAAATTCAAAAGGGAGAACAAAAGGCAGAGGGGATCTGGGGCTACGAGGAGCTCACCCAAGGAGCCAAGGAAATGGCGGCGGTGCTTTGAATATCAGTATCACCCACACAGCTAACCCAGTGCACGCCTGGACTGGCGGCTCAGGGGTGCAAGGGGTGCCGCACGTGAGCGTGCCAGGAGGCTGATTACCCCCTGCCTCTGCCTGCCAGCCCCGTCTGGCTGCGTGAACCCGCAGAGAGGCTTCCCACAGGCATCCAGCCGCGGACCCAAACCCCGCAGGAAATGGAGCACATCAGGCTGAGATTAACCCCAAACAATCAAACAGCTTGGTTGTTTGCGGCGCTTGCTTCTATCTGATGGAAACCCAGATTCGGGAGCAACTTTCTCCCCTCGCTACATGCCTGAGCAACACAAGAGTATTGCACTTTCCTCTAAGAGCCTTGTGGTAAGGATGGAGGAGGAGCTTGACACCCTGAGCGCTCCTCCTGGCATCCCACCTCCTGCTCTTCTGCAGCCCTCTGCTTTCTACTTGCTTGGCTCCCTCCCTCCCTCCCACGCAGCCCGGGCACCCGCGCAGGGAGCGCGGAGGGTCGATGCTAACCAGGATCACTGCTGCTGCAGCAGGGGAAGCCCAGCTCGGCCCGTCTGTCTTGCACCGGGGCATACGCAGTCGCCAAGAGCAGCAAAGCGGCACGTCCCAGCCGCGAGGGGACCGACGGTGGGCCAGAGAGCTGAGCTCCCCCCTGCCCACCGAGCCTCAGCCTAGAGCTCACAGCAGCTCGGAGCCAGGCGCCCGCCTTGCTGCACCGTCCGTGCCAACGAGCATGTCAGTGGTGCTGTTGCGTGCGTTTTATTTTGCTTTTTAAACATGTCAAAGCAGACTGTTTCCCTCCCATTGGTCTCAGATGTGGTTGAATTGTTTTCGCCAAAACTTCCCAAATACAAAGTTTCAACCTAAAGCAGACATTGCCCACAGAAAGTTTTCCCCCCGAGCCAACTGCAAAGTTATAAGCAAATAAAACTGGATTTAATAATGGGAAATATTCATCATTCTTGTGCATTCGCCTCTGAAGTAAAACCACCCTCGTAGAGACATCCTTCTCCAGTAAAACAGAGTTTGTGCTGGATGGTCTCTGCTTTTCAGGCCAAAGCACACGGAGGACCGGGTTTATTTTCCCTTCGTGCGAGCACAATCTCACGGCAGTGTTCGAATCTCCTTTCTTTATAGTCTTAAAAATTATCGAGGAGCTGCTTTGTTGCAGCCTTTTTTCAAGAGGTCCCCAAGCCAGGCTCCCCCAGAAGCTTCCCAGCATGGCAAGGTCCTCAGGTCCACCAGCAATGAAAATCCCACCCGTCAGTTCACGGGCACAGAATGATCCTGTGGTATCTGTCAATCAAAACCAGTAATGAGACGTACAAGGGCACCTTAAGGCAGCTCCCGGCTGTGAAGCCGCAGGAGGGCGGCGGGAGGGCAGTGCTGCGGGGCAGCACGGCCGCTGGGACCCCTCACCATGGCACACGCGCGAGGGACAGTTTTGGAGCCCGCGAACACGCGTTGCCTCTGCGCAGCAGCATCCTTCGCCTGCTCTCATCGCCCCTGCACGAGACGAGCCAGTAGCGCGGAAATATCAGCGGCGGTGCAGGCAGAGAGCACCCCTGGCACGTCCAGTCTGCCATCTCCCCATCATCGCTTCCACAGCGAGCAAAGCTTTAAGTTGACGAGGTCCTCAACACCTCAGAGCTCTTTGTTCTTCAAATCTACAAAACAATTAAACCTGACCGAGGAAGGTTTTCAGATGCCTTGTCTTTTGGCTTTTTTTACTGGAAACCATGAGAGAAGTACCACTGAGCATAAAAATACAATACAGTCTCAACAGCAACGTAAACGCTGCAAGGAAAGCTTCTCACGACATGGAGTCGTCAGACCTTTACTTAATGATCATAATGAAATTGCTTTGAATTACACGGCCTCCTTAATGCAAAGCTCCCATGAGAGCCGGGCGCAGCGCCGGAGCCCCGGCAGGCAGGATCAGGCAGCAACATGTGTTTGGAACAGGAGACTCCCGGGCTGGGGTTTTGGATCTGCAGCAATTTGTTATGGGACATTGCACAAGCTACATCAGCAGTGCGGTTTTTTTTCCAGAGGGGACATAAAGCCACCCCCGTTGCGGGTGCTCTGGGAAGGGCAGCCCGAGGTGTGCAGAGCCCCGCAGAGCAGGCTGGGCTCAGCGCGGCGGAGATGCCCTCCAGGCTGCACCAGCACCCGCCCGTCCCCGTGCCCCTCCACACCGCCCAGGCACAGAGGCTGAGGTTTAGCTGGGGTTTCACAGCTGGAGGTTTTCACCAGCGCACGAGGCTTACCGAGGGGTTGGAAAACAGCAAAAATAAGCAGGAAGATATAAGTCCACTTCAGTCAAGCACAGTGTACAGACAGACCTCTCCCAGGTCTAAGAAAGGAGGAAAACCATCAATGCTCCAGGTCATTTCTCTCTCCCAGAGATCTGGAGCAACAGAGAGGACCGCAGCAAGCCGAAACAACACTGCACACACCAGGCTCGTTCCAAATTCGGGACTGAAAAGGCACTTTGCCTTGTCCACATACAACCTCTGCCTCTTCGCCCTGCGCCCTTGGGCTACGGAGCAACGAGACTAAGGTGAGCCTGATCTGCTGGAGGTGACGCTGGGCGTGGGTCCTCGCCCCACATGCAGGCCCGGTCGGGGAGGGGACGACATGAGGTGCAAGGTTCAGCCGTGATGGCACACCCCCGTTGACTGTCCCAAATAGCTGGCACTTGCCAAGACCCCTTTAAAGTAACATCCCCGGGCTCCTTTCAGCCCAAAACCAACACGAGAGTTGAGAAGACCTCAGCCTGACATGGAGACAATCTCATAGTGTTTCATCCAAGAGGCCATGCGTGCCCAGGAGAGCATGCACCCCAGCTAAGGCGAGGAGGAGGAGCAGGTCTCTGGCTGAGAAAGGACAGAAAACACTGGAAGTTCTGGCTCTCAGACACGGTTTGACTCACTCTTTCACAATCGCATCTGCAATGCGCTCGTACTCTGCCGTTTCAGGGACGGGTGCCTGGGGGAAGGTCGTGCTCTGTAACCTGACATCAAGGTACCTCCCAAGCTGGGGAGTTTATTGTTCTCACTGATAAGCTATGATCCCTTAAAGACACTTCCCTGTATCCTTCCATCTTACACAGCTCTTCTCCGCCAGCCTGGGAGGTGCTTTTAGACGCTGCCTCTAGTTTAAATGGAGGACGACACAGAGCGGGTGAAAACGCAGCTATTCGGAAGTGACAAATCTCCCATTTCCCCAGGAGCATCTGCAAAGCACGAGCCTCCAAGCAAAGCTCCTTTTGCCAGAAAAGGAAGAGAAGGAAAAGAGCAATGCTTCAAAAATCAGAGCTTCCTTTACAGGGATTAAAAAGGAAAAAGACGCAAAACACCCCGCAAATTCCCATCTCTCTGAGGCAGAGCCGCAGAGGCGAGAGCACACAGCCATCTGACAAGGGCAGCGTGGTACGGCACCGTCCTCCGCGACCCCAACGCCTTCTCCTGGGAGATCTGAGACCAATTCATTTCCACCCTGGAGGCAGAGATCATTTGTCTGCTTTAGGAGGGACAACGCCGTTCCCCCGCTGTCGAGCTTCGGCAAAGGCGGACAGCTTCATTTGAAAAACAAGCATCCCTTCGGGTTTGCTGAAAGCACTCGCCACGTCCTTGCGCTCCGACCCGCCAGCGGGCAGGGACGGAGGTGTCGAGCCCCGCGGGGGGCTGCGGGGGACCGGCAGCTTCCCCCAGCGTGCTCCAAGGAAGGGCCGGGAGCCTGAAGGCGGATGAAAGGGCTGGAGGGAGGGCAACGAGCTGGCGGGGTGCGCCGGAGCACGTCCAGCACCCAGCTGAGTTCCGGGTCACACTCCCTACGTCAGCCTGCGGCTCTATATAAGGGATAACGCACATGATGCCAAGGTCCTGTGGATGCTGGGGCCTCTGCTCCCTCCTTACGTCAAGGGCAACTGCAGGGATGGGTAACGCAGAGACAAGTCATCCCCCCGGCACCACCAGGAACTACCGCTGTGTTTCCGATACTGGGCCTGGGGGAGGTGGGAGGGAGGGTCGCAGACTCGTCTCTGCTCCTTATTAATTCTGTATGCTAAGCGACCCGCTGCACACCCAGACGCAAGCCATGCAACCCAGCAGCCCACGGTAACGGGCTTCCCCGTGTCAAAGACATTCATCTGAAGGACAGGGTGAATGCACACAAAGAAAGAAAATATTTGTAGAAATCAAGAAATCAAGCCTGCGAATAATGTATCAATCAATGATCTCTTCTGTTGGACTCAACAGGTACTATTCAAACCGCTCAGAAAAAAGTGATTCATCTCTGATGTTATAGTTAAAATTCACACCAGTTTGTTTTTAATAGATATCAAGTGCTCTGAGGAAGAGCATCAGGAAGAAAGTCTTTAAAAAATAATTTCTTTCTAAAGAGTAAGCTGATTTATTACACTTTAATCCTAAAAAACAGAAACGTAAAAAATGAGAAAGCTCTCTGCACCTCCGCCAAAGCAGCCCGCGGGGCGGCAGCGTCGCGGCGCAGGGCTCCCCCGCGCCAGGACGCCGGGCCCCGCTGGCAGCACTGCTGCTGCCGGTGACAGAGCGCTGTGGGGACGGAGGCAGCCGCAGGGCCCCGGCACAGCGCGGGGATCTGTAGGGTGAGAGCACGGCGGAGGCGGTAGGCACGGAGAACTCGATTAACCGCCCGTATGTTCCCTGAGTGTCATGGCTGGTGTTTAATTTAATTGCAGAGAGAGCAATAAACCTTCCTGGCCTCATAATGCATGCATTCAGTTCTCATTATAGTCAGCCTCACCAGCCTGACCGCTGTCCACGTGAAAAACAAGAAGGAAAACCAGCAAAAACCAGATATGAATATCGGGAATGCTGCTGACTGCGAGACACCTCTAAGGAGCTTGCCCATGACTCCCAGGCAGCTGCCGCTGTGCCCTCCCAGCCCCAGGCAGCTTCCAGGTCTGAGCCTGTGGATTGCAGCGGCCCCGCTGGTGCTCGCCAGTGTAAGGAGAAAGATGCCAGTTTCTGGTGGCCACGAGCCCCCAGTAACACTCACTGGCTTTGCCAACGGCCGAGGTCTCTCCTGCACACTGCAGACAGCTTCTTTGCACAGCTCACGGCACTGATCCTCAGCAGAACGGGGCTCACAGGCACTGAGATGCACCACATGCTGCCCAACGGGGCTCAGAGGCACCGGGATCCCCCACGTGCTGCCCATCAGCAAAGGAGTGGGAAATCACTACATCGTTACCCAGGCATTAGGTCCAGGTTGAAGACTGCTCATCAACATCAGAGAGAGTTTGTAATTAAAAGGCCAAATGATTTAGGAAGAACTGAGCTTAAGGTGATGCTACGGTCACTTCCAGAAAGGATACCAACGCATCTATTAAAGGTCTACAACATACCTACAGTGACCACATCCACCCCTGGAGAACGGGGCGGGATGCAGCGATACTCAGCACCGGGAACAGTTTGCAGTGAACGGGATCCTCCACCTTTCGGAGCCCAGGAGCAGAAATGCGCTGCGAGTGAATCCCCAGGCATCGGGGAAGAGCAAAGAAAGGTCCCTGAGTGCTAAAACAGAAGTTGCTATGGCTCGTTCCCCAGCACCATGTGCAGGACTAGAAGACAAGTTGAGATATTACTCACTCATGAGCCAGGCTGAGACGGCTGAAGTGCCTCCCAGGTCCTATTCCGTAAGGTTGCCTGCGAAAAGAAGGCAGGGCAGAAGCCAGCACCCTTCGCCACGCTGTTTATCTCAGGCCACTGAACAGTAAATACAAACATGCCCACACCTGGTGAAGGAGCCCCAGCACTTTGCAGCCCTGCCGGGTCCTGCAGGGCCCAGCCTGCAGCTCTGCAACGGGCAGGTGGGGCCCGGCCGTGCTGCCCACCCCGGCTCCCCTGCCCACACCCCCGCCGGCCCAGCGGGCGGCGAGGGGACGAGCACTGTGTCACCCGTCCTGCTCCCCTGCAAAACCCCACGCGAGGCTTAACCAAGCATCTCCTCGTCGTGCCTGCAGGGCAGGCAGTGATAAATGGCTTCGTGCCTGTGCCCAGGAGATCTTGTCTGGCCCAGCTCAGACCTGGGGGCTGCCAAGCAGCGAGGGGGCTTCTGCAAGCTCCGCAGGCTGCTCGCGAGCGCTGCTGCCCGGCTGATGCGGAGGGAGCGGAGGATTGCTCCTGCAAGTGCTCCTCGGGGAAGTGTGTGCGTGGTGCTGAGCACAGGCACCGCTCGGTACGGCACGGCACAGCTTGGCATGGCACGGCACGGCACGACCAAGAGCGCCCGGAGCCTGGGAACCAGGCCCCTGAGAAGGAGGCGTTGCAGAAAGCCCTTTATTAACGTCGTCTGTGATCCTCAAGGCATCTGACAGCAAAGCAGCCCACCTGCGTGTGTGCGCGCAAGGAGGGGGCGTGAGGGCAGCGGCTGCATTTCGGGCAGCGGTCTCAATGGTTGCCCTCTTCCCTCCTCCCGGCTCCCCCCCTGCATGGGCAGCACCAGCTGCTAACGCAGATGCCAAAACCGTGTAAAATGCACGCGGAATTCTGGGGAATTAGGAAATTTCCATTTCAATTCAAATACAAATTAAACTCCAAGTTGTCATCAAAGAAAAGAAGAAGATGAGGATCAAAGTGATGCAACACTCTGGGAAAGGAAAAGATTAAAGAAAGTAAATTGAACAAGATTTTAAAGAGATATTAAAAGGTGTTAATGCAAGCTAATGCAGCTAATGAAGAGAAAGGGAGGCTATTCAATTAACATTTGCAGCAAGGAGAGGAGAGCTTTCTACACCTCCGCTATAACATCAAAGGGTGGATGCTACCTCTTATTAAAAGGGAACATAGAATATTTAAAAGGCAGAATAGATTAAAATAGATTTCAGGTAATTACGTCTACCTCCATAATGGCAACAGTTTATCATTATATTCCAAAAACAAATCTAATAATATGTGCCACATACTGTGGTTAGAAACATTCTTTGAAGTGTTTCAGAAAAGCAGCAATTAAACTAAAGTACAGACGGGTCTGTGGTTTCTCTGGGTAATGGGAAACTTGAAATGTCCAGCCGAAGCCAGGAACTTCGCCCTTCGCCCAAGCTCGGCCTCCCCCAGCCGGAACGGCGGGCTGCGGCCGGCCGAAGGGGAGGATGCTCCGCACGAGAGGCGCGAGCCGCGACATCCCCCGCAGAGAGGAGGCTCGGCGAGCCCCGCTGCGTTATTAATACGAGATGACGGTCGCATACTGGCAGCCAGCGCGAGCGCGCGCTCGCAGGGACCTTCAAGTGGAATTAAGAGACGTGTGCTATAGCCAAAAGGACCAACTGCTCAGCTTCAACCTTTGATCAGTACACCCTGCTGTCCTCCCAGGGCCGAGCGCTCGCCCTGGCACTGTCACAGCAGCGCCGCCTCCTTCCTCCAAGCTTCGTGGAAAGGGGATGGGGAAGGCGGGGGAGGGGGCAGAAAACCCCTGCGAATGCGAACAGACAGACAAAGCAGCCTGACAACCCACAAGAGCGAAATGACAAGCCAAAAGCCTCCTTCTAATCGCCCCTCCAGGGTTTTGGTCCTGCTGGCAGCCGGGATGCAAAGCATGTCGGCACACCGCAGCGCCTGCCAGCCGGCTCTGCCGCGGAGCCCGGCACTTTAACGCGGCGGGGCTTTATGTGCGCGGGAGATGTTGTTTGGTTGGTTTTGAGCAATAATTAAAGATAATTTTAGTATTTGCGAACACCTCAAAGCTAAACAACGGAGACCAAGTACAACGCTACCTCCCTGGATCGCGGTGGATGCTATGCGGATTGATGTGTTTTTACCAGCAGGGATTGCTTGCAGAGCTCTGCGCCGCCGCGGGGGTTTTATTGTCACAAAACAAAAACAGGAAAAGAAGTGGAAAACCTGTGTCTTGGGAAGAACAGAGGGCCACGATGCTCCCACCGCATCAGGAAGCACTGCAGTGCCCAGGGCCCAGCACAAGCGCAGCCAGGGCCAGGCTGGAAACGGTGTTTTTCTGGGCTGGCAGGATTTGTTGGCCAAACTGCAATCTCGTTTAGAGGCTACAAGCGTGTTTCTGTGCAGAAGATGGGCCCTGAATGGCCTGAAGCGATGCCCAAGCCCAAGTCCCTTGTCCCCGTGCCATGTTTCCCAGTGTCTCTGCAGGCACAACGCGCTCCCCGGACCCCGGCCCGGTGCCAGGCTGCGCCCGGAGGCAGGGCAGGAGGCTGACCTCTGGCTGCTTCGTGCCGGTGGGAGCATCCCCAGGGCCAGATCCTCTCCAGCTTTGAAGACGGTCCTGCAGCAGCTCCACAGCCCAGTGCTTTCCCCCTGCAGCCCCTTCACCGACACAGACCAGCCCATCCCTCCAGCACGCTCCCACGGCAGAGGCGCTGCCAAGGCAGAAGCGAACGCCAAAGCTTTCTGAAAGTTATTTTCTTTCTGGTTAAAGGGGGGAAAAAACAGACACTGCATTAACCCTCGGGCAAGATGTCTGAGAATAAGAATCGATGCATTTTTAATTTCCTCCTGAGAGGCTCAGCAGCATCCCTGGCTCCCGGGAGCCGGCAGGCTGCCTGCTCATGTATCCACGGGTGCGGAGAAGCCAAAACCACCTGAGCCGGCCAGGACTCGGCTGTTTCGGGAGACTCAAGCAAATCTGTCAACTGCTTCTGCGGCTGCTGGAGCCATTGCTCGGTGTCTTCAAAGACTCATGGCATTTTCTCAAATTTGGCCAGAAGGAAAAGCAGGCAGCGGGGAAGGGTCCTCTTTTCTTCTCTGTTGGGGATGTTTTTTTTTGCTTCGTTTGATACCGGTAACAGAACAGCAGCTTGTATCAAAATGGAGGTACTGTGAGCAAACGCCTCCCAGAGCTGGTGGTTTAAAGATGCTCCGGCCAGCTCGAACCTTGCCCTCGCGCCAGATCCCCGGTAACATCGGGCGGCAGTTTGCCTGCTCACGTGGGAGAGCAGCCCCCGGCAGTGCTACAGCCACAGGAGCACATCACCCGCACGAAGGCATTCAGCATAAGGGAGTGAGAACTGGCACCACAGCGATGAACCAGCTCGTGCTGGTGGACGTTAGCACGGCTCGCATCTCGTCCTCCCCTGCTCCGAGCCGTACCCAGAGCAGCCCGGCCCCAAGGCTTCCAGAGGCACACGCAGTGCTCAGCCCCGCAGGAGACCCCCTTCCCCAAGGGCACTTCTTCCCTCTCCCATCCTTGAACATCTCCATTTCATTGATGTCGCCACTGAGACGATCTACTTTGTCAAAATCTCTTCTAGCCTTCTCGGGTAAGGCTCCTGCCCTGCAATCTCTGTCTGACCTTGAGCTGCCTCCATCCAACAGGGAGGAAGAAGAGGTGGAGTTGTGGTCCAGGCTCAGTGGGATCTGGGGAGGGGCGTCTCGCTGCTGCACCGGTCGGTGCTTCTGCAGACGGGGCTCTCCAGCAACGCAAACCTTTACTTTGCAGTAATTAAGCGTTTCCCTGAAACGGAGTAAGTGAAATCCACAGGTTTCGGGATGGACCGCTCCGCCTGATGAGCGGAGGAAGGGCAGGATCTCTCCATCTAAGCGAGGGCGTATAAAACACACTGAATAAGCACAGCTCATTATTTCAAGTGCCAGCGGATTTGGTTGAGATGCAGCAGCTTAATAGCACGGCATTAGCCTGGTGACCCGCTCACCTCCGCCGCAGGAGCGTTCAATCCACGCCTTCTCTGCTCTTAGAGGCAGCCCGAGTGGGCCTGGTTAATGACCCACCTGGGGACGCCCCTGCCCGCCCCTCATGAACCCACATCAACTGCAGAGCCTGTTCAAACACCCAGCAAACCTTCTCGCCCCTGTTTGGGGAAAACCCCAGGTTTTGTGATTCTTTCACTGGCAAATGTCAATTCTGATGAAACATTTAAATTTTCCCATGGGAGATGTCTAAACGAAACAGTAACATTTTGACTTAAAATGTTATTTCACTTTGGTTCTTCAATTAAAAACAAAATGACATTTCAAGTCAAAACGTTGATTTGAAACTGATTTTTTTTTTCTTTAGAAACCAAAATTATATTTCAAGTAAGAGAGACAAGAACAAGGCTTGTCCAGGAGCGCTGCTTTCTCCTAGGTGAGCCGAGCAAACTCCCCAGGAAACCCAGATCCTGTGAGAAACCACTTTGAAGAAAGCTGTTTTTCATTTAAAAACCCTCTGCCAGGAAGATGTCCGTTTCCGAGGGAATTCGCATCACCCCACGAAGGCGAAGGAAAGCCCACCTGGCCACGCAAGGGGGCCGGGCGCGCCCCCACGTGCGTCCCCCTCGACGCAAGGGCTGCGCCGCAGGGAGCAAGGCATGGCGTGCCCCGCGCTGCCCACCCGCGAGAGCCCCCGCCTGCGCCCGCTTTCACCCTCGAGCCGCCGGAGACCACGGGCAGCCTTGCTCGAGGCGCTTGTTCAGCGTTTAACACCGTGGTCACAGGCAGATTTTTCCTCCGGTAGAAACAAGGGTCGAACAAAAATTCCCCGAGCAATTTACTGGAGGAATTTAACATCCTTTCCTTGCCTGTTTTGATCTATATATATGAAATATTATTTTATGCGCTACAAAAATACTTTGAAACCGATTTATCCTTAAGCGTTACAAGGCCTTTTTCTTCCAGCTGCAAAAACATCTCGCAGCAGGTTGAACTTTTCCCCCGAGAGGGCCATGGCATTGCTGCACGGTACCTCGTGGCAAATATATAAAGCAAGAGGAAGATTGCAGACTGCGTTACAGCGTCAGAGGGAGTATCCTTTGCTGTAATTTAAATACTGAATAAGCAGTTACCAGAACAAGTAACTATATGTTAGAACCTGGTGAAGTGTTCACAATAAACTTAAAACCACACAAAATTCTCTTGGCTTTGGCCCTCGGTCCAGACTCCCATCTCAGGTTATATCCATCACGGGGCGCGCAGGGGCGCGTTTGTGAGCGATCTCGGCCTGCTGGTTTTGTTGTCGGATGAAGATCGTGAGATATTCCACTTTGCAGTGTTTTCACATGAAATTCAGTCGATGCAACCAAGCTGGCTTGGGGCTTTGGGCTTGCCATACCCGCAGCTGCAATCCCGCTCTGCAGCAGCAGCGCGGCCGCCTCGCTGGCCGGGCTTTCCTCTGCTCAGCGAGAGTCAGCACCAAACGCAGCTCGGGACCACTCCAGGAAATGAGAGGGATGGAAGGATGGACTTCGGGAGCACCTCTGGCTCTTGCTGGGCCGTGATTTTGCCTTATCTAGAGCATTAGGATGAAAGAATGCATCGATGCATAAAGACAGATGCGGCCAGTCATGAGCAGGGTTGCCCAGGGCTCAGTGTTGGGGCCAGTCTTGTTTAATACCTTTATCAATGATCTGGATGAGGGGATCGAGTGCACCTTCACTCAATTTGCAGATGACACCAAGGTGGGGGGAGTGTTGATCTGCTCAAGGGCAGGAAGGCTCTGCAGGGGGACCTGGACAGGCTGGATCGATGGGCCAAGGTCAACTGGATGAGGTTCAACAAGGCCAAATGCCGGGTCCTGCCCTTGGGTCACACCAACCCCAGGCAGCGCCCCAGGCCTGGGGCAGAGGGGCTGGGAAGTGCCCGGCGGAGAAGGCCCTGGGGGTGCTGGCTGACAGCCGGCTGGGCATGAGCCAGCAGTGCCCAGGTGGCCAAGGAGGCCACCAGCCCCCGGGCTTGTGTCAGCACTGGTGTGGCCAGCAGGAGCCGGGCAGGGATGGGGCCCCTGTGCTTGGCCCTGGGGAGGCCCCACCTCGAATGCTGGGCTCAGGTTTGGGCCCCTCGGGACAAGAAGGCCCTTGAGGGGCTGGAGCGTGTCCAGAGAAGGGCAGCGGGGCTGGGGCAGGGTCTGGAGCACAAGTGTGCTGGGGGGCAGCTGAGGGGGCTGGGGGGGGTTTAGCCTGGAGGAGAGGAGGCTGAGGGGAGCCCTTCTCGCTCTCTGCAGCTGCCTGAGAGGGTGTTACAGTGAGGTGGGTGTTGGTCTCTTCTCCTAAGTTACTAGTGACAGGACGAGAGGAAACAGCCTCAAGCTGCATCAGGGGAGGTTTAGGTTGGGTATTGGGGAAAATGTCTTCCCTGCCAGAGTGGTCAGGCACCGGCACAGGCTGCCCAGAGAGGGGGGGGAGTCACCATTCCTGGAGGTATTTAAAAGACACGCAGATGTGGCACTTCAGGACATGGTTTAGGAGACCTGGGGGTGTTGGGTTGATGGTTGGACTTGACCCTGGAGGTCTTTTCCAATCTTAATGATTCTATGACATGAGGTTGTAGCACACGACCTGAAAATCCTCAGTGCTTCCAATGAGGAGACCGTGTGCCCGAGTCATGCCCGAGTAGGGAACGAGCCTGCCAGGCAGGGAGACTGCACAGGTACCGAACAGGCTGCTCGTGTTATTCCCATTGCCACCGTGCAGGGCAGGGGAAGCTCACGGGGCTCCCGCCGCAGCCCTCCTGCACGCACTGAACAGGCAGCGAAGGCAGGGGCAGGCAGGAGCCGCAGAGGCGCTCTGTAGGCAATGCCACGGAGAAGAACACACACAAAATCCGCTGCTTTGAGCAGAGGCACCCATCCCAACATGCAGCGCGGGCAGCCCCGAGCGGAGGGTCTCCGCCAGGCTGAACACGCATCAGGCTCCCCTCTGGCCCCCGCGCAGCTGAGACGCAGTCGGTCTCTCGGGCCTTGATCATATACAATTATTTCACACACAGAGTGACCTTTTCAAGCAGGAGACTGGAGGCACCTCAGGTCGGCACGGCCAGCCCCTGGCCGCCCCGGGGTGCATGCTGCAACCTGCGGCTGGTAGGAAGGTACCTACCACCCTCTGCTCTCCCAGAAGCTGACCCAGGTGGCTGCTCTGGCCCCTGTGGATCTCACTGCACCGAGGTCCCTGGATATGGCAATGGGGACAGCTAGGCTGCGCATCCCGAGGCAGAGGCAGGCACAAGCTATTCAGCACGTGGAATACTTGGGCTGGGAATAACAGGTAACGGATACCTTGGTGCCTCGGGACCCTGCAGCACAAACACACGTGCCAGCCAGGCTTTACAGTCCTTTAGCCATTAGATCACACATGAACAAGAACTTAAATTTCAGATCTGGACGCTCACAGAAATAGTAAGGCAGTATTTAGATACCCAAGCCATTTTGAGATGGAGAGTACGTGGCTCCCAACAAGATCTGAGCTCTACTGTGGATAAACACAGACATGTTTCTGCTCCAAGGAGATTACTTATAAGGCAAGGCTGGCAAAAGAGTAGAAAAAGTGGCCTAGGGTTGTGGAGAAATTCGCTCGAGGCCACACCAAAACAGTGCCAGAGCAGAGAACGGCGTCCAGGTCTCCAGCTCCCACCCCAGGCCCTCAAGAACCGAGCCACATCCAACGGCTTCCCGAAGACGCAGCCAAACCAAACCACAGACTCGGGCAGCGCTCGTGTCTCGCTTTGTCTGAAGCAAACAAGAAGATGGAGGAAGCAAAATCCATCCTTTCCCTTCGGTCCTTCCCAAACCTTTCTGACCAGGAGATACACCAGCAAAGCCGAGCCCAGTGGAGGGGAGCACGGGCTCAGGCGAGCAGCACTCTGCCGTGCTCCAGCCACAGCCTCCGACAACGCCTTTGGCGGCTGATGGCACCCGATGTCCCCCTTCCCCGTGAGACCTTCTGCACTGATCCAGCACAGCGGCCGCCCACGTTCCCTCAACCCCGGCGCCGGGCACAGCAGACTGCTTGCTTGCAGCAGCAGCTCTTGTTGTGTCCCTCCAGACACGGCTGACGAGGCAGCCGACGGACGGCGCAGGGCGACGGCGTCGCCCAGCATCTCCCCCACTTGTCTCCACCACCGCGGGCACTAGCAGCAAGGAGCGTTGCAGATTTCCTGCCGTTACACAGTGTTCCTTCCCCACGCAGCGAAGGAACTGTCACTTTGCTCTAATTAGCCAATTAGGTCCTTAATTAGCTGATGTAATTACTCCGAGGAAGTGATTTCATTTAAGAAAAACCTTACTCCCAAAAGCAGACGGAGCCAGGCCGGCAGCAGCAGGAGCGGCCGGTGGCTGCTGACACTGGCGCGGGGATGGTGCCCGGGCTGTGCCGGCTGCCTGCCGGGGCCGGTGGAAGCGCCTCGGCACACGGGGAACAAACAAAGCGTCATCCCCGCAGCCGGAGCGGAGTCAGTGCCGGGCGTGCTTCGAACCCACAAAGATAGCTTCCCATCAACAATTTGTTCTTTAGAAAGAGATCAGATAATCTAATCAGCGCAGCTCCATCTGTTGAAAGGACAAGGGGAAAAAAAATAATACTGCTTATTTACATTTTTCCACTTTCTTGATGTAACTTCTAGATCTAATCAGCACCAAGCTGTGCTCTAATTGGAAATATATAGCAGACGTGCATTTCCCTTCAGCTCATTTGTTTCTTCAGCTCAAAAAATTGTCACTCAGGTGGATGAGGTGGCACTCAGCATCCTCCTACCCAGCCTGGGACAGGTCCTCCCGCTCCAGACGGGAGCTGGGGCCACCCCAGGGGCAGCTGAATCCCCACATCTGGCTCCTGAGAGGCCAGAAGGAGCCAGACGATAGAGGTGGGATGCTGGAAGGGAGTCGGTCAGTTGAACAACTACCGGGCTTGCACCACGCTGTTCAGCGGGAGCCCTAGGGGAGATCGCGTTGCTGTGGCTTTGAAACCTCAGACGAGCCCCGTGTTTTGACTTGGTGCCTGCGTACCCCACGGCAGGCGAAGGAGCCCAGGAGCGAAGCATCCTCCACAGAACAAGAACAGCTATTTCTGTGTGAGGACGGGAATAGCTACTCTCCGCCGAATGTGACTCGACAAGCACAATATCTTCCCCAGCCCTCCAGGAGCTTTAGCTGTAAAAGTCTATGCAGATATTGTGACCTTTTAAGAAGGCACAGATCTGTGAGGTTTAAATAGCACGCCGCAAAGACTCCCAGGCAGAGCCTCTGCCAGACAACTCATATACAAAGCACTCACAGAAACAATTTCCAGGTCAGCAGAGATGAAGGAAGAAGAGTGACCCTCCAACAGAGAGGCACAGGGAGCGCGGATGAGCCAAGAGCCCCACAACCTCGGGCAGATGGTACTGGAGGTGTTGCCGCCTGGAAGCAGCGTGTTGAATAGCATGAATCCAGGTTGTCACACAAATGGGCACAATCTAATTTGCTACCGACAGTTTTGAGCTGCAAATTACCAGCCAAAAGCTGTTAAGTGCTTGAATTCATCCACAGTAATCAGAAAGGGATCGGGGACAGGGACGAGACACCCGGTCTGCTCCCCAAAGCTTCACATTAAGGCAGATGATAATGCATGTATGCGAGTCAGGTCATTAGAGGACATAGCTGTTTGCACTCCTCCTTTCCCACAGCCCTGCTGGTGGCTAAGCTTGAAAAATCCCCAGGATGAGCAAATGCTAACACACTAAACTGCGGTTTATGTCACCTAGAGCATTTTGCAAAGTCTCAGTGATCTGCAAATAATTAAAAGAGAAAGCAATCAATCTTGTTGTTCAAAACAGTGATTAGCCTGGGAGAACCCAGCATTGTAATTCTGTAGGCACCCAGGGGAAGATGCCGCATGCATAATGATAGCTGCTAGTCCTCACAAGTTCAAGGACCACGGGGTGTTCTCCAGTTGCGATGGGAATTTCCTATCCGTCTCCGAGGCTGTGTCATCCTGTGTTTCACAAGCACTTTGCCAAAGGAACAGAGAAACAGCTTTGCTGCTTGTCAGGCACAGCCCGGCCCCAGCTGCCACGAGTACAAGTGCACTTGTGCGCGGTTTTTTCCAAGGGCGTGACCTAGCTGCGATGCAGAGGCCGGGATGCGGGAGGAGCGATCGCCAGGGCATCGCCAGGCCTCCAGACAGGCAACTGGCAAAAGGTGTCCGCATAGCCCTGGGGAGAGGCCGGGAGGAGGACAGCATGCAGAGGTGTAGTGCCCTGTTCCCACAGGGGCCGAGATGAGCACCCGGGCTGTGGGAGCCAGACCGCCCTCC
The DNA here is from genome assembly GCF_949628215.1 of Phalacrocorax aristotelis. Lineage (NCBI taxonomy): Eukaryota > Metazoa > Chordata > Aves > Suliformes > Phalacrocoracidae > Phalacrocorax > Phalacrocorax aristotelis. The sequence continues at coordinate 54,592,289 of NC_134282.1, forward strand.
CTCCGGGCATGCAGGAGATACAGGAACTGCAAGAAGCTGCGTCCTGCCTTTGCCACCCACGCGTGACCGAAGCGAAGCCTGCAGAGCAGCACAAGCACAGACAAGGGGAAGAAACCAACCACCAGCACTCACGCCATCTCTTCGAGGGCCTGGTTAACCAACCTTCCTCCAGCCTCATCCATCGTTCAGCATTTCACCGCACGGCAGAGAGCCCAGCAGATCCATGCACAAACACTACTCCTTCCTGATTACTCTGGGTGAAGAAGAGAAAGAAAAACCTCTCCGCAACCAGGAGAGACCAGCATACACACATATGTAGGTCTGTGTAGCACTTCCTACCCACCTTCTGTTGTGCATTTGGACGTCAGACTTTGCATCTGTGGCTAAAGCAACCCACAGTGATTTAGAAGTGATTGCACAGCATTTTGTACTGGGTTAGGAGGAGATTTCTGTTTTGTGTATCATTACGGCAAGCAACAGCGGTTTCTCAGGCTCGGATCTAGCCTTACCACAAGGCGAAGAGGAAATTGCAATTATTTGTTGATGGTTTTTCAAAGCCCTCATCACAGCTCCCCTGAACCCATCACCAGGCAGCCTACATGCCTTCCAAAAGCTGCCAACAGGAGCCCATCGTCTCTGCTCCACCACGACTCACTTCACCACGTACCTGCTTCTCTCCAGCACAAGGGAACACCCCTGCCAAGCCAACTCCCAGGGCGGCTGTGGGAAGACTTGGCTTGGAAAAAAGTAATATTTTAAAGCCCAACATAAAACCCAAAAATGGGGAAAAGGCAGAAAACTTTTCCCCTCAGGTCCCGTCGCCCCCTCCACAGCCCAGAGGCACCGTGACAGTCAGGAGGCACCAGCTTGGAGAAAGGACTTCCCAGAAGAGATGAAGTTCTCTGTGCCCAGAACCAAACTCCACAGAAGTCGTAAGGAATTCAACCAGCTTTTCTAGGGCACAGACCAAGCTTTCAGCTGTCCCCGGGCCACCAGTGTGCTGCCCCAGGAACAGAGCACTAGGCACTACAGGAGTATGTGGATCATCACGTAACTGTACCGGACCTGGAGCCAGACCTCATGCTTTCGTGTCCCTGCTTTCACTCTCCTCACACGCTGCAGCATTTGCTGCTGCCAGAGCGCCCCGTTAGGGCAGCAAACACAGATGAAGCAGGCAGCCCAGCACAGGCAGGGCGATCTTTGGCATGACAGAAAGTCTCCCCACGACGGGCTCCTTCCTTCTGTCTCACAAGGGGACAATAAGCCAAAAAGAGATCTTTACCCATTAGAAATTTTACCTTCTGAATGCCAGGGCATCAGACCTGGATCAGGTAAGGGTTTTGGTGTGCTGATGCTCAACCCAGCCCACCCGGTCTCTAGAAGGACCTGCCGGTGGCTTCCAGCCAGCCCTGAAGGTAACACAAGCAGCAGGCCAACAAAGCTGACCCTTTAACGCAGGCAAACCAAGAACACGGGAGCTCTCGCTGGAGCGCAGTGCTTGTGGCTGAAACCCAGCAGCCCACCACGTGCACGGGGCTGCTAACACAGGCCCTTGCAGCGTCAGGCCCAGCAAGCGATGCAGGAAACAGCTCTACGAAGGCAGGGCTCCCGCTTAGCGGAGACTCTGAGTCAGCTCGAGCTCCGCCACGAAGCTGCGGCCCAACCTCAGAGCTACTCAGCACTCCTCGCCCTGGATCAGTCCAGAAGTCTGGCTGCAGAGGTGGGGTGCAGGCACCGGTTATGGCACAGCTGCCTCCAGGAAGCACCGCTAACCTCTCGCGTTGCAAACGCCCCCAGCCAGGGCGGGCGCCCGCCGCCTTGCATGAAATGCAAGGAGAGATTTGCGTAAGCGGCTGAACCTTGTGGGAGCGGCGCTGGTATTTCGCACGAGGCGATGAGAGGGGCCATCCAAGCAAGAAGGGCTCAGTTGCAATTAGGAGGACAATTTTCTGTAATGTTTTTATTGGGAGGGTTTCACATGCCGATGGTCTCCAGAGGCAGAACTCATGCCTGTGAGGTTTTGCTTCTCAGCCCATCCCTTTGTGTGATACTTAGCTTAAGCTGTATCTGAAAGAATCAGTCTCTCTTATTATCAAAGCCACAAGCCATCTGGTTCCACTTTCCTGGGGAAAGGGAATGAGTGGAAGTCTGGTTTCACTTGGGTTTTCCTTCCCTGGGTTATGGTTTGCTCTATGTTTAATGTTGTTACTGCAATATGATATTTGGGCAGTGGGTGGCCTGTTTCCCCCATTTGAAACTAATTTACAGCTTTGTCTGGCAAAATTGTTGCTTCCAATCAATTAGCACTGACACAGAAATTAAACCATCCTGGGGTCTCGACACAGAAGGAAGCAGGTCCACATTTGTTGGAAGAAATTCTCTATTCAGCGGGGAATCTGGTGGCTCACCCTTGCTCTGTGCCAGGCTGGATTTTTATTTTTAAAGATCCAGACTGCACTTTAAAAGAGATTTAATAGGCAAGACTGAAATCCGTCGTGGATGCTATTTTTGTTTTACAGCCATGACCTTGTTAAGGAGATGGACAAACAAGCCAAAAATGGAACATTAATAAATAAAGCCTGAATCCATCAAAACATCCACCACTGCCTCCATCATTTCTTCTTTGAAAACACTCTGAAGAATTCCCCAGCACCTCCCTCTCCACCATTTCCAACCAGCCTGCTCCAAAGACCAGCTCCCTTCCCATCAGACACCACACACGGTTCAGCTGCTTTCTGAGGGCTTCAGCTTGGCGTGACCTGAGGATGGTATGACAAGACTCACCATACAGAACTCCCCTAGGACTGCTACCTTCCTCCCGTTCTTCCAACACATTTTAGAAACAAATCCCCAAAAATGCAGGTGATACGAGGGGTAGAGAACGCTTCACATCATAAGTGCTGAGCCAGAGCCCAGGCTTGTCCAAAGACTGCCCATGGAAGGCTTGGCTGGCTTCAAAGGCAGCAATCACAGCCACGGAGGGCTTAGGCTCTAGAAACTGAGAATGTAGAGTCCCTGGAGAACAAACACTGCCCTGAGACAGAGGCCAGGCTCCACGGCATGCCTGGCAGCGACGGGGTTTGGGCTCAGAGCTGGGAAGCAACACGACTCACTTAGTGCGGTGATGCCACCCTTAAGCCCTCCTACCAACAGCACCTGGTCTAACCCGCAGTCAGAAGTGCAGCGTTCATTTCTGACGTAGCCCTACGGGGTGCACCAGCGCTGGGTATCAACAACGAGCTTCAACCCAAGGCAGGCCTCCAAACCTCCATGCAGGGTTTCAGCTCTAGACCCAGGAGCCGAGCACGAAGACTGAGCACCCTAGCCAGTGCTGAGCGCCTGGGAAACTCACTGGTTTGCTCTTCACGCCCTGGGCAGGGGGTACACTCCGAGGTCCCGGGTTACACGTATTACAGGACAAAGCTGGGATTAGCCTTGGCAGGGGACAGGTGACAGCAGGCATGCTCGCTTTCTCACATCACTTCTACAAGTACTATGACCCTCTCCGCTTTGCCTCCCCTCCTGCACGCAGCCAGATGGCTCCTTGAACAACCCCCTCCCAATTCGAGGCAGACTCTCCATCTGGCAGTTACAGAGAGCTGATATTTAGAGCCTGGTCAGGAGCTCACATCCTGGTCAGGCACACCTCTGGTCGATGCTGCAGCCATCCAAGCAAAGGAGAACCACCCAGGTCTGCTGCAGAGCCACGCTCAGCCCAGCCTGTGCTGCTGGGACAAGGGCAGGCGCCAGCAGCCTCTGTGCAGAGCAGCGGCACAACATGCAGGAGCGCAGGAGCTCTGGGAAACCAGCATCACCCTGCCTTCACCGTGCAACGGGCAGGACCTGCTGCAGACCACGCGGCCAGGGCTGCCTCTGCTGCAGCTGGGAGAGGGCACCAACCACCAGTGCCTGCAGCCCCTTCCAGAGGCAACGCGCACAGTCGGGGCATTGGGTGGAGGAAACCTTGGCCCCAAGTGCTTTGCTGAACACCAGCCTTGACTTGAGCCCTTTGCTCTTCCGAACACTCAGCCTTCCCTGCGTGCAGGCCAGCACATGAGCCCATGCACTGCTGCTTTGAGATGCTGCCACATGGCACGAGCACTGCACAGACAACTCCTGCAAGAGCTCAGCAGCAGCACCGCCTTCCCCAGACCCAGCAGCTGCTAAGAACTGGAGTTTCTAAACCTTCCTGGAGCATTCGGACCCTCAACAGTGCTGCAGGAGCATGGATTGTTTGGAACGAGCAAACAAAACAAAAAAATCTAACCTCTCTCCCAACAGGAAGAAAAATATTTTCTGAATTATCAAAGTTTTTACAGCTGGTGAGAGACAGCAACGGGGAAGGCTGGAGGGCAGTCCTGGCCAGCAAATTCTAGTAAGAGCATGGGAGAATACTGAACCAGATCGGAAGAAAGGAGATGAAGCAGCTCAGATAAAAACGAGACAGCTGCCAGCCTGGTGCCCATGGAGAAGGGCACCAGAGCCTCGCAGCTGAAGATGCACCAGCTATAGCTGGGAAAACTCCCTGGCTTTGAAGACCACATCTTCCTGGAGACAAACAGCTCTAATCCACACTCCTGAGTAATTCCCTCTTTGGCAACACATCATACCAGCATTGATTCAAACCTCAGGGCAGCTGTACTGGCTTTAATCTAGGTTTTATTTTTGTAAACTACAGTTTCAAGGAGAATGCTCGCTAAGTGGATCTGGGGATGGGTGGCAGGGAGCAGAGCCAGAATCACTAATGTCTGCAGTGGAAACACTTGAGCTTCTTCAAGTCCAGGGACGAAATGTGAAAAGCTTTGATCCTAAAAAGCTAACAGCCCTGTCAGGGAGAAAAGGGGTCAACTTCTTCCACTTTTGCTAGGGCAGCTCCCTCTGCTGTCTTTGCTCACCAGCTGTTACCCAAAGACGCGGGTCAGTTCCAGATGGGCTCACAGCAGTATTTCATCAACATGTGGTCATTAGTCTCCTCTGTAAAGTTATCACCTACGAAGAAACTAGTCTCCACAGACACCAGACTTGAAAAGGAAAATGCCATCCATGCTACCCCATTCGGCAGCCAGCTGGATTGTCCACAGAAAAGAAATTATGTCCACGGGCTATTGCAAAGCCAGACAAGAATCAGTCCCTGCCTCTAACATCCCTTTCGCACGTGGCCTGCTCAGTGGGGATTCAGCAGAGGAATCGGCGCGGTGGACACAGGGGGCACAGCACTGCCTACAAGCATGCTGCGACTAAGAAAGCCGAGTCCACAGAGGCTGGTTGGGCGCTACCCACGACCAGCTCACCCAGTGCCATGTGCAGCGGCCATTTGGTCTCAGCTTCCTCCAAGGACGCTGCCCCTGGACATCAGTAGGAAGAGGCTCTGCTCTGGGGGGGCACGGCAGGACGCTTCACCTCTTTCAGGGGAGAGATGCACCCCAATTCTGTACAATCAGTGCTTCCCCAAGAGATCGTGCTTGGCTGAGCAGGTCCGGCTGAGTCCGGTGTGAACAGAGCTCTTATGGCAGGGTTGTGCTGGAAGCAGACATCCCCTGCAGCGGGAGGAACCAGGGATTTCTTTTATTAGAACCTGTAGTTGACCCCCAACTCTTAGCAACTACAAGTGCTTTTTGCAGGGAAGCAAACAGTCAATCTGACATCTTTGGAAATTAAGAGATCAAGTATTGCAGCCCTGTCATAGCTATGAACCACAGCAGATATACTGCTGCTCTCCAGGCATCCTTGTTTTCTCAATGAAAGAATAATTCAATTGCCTGCCCGCCTACCCTTAGCTTTTTTCATAACTGTGTTAAACCCTCTCATATTGAGGGATTAATGAAAATGGTCTTCAAGGACATTCAGAACCAGGGGAGATGCTCATGGAACAGCCGAAACACCAGACAGGATGGGTAAGTGAGCTGGCATTCGGCCTCCGGCACACAAGGCTGATGGGGGGTGTGCACCTCCTTTAGGTATTCTTCACAGAGCAAACCTTGCTGCTTTCTTTGCGTCCATCACCCTTCACTGCACAAACAGGGTCCAGGACCAGACCTAACTGGTGCTAGAGCAGATACAGTGCAGAAGAATGACGAAGCCATGAAGACTTTTTTTATAAAAGTGGGGGACTTTTCCACCATCTTAGTCTTGTTTTCAACGCTGCTCCTGCTTCAAGGTAATATTCTCAACCACCTGAAGCAGTAGGTTTTATAACAGCTTTCCCTGAACTTCGGAACACTCTTGATAGAGGTTTCCTCTCAATTTCCACTTACTTCCCAGTATTACTTTCGTATTACCTCTGTGCCGCTGAGCACAGTATTCCCCCAAAAGCAGCATTAGGGCAGAGAACGACCAGCCCGCTCTTGTCCACGGCTCTGGCACCATCTGCAGGTTGCAGCGCCGTCGGCAGCCCAGGGCTCCTGCACCTCCCGTCCCCAAAGGGACAAGCAAAGGGCGCACGGGAAGCAGAAGGATCTTCAAAATCGTGTGTTTAACCACAGCAGAACAGCACGCGCCTGGTAACTCGAAGCCCAGCCAGCAGAGAACGACGCCGCAATATGCAATGTGATAGCCTCTCCTATTAACATGAGAATCACTCAATTAAGATCATTCAGCGAAGCAAAAGAGAACTAATAAGTGTATGTGCGAAAAGGGCAGCCTGGTGCTTCGAGATGCCAGCAGAGAGCTCCCTCAGCATTAGCCCGTCCCAATTTCTATTGCATTCAGTTTCACAAATCTCTGCTGCATTTATCCTTCCGGGCCCCCGGAGAGGCACAGCAGCACGCGGACAGAAAGCTGAAGCAAAGAGGCGTTCGGGGACCAAACCAAAACCTGCCCGCAGCCAGTCCAGAAAGCCGAGCGTCTCCCCCAGCTTCTCAGCTTACCACGGAGTGGTCCTTTGTGACAGGAGAACCAGGTCTGCCCGTGCAGATCTTTTGGCACAGGGCAAGTAAACATTTCCAAAGGTCGTGAGCCGAAGAGGGCTTCTAGGAGCCTCACGGGACTGTGGATCCGATCCCGGGTGCTCTTGGGCACATGCCCGGCTCACTAGGGCTCAGAAGCAGCACTCACAAGCCTACTTCAGTATTTCTAAGTCGGGGCCAAAAGATGCCCCAATGAGGTCCAACCAGCCCCAGGAGGAAAGAATGTACCAACTTATAAAGCCTGAATTCCCCAAATCAAGCCCAGTATGCCTTTTTTCCCCCAACCCCCCCTCAACACCGCTCTCTGTTCTCCTGTCCAATCTGCAGGTGAGCCGCCCAAGTACTCATACACGGCAGGAAGAAAACCTTTCAGGGAGCGCATGCCCACTATAACCCTCCCATCAAGGTGTCCACCAGCCGCACACCCATGGCCAAGCCTCTGGGCGACACCTGGACCCGAGCACGTCACTGCGGTCCAGGGGTCCCCAGGCTGGCTCCACACTCCCCTTGGCCTGACAGCTTTACCTGCTCCACCGCAGATGGCAGGGTTCAGCCCCTCAAACGAGGAGGGGATAAGCCTTCCAACACTGGCTAGGAGTGTGTCCCTCCCTCCGTGAGCTGCCGTTTCACTTGCACCATCGCCTGTCGTAGTCCCTGCTGACAAGGCACTTACCAGCAGTTATCTGGTTTTGGCTGGAGCTAGGGGAGTTTATTTCTCATTGTCTGGAGAAGGAAACAGCTGTGATGGTTATAGGGAAGGAACTGCAATGAAAAGCAACCACTGGCACGGGGATGAAGAATTCAGGAGGTCGGAGGTGCTAGAAACCCTGGTTTGCTCAGGAGATGGGTGTAGCAAGGCTGGTCTGATCCAGGGCATCTGGCCCCTTGCCCACCCTCCACAAGCAGCAAAACAGCCTAAGGACTTCCACCCCCGGTGGGAAGCCCAGCTCCCCAGGCAATGAACCAAACCCACGGTGGAAGGTGGATTTTTCCACAGTGACCTGAAGAGGCGTCAGCACAACCTCCCATACCAGGCGCTTGGGTGGGAGCGGGCACGGGGAATTCTTCACCTCGCTCTTTGGCACGGCGGAGGCTGACTTATCTAACAGCTCGATGCCAGTTAAACAGCACCTCCCATAAGGCAAAAACAAACAAGGAGACATGCCTCTGAAGAGCTTTTGGCTCCGATTTTATCGTGGAATGTGCTAAAGATTTCACATTTCTAGTTCTGCCTTTCTGGACACCTGTAAGTGTTTCCTCAAGTATCTACTCAGCACAGCTTAGTATTGAGGAAATTCCACACCTGAGACGTGCACCAAGCCATCCCGCTCAGCTGTCCCGGCTCTCCAGCACACGGGTTAGCTTTAGCAGCATTTAAGTTATTCTGATACTGGCCTTAGAAGAGGCAAAGCCCAAGCACGGAAAATGGAAGAAGCCCTCATTCCACAGACTTTATCACCTAAGAGACTTCAGACGTAACATCCCGGCACAATGAGAAATGCCGCCGGATTGGCATATTTCCTTCCTGAAGATTTTGCAAAATACACTTTTTTTTCCTGCAGCAAAATCAAAGCCAGACTCAGCATCAAATGATTAAAGGTTAAATAAGACTTCAAACAAGTATCATATGATGGGTCATTCTCCTAAGAATTACGGAACATAAACTAGGCTTCGGTTTTAATATCTGCATTTAATTATGGCCATGTCTGAAGGCGATGAGCAGAAAAAATACAAGCTTTGTTACAGATGTGCAATTCCCTCTGGAAATTCTTTGGAAAGGAAAATATTGCTCCACCTGTTAGGTGCAAAACGCTAATGATTTCTCAGCGCTGTGGGGAAAGTGTCCTGAGTTTAGGGTGAAATGCAGTTGGAATTATTTTAAAATAAGCAGAAGATTCCACTAAAATACACTGCCTTTTTATTCTACGGGAAACAAGGTCCGCTGGCTTAGGATGTGAGAATGCAAACACAAAACAGGCTAGAAGGAAACTTCGTAAAGCGTGCTGCGCTGCAGTTGGGTTTCTGCTCAAGAAACTTGGCCTCTAGAAAACATAAGCAACCAACACAGCAAAGAGGAAAGCAACGCGCCCCGCGCTGGAAACCAGCATCTGCTTCCAGGCACATCCTTTTCACACTTCTCTCCATCCCTCACTGAAGCCTGATCACAGCAGCCCTTTAATTAAAAGAGGTGGCTCAATGCACCTTTTTCCTATTGATCTGGAGTCAACAAGAAACCATAAACCAAGAAATTAAAATAATAATTTATAGCCTTTGGCCTGGCTGCCTGCTAGCTCTGTTTGCCATATTGTACACAATGGTTTCCTGCCTCTGCCAGTATATAAACTTGATACAAGAGCTCCAAAAAGAAGAAAGAAAAAAAAAACCCACCCACCCCCCCCACAACCCTATAAGGCTTCCTCTAGAAACCGGCTCTGAGGATGGTTTTCAGCTCACCCTTTGTCTGATCTGGGGCCAATCCTTGGTTCCAACCATAACAGAAAACAGAAAAGATGAAAGGCCAAACTCCGTTTCTTTCCAGCCTGAGCCAGGTGTACAGCTGGCACCAGCAGCCTCCGATGGTAACATGTTCCAGTGAAGACATGTTAAAGCAATAAAAAGAAAATGAGTAACATGTGGCTAAAAACGTCTATTCATTTCACTTATTTTCTATAAATGAATTTTCCCAGGGCAGTGTTTTGGGGTTTCTTTTTAACAGCGTTCAGTTCCACAGGCATAACAGGGTTTCCAAGACAGTGTGATCCCTCTGAGAGGTTTGAAATGCCAGCAAGCATGTCTCTTATAAACTAATAGCCTATTATTTACAATCGTGAGTGGCTCAAATAGCTGATTTAAAACCTTCAAATGACAAAAATTCCTCTGAGGCAAGATGCCAAAGTTGAGCAAACAATTTGTACGGTATGTTAAGTGTAGGGGGAAGCCATAGAACTTGTAATGAAGCCATGTCTTGTGTTTCCAATCAGAGGCAGGCAGAGACTAAATGCGTTATGGCAAGCTACTGAGTGAAACAACAAACCACAGGGGGGGCGGGTGGGTGGGAGGAAGAAGGGGGAAGCAAGGTTGGATTAAAATATTATTTTCTGCGGCTTGTTGAACAACATGACGTAGTTATTCCTTGGTATGGAGAGGATGGGTGCTTCAGAGAGCACAGAGCCATCTGCTGCTTGTCAGATTCCAAAGCAGATTAGAGAATGCGGGTGGTTTGGTTATTTTAAAAAAAATAAAAAAACAAAAATCACTTCTGTTGCCCAGCCTATACAGGAAAACCCACAAGTGACAGCATGAGAGAAAGCACTGAGGTCAGGGCAGCTCCCAGGCAGTACTTCAGAGCAAGTTTCAAAGAACAGCTGATGGGATGGAGATAAACGGGAAAGTGGGGATGAGCTACGGAGGGAGCTTCCCCCAGCGGGCCATGCGAGGCGGCCCCGAGAGGGCTGGCTTTAATGTGCTGATCCTCCAAAGGCCAGCCGTGAGCCGCAGCTGTATTTCCAGAAGGCACCTGATGCCATACCCATGGAACTACCTACCTTTGATGGAAAAGGCAGCACAAAGGCCCCGTACAAGAGATGAGCAGGGAGCAAGCATTGAAGTGGTTGTGTCAGACTGCTCCTAGCACACAACCAGCGTCCTTCACAGCTCGCAGAGCAGCCTGAGGATCACCAGGAGTTAACAGAGAGCAGGTTGTTTGGTGCATGCTTGAGACACCGCGGAGATGGTGTTGAGTGGCTGCCAGCACCCAGGGAGAACAAAGTTTTACAAGTCTAGAAGAGCCTCACCACCCAAAAAGCTTTGGAGCGCTGTGCAGAAGCACAGAGGCATCGCGGCAGTAAGCACTGGGAACGCAGAACAGCCTCTGTGCTGAAGGCCAACGGCGGTGTGAGACCAGAACCGGTACAAAGCTGGCCACGAACCAGTTCAGGTCAGAAGCGACGAGCACCAGCCATGCAAGCAGCAAGGCTCAGCGGAACAACCTCCTCCTCAGAGCGGTCGACAGAGGCATCCAACCTGCTCCTGCTGCAAGGGAGATCATCGCGCTGCCAGGCGTGCCAAACCCCAAACCCCAGCAGGAGCCTGCACAAGCTACTTGCCCTGGCTAAGGTGCTAGAAACAGGCCCTGCAAAGCACCTCGCCCATCAGCTCTCCCCACGCAGGCCAAGAGTTACCCACGTGAAACACTCAAATGAAAACTGCGCATGGAACAGGGTCAGGGAGGCTTAATCACAGCTTTAAGGAGGTTATTGAATGGAATTGGAGCCTTCAGTCTCGATCTCCTCCCCGAAGTATTTCCACGGTTTGTGGGAGTCCAAAGCCCGGTCTCAGGGAGCGTGTCAGAGCGTGCACAATTCAGCTAAGTTCGTGCCAAATGTTAAAAACCATGAGTAATCCCAAAGCACAAGGTTTCTCTAGGCCTGCACAGCTCTGCTTCTGCCAAGTCAGCACACGACTACCCCCTCTTTTTCAATGAAACCCGGTTACATCAGGGTAGGGCAAACTACCTTTACGTTAGAATTAATTGCCATGTCTTCCCCTAAGCATAAGTATTCAGAAGCCCTTGTTTCCCTAAATTGCTTATTTATGGAAATTCTAGTTTTAAGACAAGTTTTAGAATTACTTATTTCTTTTAAAAGGATGCATCTCCCACTTACTCTCCACCTCTTTCCCTTCGTGCCACGCAGCATTTCTACAGCAAACGTGGGAAGCTTTGAAGTGCCCACGCAAACACTCGGAGAAGAAACGCCTCTTCACAATACCTCTGACCAGCTGTACAGAATGCACCACGCAGCAGGCATTTTCCTTCCTACATAAACGCTTCCGCCTAACAGCGTTCATTTCCTATTCATTCATCCTGGATGCTGGCAAAAGTCAGGACGCCTGCCACCTTGTTATTTGTCTGCTATTCATACTGGGCAATGCTTACAGCACTTCAAACCACCCGGCTCTTTTCAGAAGCTTATAAAAGCTAGGAAAGCACCCGTCTAGCCAGGCCATCGCTAGTCTGAGCTTCCCATGACCCGCAATTAATGAAGAGACACTTTTTCCCTTTCCGCTTCCACAAACAGTATTAACACACAGTTTTCAGGTTTGTTTTGATGGCCCAATAGTTTGGGATACCCTATTAGGGATACCCTATTAGGTGAGGGGCTGCGCGGCCGCGCAGAGTGGCAGCCCAGGCTGCAGAGGTCTGACAGGTGGAGCGTTAGCCCGCTCCAGAGGAGCGCGGAGGAGCCGCAGTCCCGCAGAGACGCTGCGCCTGGGCCGGATCCAGGCTCGCCCAGGGAGCGACGCCGGGCAGGGCGCTGCGCGGTTCAGCGCCCATCGGTTCCCCGGTACTGAGCCTCGGGGGATTCCACATTCAGCCACGAGATGACACATCGAACACTGGTCCACCTGAGAAGTTAAAGCTGGCTTGCTGCCCAGCTCCGGCCTATTTGTGGTGTTCACTTCTCCGCCTCCTGTCCCCTACAGCACCTTCCCAGAATTTCAGGACAGTTAAGCCAGTCACATATATGCTCTGTCCTGACGAGGCGAGCCCGCTGACAAAGGTAACGTTATACCTTCCCGTAGCCCAAGCAAAGTCCACCTGCAGTATTTTTAACCTCTCCCAGGCATCTCTATTTCAACAGAAATACAACAGCATCTCATGCCTGAGATGGGAATACACCAGGTAAGCACATTCCTGGGTAAGCGCTTTGTATCAGGGTAGAGCCAGAATCCTCTCGCCAGCTTTCCCTCCCCTGTAGCACTAGTTATACAGTTTATGACTTGCCGTATCGGTGCCGAGCGAATGCTGTCAATTAAGAAAGTCGGCTGGCACAAAAAAACCTCGGAGCCACAGGGCAGAACGTCATCTCTGCCAGAGCCTGCGGGCAGAAGCTCTGTAAGTACATTGCAATTAAATGCATTTGAAACTAACAGGGGAAAGTATGCATCTTTCAGAGACAAACCTGATCGGAACCTTGACGTGACAAGCGAGATGCCTTCTCTTCCCCCCGGCAGTCACTTGCTGAAATAGCAGGTTTGCTAATCAGGGTCTACAGCCCCTCTGGTTCTTTATATTGAATCTAGAAAACTGCACAGCTTTCCCTCTCTCCCCAGCCCCCTCCTGGTCTCAGAAAGGATGCTGAGAAACCAGCTACCATTAGCATAAGAAAAGCTCATCTGAATAACCGTGTGGCCAAACCCAGACCCGCATAGGAGAAAACATCTCCAAATCTCACCCAGCTTCAAGAAGAGACTGGACATAAAACCAGCTTGCAACGCAACAACCAGAGATGGACTACAGCGTAGACCCTCTTTTAGGCGTTTTAATCACTTTTCAGCTCTGAGGTATCCAATACAGGAGGAAAACATGCTGTAAGCACGTAGCCCAGAAGTGCTGATCCAGTATAAACTCCCTGAGCCAGTTCAAACACATTCCTGAAGCGTTGGCACATCAACTTTGTCCTGGCAGGCTCTGTGCCAGATCAGGTAACCTCTGTCCTCAGCCTAGCGTTATCTGATTGCAGAGACGAGGTTATGCCAGAGCAGGTACCATCTGTTATCCCACAGCTGGCAGCAAAACCACAAAGCCAGCATGAGCTCAGGACTGCCTGTTCTAGCTAGTCTGACAAATATGATGACAGGATCATGCTTGAGGTAGACAAATTTGTACTGCCAGGTGATCTGATGGCACACAGGCACGTTGTTAATGATCGCTAGCCCACAGCCGGGAACACTTGAAACACAGCCCACAGCACAAAGCCATTGCTATGAATTCTGCCTAAGCCCAAGAGACATCGATAACAAGCACATACATCAGCGAACGGCGGACCTCTGCCTCAGAGCAAGGAGGCTAAGAGCAGGCTTGGATATAAAAGGCAGGAAGAGAAAGAGGAGGAGACCAGGTCGCCCTGACCAGCCCGATGCTCCCAGGGGCTCCCTTTCTGTCCTGGCTAGCAAACGGACAAACTGCCCGAAGTGGCTCCAAAGAGACTTTTCCGTGCTTGTTCTTGGCCAAGCGCACACCGCAGCAGTGGCGCTGGCTGCCACCAGAGCTCCGACCCTGGGGTGCAGCAAAGCCTTTGGCAAAGGAGTAATTGCAGCGTCCTCACCACTGCGGCTGTCTGAGCAGGCTGGTGTAGATTAAAAACAAACATCTCCTAAGCAGACACCCACATCACTGGGGTGGCTTTTTTTTTGGTTCAGTTGTTGCCTTTTTCTTTTTGATTTTTTTTTTTTAAGGTCAACTCAATTAGAACGAATAAAAATACCCTTAAAAACCGCAGCAGATAGTCAGTGTTTTCAAAGGCACAAGAGCACTTTAGAAGCAGATTGGTTTATTTGTTCCATGTAATTTACTTTAAAATGTGTCCCTGGATTCCCCATCAACTGCATCTGAGATACTGCAAAGGTGACCCGGGAAGTTTTAAATCACATGCTCTACCAGATGCCACAAGTAAACCCTCAGCCAGCCAGGGTTCAGTGTGTGGGCCAGGGCCAGGGGGATTGTGCTGGTGTGTGTTGTGGGGGTGTTTAAATAATCTCACCTCGGCTTTCCAAGGTCACATTTCTGGCAAGGACAGCAGCGAACGCCTGCCGACAGCCTTGACTCTGGGATTCAGAGGAACCATCTCTAAAACAGAACACGACAGACTTGTGCAAGCTGAAGCTGGTGATCTGTTGAAGTGGGTCTGAGCAGCAAGTCTTCATCCATTCAGCTGGGGCAAATCTTTAACCAGAATGGAGTTCCTCCTCCCCTGAGGACCCTCTTGGAGGGGTGAGCAATTGCCTGTCCCTCTTCCTACCAGCAGCCCCCTCCCCACAGCTACCCAGGGGAAGAACTGGGGAGTGGCAGGAGTCCTCTCCTGGGCACAGGGGAATTGTATCCTCCTCCCTCTGCTCTTTTTATACTCTCCTTCAGAAGAGAGAAAAAAAATAGCAGAAGAGTGCCAGGATTCTTCGAAGGTACCTAAATTAATGTATTTTTGTACTTCCTTCACTCTCCCCAGGTAAATCTGAAACCCTAAGAGAACCCTGCCCTGCTCTCCCATCCACCCTAACCTCCTGCAAGTTTCTGCTTTTCACCAGAGAACTCCCTCCTATCACCGTGTGCCATTTCTTAAGGGCCCACTGATTTTCTTCACTTTCTAGCAACAGTAGGAAGTGAGAGACTTAACTGGCCATGGCTGGGAGGAGACTGCTGGGAGAGGGTTACTGTATTTATTTCTGCCTCGGATTCCTTGTACAAAAATACACATGAACACCAGAGGTCCCATGTTTTCCGAGTGCATCACACCCACTCCTTGTACGTGTGGAAGATATCAACACAGCACCTCCAGAAAAACCTCCAACAGCTTGAGAGTGTCAGACTTGAGAGCTGCGATGCATACACACAGTTGTCTTTTATTCAGATTTATAGGGATCTGGCAACCCTGAGCTTCAGATCAGAGCAAGCTGCCAACAGCCCAGGATTCCTAAATGGAGACATGGTCATTTTCTTCTGGGCAGAGGACAACGTGAATATTACCATTTGAAAATACAGGCCCTACAGCTGGAATCCAGTTGATGCTGGAACGCATAGCTCTTGTAAGATCAGCATTTAAAGGTCTTATACCTATCACCTACCCTTTGAACGTGCACTTCTGCGGGCACTTTCCCTTGCAGTCCGCTGCAAAAGCTTCAAGACCCCAAGTCTGTCCATCCAGCAGCAAATAACTGTCCTAGGTATCTGGTTTCTGTAGGGGCACACAAGGTGAGAAAGCAGCTCCCACTTCAGCAGTATGCTTCCTCCCCGCTCCGTTTCGAACTGCAATCTGCCCTTTCCAATTCCTCGCCCATTAGAAGGCACGACAAATGCAGGCGCCACTGCAAGAAGCGCTGCAGGCGTGAGGCCATTTGCGCGCCGCAGAACTGCCGCTGTCGGAGAGGGGAGCTCTGTGCCTCATCAGGCCGCACAGCCAGCCACGAACACATCTCCAAGGAATTAAGCTCGCCAGCTTTATGCCTCAACCAAGCACATTCCCTGACGCAGGCTGATTTGTTCTGTAGCTGTTTTCAATACATGCCATACCAGCACTAGAAAGTGCTCATGCGTACATCATTTCAGCATCCTCTAAGCAGAAGCAGGTCTTCTGGAGTAATTTTCACTTCAGATTTGAAATACAAATGGCAGAAGTGCATGTACTTCCCTGTCTCACTGAAAGGAATTGAAGACTTCGGTAGTTCTTCACATATTACTGGGTAAAACTCAGCCGAGAATTTCCATGTTTTTCCATCTTTACCACACGAGTAGCAATGTTGCATTTCCCCACCAAACAAGCCGACACCGTGTCCTGCTCCAAGAGATGCAGTCTGCCAACTTCTTAAATACAGCTTGACAGGTCTCTTATCTCCTGACCCAAGCACTACCAACAGCAACCAGCATCTTCACAGGTTCATCTCAGCTGCGACTGCACGGATGCAGTCAGAGCGGGGAAGGCCCACTGCCTTTTAATTCATTCCTGAGCTAAAATTAAAGCTTTTCGAAATGTGATGTAACTCGCTAGGGTCCACCCGCAGTCAGCTCTCTCCTCGTTGTAGCTTTCAAGCCTAGAGGGCAATGTTCTCTCTGATTTTTAGGCCATGCACTGGTAGCTTTAATATCATACCTCACCACCCATTCTGCCATTTCCAGTATATTCCTGTAACAGCTCACCAGCTGGAACATATTCCAGTTTCATAATTTCAAGTCAGGCCCATAAATACTTAATGGGTATTTCTCAACCCATTTCTTTTAAGAACCTGTCCATTACTCTTACTTGCATCATGTATTCCTTTTCATCCCTTGGCTTCCTATACACACACACAAAAACCACGCCCCAGCTTTGGCTGTTTCCCTGAAGCTCAAGCCATTTTCACATTCTGGAAGGGTTTTTTATTCTGGTATCCCACAACTGGCACTTTTTCCCCCCCACAAAGTTTCTCTTCCTACTTTTTCCTAGTGAATTTCTCATTGACAAAAAGATCATCTACTTTACCTCTCCCATCCTTGCTTCCCTCAAAAAAATCCTCCACTACTTCTTTCTGAGGAATTTGCGAGCTGGAATACATCTGCGTGGTCAGGCGGTCACCCTTTGTCACAGCCGTGATGTTTATAAACAACTATTTATGGGGTTTTTTTTTTAACCAAAGGCATTTGTATTCCTCCCCATCAAGCCCCTTCGTGCCTGCAGGCAGAGACACTTGCCCAAGTCTGTCGCGACCAGATCACACTACGGCTTCACTTGATCTATACTCGCCAGCTGATCGCTGTGTTACAAGACCTCAGCTCCAGCAAGGAGCATGGCGAGACCAGACACCGACTAGAAGCGTCTTCACACCCAAAGTAATTCTCATACGACACCTGACCCTCAAGATGAGGAACCTTTAAAAGGATCCTGTCTTCCTTTGAAATATCCCCATTATATTATAGAACTCTAAAAATTCTCAGCAGGGCGTCAAGTTAAAGTCTTCTCCACTGTATTCTAAGAGCATGTAAGCAAAAAGCCCAACATTTAATGAAGTGTAAAACTAATTATTATGAAATAAAACTAGCTGTTCACAGAGTGGAAAAACATCGCATTTTCGTGTCCTGTTTTCCTTTAAAATGTATTCCCTTCCCATCATCTCGCATACTTTGCAAATGTAAAAATAAATATTCTTCACAGCAGAGCGCTGGCTTGAAGGCTACAAGTGCAACAATAAAGAGCTTCACAATTTAATGGCCCTTAAATGCTCAACATCTTTTTCACTTAATGTAAAATCCATCTGATCTAATAGCTGTGACTGAATTACATGTATGTTTTTTCTATTAAAAGTTAATTTTCTGAGTTGGCAGAGCAATACAAGCATTAGATTAAAAAAAGCAGTAATCTCTATAAACTTTCCAGGATTCAGAGGTATTTCCAAGTCAGTTACTCAAAACAAAAAGAAGTCACGTACTCACTTTATAAAGTGCTATTACATAATAGGAACATTGTGCCAGCAATCAACGATAAGCCGCGTTACCTCGTTAGAGTTGCTTTACTGTTTCATGGAACAGGTCACAAAACACCCCTTGTGAAGCATCCCTCAAACCTCTCAGATGCATTTCATTTACATTTGACATTTTTGTGACCTCCCATTTCTTCCTTTCATTTACCAGCGATGTTTGTCCACGAATACACGAACACCGAAAGCTTCCTTCACTAGGCAAGTGGTACCTCGCGGCTGATTTTACCAAACACATGGATTATGACTGCCACGGGGACCTCACGGATATGCAGGCACAGCCCAGATTTTACCTTCACGAGTCACTTGAGCCAAAAAAACCCCAAACTTATACGCAGCATTGCCAAGGGACTTGTTCATTCACTCTGAGCCTCGAGACGTCCCCATTTGTACAGTATTAAAACAATCCACACCTATTAAAACTCAAAACGTTAAGCTTATTCTTGCACGCTATGATTTTACAGTATCACCAACACCGAGGTAAAGAGAGAGGCTGAGCTACCATGTACTACATGAAATACTGAATTACAGCGTTCCCAAGGAACTTTAGATTTAGTATCTCATTTCTTTATCTTGCATTTACTTCTAAAGTAGGACTTTCTCCCCCGGGACGTACCTGAAAGTCCAGGTTGGACTTCCTTCCCAAGGGCAGTGCTATGCAAAGGGCAAGGTAAACACAATTACAGCTCCACAACAGCCTAGTGCCACCAAGCTGGCAAAAGCTCTGGGGCACCGCTCCCCCAAAAGGAAGCCACTTGCTGACGTGCAACTGAAATGTTACTCCAGAATATGCACAGCTGGGTTTGGTGGGTTTTCCTTCCCCCCCATCAAGCAGCAACTTCTTAACGTAATTATCTCCTGTTTAGTGCGATATTAACAGGAAGTACAGAGGAGTATTAAGGAAACATTTTAAGTACCAAAAACAAAAGCTAAAACCAAAACCCAACTTCCCAACCCCAGCTACCAATTCACATTTCAAAGCAAGATGGTAATTTTAATTATTCCTTTAAAAATATCTATGTGCTGCTGTGGGTGAAGCCAGTACTCATATGCATGCTTCAAGTAACATGGCATTGGGTTGAAGTTGCAAAAAAGTGACCTTGAAGTCGTTCAACATAACGAGAAACCTCAGATCTGAGCCACTTTAATTTGGCTTTAATACAATAATCAAGTCTCAACACAATAAAAGAACCAAGTGTACAACCTCAGCATTTCCAGGTAGCCGTTGTGGTATGGGCCGAGGAATGGAATAACAGCAACACTTTCAACTAGCCACTTGCTTTTGAAGATGGTTCAAGCTGGTGTTTAAGTGGCACGTTCATCTTCCCCTCCTCATAAAAAGTAAAATACTCTAGCAGAAAGAAATTACTTTGTCTACTAAAAAATAAAAGATGCAAATATAATTGAAAAAGCTTTTAAATAATTAGCCTTACTCTGCAGAAAAAGCATGGTTAGAGATCAAAACACCCATACAGCACACCTGAATATATAAAGCTATCAGAAATATCAGTGAAAAGCACTTTATAATACCCTGTAGATTAGCTGACAGAGCGTATTTCCTGGCAGAGGGAAGGTTTAGACCTATCAAATCTTGAAACAGTTCTACCTAAGTGCAAGTTCCTCTTCAGAGAAAACTCAAATGCATATATACTCATATACTTTTTTCTTCCCCCAAAGTCAAATTAGAGGTTTACAAGAACCTTAAAGAGCCTCTGCTTTCTACCTCAGAACGCAGGCAACTCCTTCAAAGGCCCAAGGAATAAACCATCGTTCCAGTCATTGTTTAAATACAGTGCAGTTTCACTTACACTGTTCCTACTTTAACGTAACCACCTGACTCATTTTGGTGTCCCACAGGCTGGATGAGATAATCCAAACCACCGAAAATTAAATTAAGCTAATAGTGGAATTAGAGCACCCTTCACTTTCAAGTTCCACCAAACGCATGGATTTTGGTAGTGCCAAGAAACTATTCTGCGAAGGTTGTGACCTGATTTCATGCTAAGCAGTGTGAGCTATTAAGTGAATATGCTTTCATTAAAAGCGGTGGTAAACTCCACTGGCTCACCCCCAAACCCAACGACTGATGTAAGAGCCAGCTTGCCCTGCTGGGAGTACAAGTGGCCAGAGAGCCCACTCTGAAGAACTACCTGGTTGAAGCTTTGAGTCTCGATCAACCTCACCACAATTTTACCAACCATAAACTCTGGAAATAAAGAAAAAACCCAGTAATCCCCATGGGCATCTAAAAAAAAACAATATGTTACCTGGTATTCGAGAGCACTCAAGTGAGTTTAGTATCCTTCACTATCCAGGCTAGTTCACCAAACTACTTACATTTCTTTACCTTTTACAGAATTGACCACTACAATAAAAAAAGAAGAAAACATTTTATTGATAATGTAATATGGGAGAAATTTAGAAAACCATACATAGAGCTTCCTCAATAAGGAAACGTACAATATCAAAAGAGTTAGTATCTCAAAACAAATTCTCTCTAATAAGAGTTTCAAGTAATGTAACCATAAAAGAATGGGCTAAAAAGTAACGTATACATACTGAGATGTTTTCTGTAATACTCCTCTAAGAAATTAAAGGAAAGCAGCAGTAGATCTGTTTAACTACAGACACATATTAAGTAAATATATTAAGTGTATTTATATAATAAAAACTGCCTTGCACATTCATCACTAGGTCTGTCTCCTCCTCTGTGGCAGCTGTCTCTTCACTTCTACAAGAGAGCCCAAAAAGGGACAAAAAAAAAGGAAACAAACATAACACTACTAAAAAAGCGAGACCCAAGCCTGTGAGGTTCAGCTTGTTGGGAAGTCCAGTTAACACGAAGCAGAGAAGTCAGCACTCTGACTCAAGTCCTTATTCTTCAGGAACATGGAAGAGGAAGTTTGTCTCTTTCACATCAGGATACCAGATTCCTACTTGCTAGTTACACGAAAACGCTCTCCACCACACAGACCGAAGCTGGCACTTACACTGTTTGCTCTTACGAACAGCCACATACCTTATCAGGCTCATTTTTTCAATTGCTTCCCTTGAATAGCCCCAAATTTCACGTTTTCTTTCATAAAACTTACTTATGGGAACGCCACCCTTCAGTTAAAAATGAAGTCCTGTCTTGTTTAACAGGTAGATTCCAAGCAAATAAAAATTCTCGTTTCATTAATCCTTACTTTTTGCATCTTTCCCCATAAATAAGATTATAGTACATAATTTACAGCTAAGAGGAAAATACCTTAAACTTCCATGAGATAGTGTTTGAAAATCCAATACCAGAATTACCTAGTGTGCAGCTTAATGAGCTGCTCAGTCTACACCCATGTTAAGGCTTAATGAAGAATGAAATTATACAGAAGTAGGACTATTGCATTTCGATCAAAATGCTGCTCTACAAACCATGACACTCCAGTCCCACTATTTTAGCCTACAGTAATCAATACTAAAAAGCATTCAGGAAAAATCCTGGGGGAGAAGGGAAGGGAGGCAAACATAAAAAGTTAGTGTTTTGATGGGAAACCTGAATTTTAAGTCTTGCATAAAGCAAAGGCACTACATCTTAAGCTTATATTTAAATATAAGTCTGTAACTTGGCCAGCCAAGTTACAACATACACCTAAATCCCTTTCATCTACCTTTGCAGCCGACTTGCTAAGCATGTAGTATGTCTTGATCAGCTTGTGACAAAACAGCCACTTTCTCCCAGTCATTAAAGGAGATAGACAGCTACAATACTTAGCCAAGCTCATTGGAGCATAGTTTTATTTTTAACCATCCCACGAGAGTTCAAGTCATAGGATAAATTGAAGATTCTGGGTATAGGCCTTACTTTAATAAGTGGTCAATCAGACATTAAAATAATTTAACTACTATGTCATCATTTTGACAGTCAGCTTGCACACCAAATTTAAAAGACGTTCTACATCTTTTATTAATCTAATGAAAGAAGTGTCAGATCTGAAACTTAGCCTTATTTTCCTGTTTTACAAGGAGAAAATATTTCAGCTCTGTAAGTTGTTTCATATTTGAAGGTTCTAACTGCAGCTATGTTATCATAATGACATAAATCTCGTGAAGGTTATCACTACCGTAATCACAGCACTCCTACAAGACGCAGCAGCCTTCATGAGCAATGGCACTAAGCACGTCAGCAAACAAGTCCCTGCCTCATTCGGATGATCTGTAGTAAAGCAGCTTGCACATCTTCATCCATGTGACCCTAGAGCAAGCAAACACTCAGTTAAAAGAAAAATTAAGAGTCCCATAAAGTATCAACCATCCATTACTAACTAACATCAGGAGATTCTTCAAATTACCCAAAAATCTTAACCCATTGCTGTATTTTCACCACACTGGGAAAAATCTAAAATACTTCAGGAATCCTGCTTTTTTTTTTCTCATGACAGAAAGAAGGGTCTGCCTGTCACAGCAGTTTCCTTTATGAAAATAGGATGTGGGAAAAAGTTACTCTTCCCATCCCCAGGACTCCACAGCCTGCTGCTGTAGTAACGCTCCCTCTTCTGCATGCTTAAGTATCTGAAGTCACAAGACTTGAATTAGCCGCTCAGCTCCTTGTGCGGCGAGAGCCACTGGAGAAGGCTGCGATAAGCTTCCAACTTCTACTCAATTCCTCTCCAGCGTTACCTGGGATGATACAGAATTAACAACATGCTCCCATCACCAGACACCATCACCCTTCGAAGCAGGTGACCGTTCTGTATAGTAACACGTAGACAAATGGTGGTAAGAAGATGGTAGGATAAGAGTACAGCTGTGGCGTGTTTGCTTTTTTGTTGGATCGGTCCGTTCTCAATTAAAATTCTCAACGTGAAAACAGGTACCTTATGTGCTAGTTTCAAGTTTGAGGTCTTCCAGTGTGGCAGTTAGAAACATGTCTTAATCTCTACATCGATATGACAGAATAAAACAATCTCAACTTGGGACTATCATACCTGTACAGCACTAAGAAGATGTGTCCGATAAACTGAAACTACCTCTTGATGCTGCCTTTTAGCATCCTATAAAAAGAAGACAGGAAGAGGAGGTGAAGTCAACAAGTTTCGAACATCTACTCTTGCCTATTTCCAGCTTTGCGGGCTTGGGTTTGTGCACTTACAGACTAGCCAAAGCAGAATTTCAAGGTTAAGGGTGGCTATATCCCCTCCATTAATCGAGAAAAAAGTCACTGCTTCACTTTATTGCTTACTTGCAGCAAAGCAAAAAGGCTATCAGAGACAGGCAGACCTAGTGTGCCAGCCCAGGTGCTGAGGTGAGAAACTGGTTTCATCAACAGGGTTAGCTATTTGGTTAAGATCACCCAATGTTACCAACGCTTTGTGGTCAGCCCTGCAAATACTGTTAAAAACGTACCCTACTTCTGTATAGATTTACAAAGAGCTAACTTTGCTCACATACGTGGCTTTAATTATGAGCTTGAGTGAAGTGATGGGCCACAATCGCATGTGGGCACAAACCCACGGTACTTACCATAGAGCGTTCCCCTTTACTGTTAGTACTTAATGATAAGCAATAGACTTCACAGTGCTTGCAGAAAAGGGAACACAGTCAAATCCATTAAGAAAGGACCACCTCACTCTCTTTCAAGGAAAAAAATACATAACTGGTAGTTTTTGCCTTTAATAGATACGTGAGGAAACGTAGCAACGAAGGATGAGGAAAGGGCTGAGGTACTTAATGCCTTCTTTGCATCAGTCTTTAATAGTAAGACCATTTGCTCTCCACATACACACCCCCCCGATCTGGAAGACAGGGATGGGGAGCAGAACAGAGCCCCCAGAGTCCAGAGGAAATGGTCAGTGACCCACTACACCACCTAGACACACACAAGTCTATGGGCCGGATGAGATCTGCCCGAGAGTGCTGAGGGAGCTCTACTTTTGAAGTCTAAGCCTGCAGTCACCCAGTGCTCCAGTGACTTTCTTTAAAGAAAAAAAGTGTAAGCAATGCTACTGCATGTCAGACACCACCTCAGGTGATTACTTACAGCTAGCTGTTGTTGCAGTGTTTTCACTTGGTTCTGGAGCATTTCAACCTGCTGGTTCTGCCTCTTTGAGGGAATCCCAGTGGTGTAAGTAAGTTGAGACAAGCCATTAAGAGCTTGTTTTAACCGCTCTACATCATTAAGCAGCTCGGTTATCTTGTAAAAGAAAAGCACACAAAAACCTCATTTAAGGATTTCTCAATTACCAAAAACTAATCTCTAACATTTTTTGAAGTCTGATGAAGACCAGCAAGCATCAAAGGGTCTTTGTCCCAGCTTGCCATCACACTGGCTACAAGGCTTTGCAAATACAGAGGACTTCATCTCCATGGCATGCTATCACTGGTTCACATTCTGCTTCCTCGCACTGAAACCTGTGGAGGCACGGACCCTGGAGGTCAGCCAGCGACAAACGACTTATGCTTTAAAGATATTCTAGGTCCAGTTTCTAAAGAGGGCAAGGAACAGTCAGACGGCAGGCCACAGATGCCAAACAAATACAGCTCTAACATACATGCAAACATAACCTACCTAAAGGAGGAACACCAACAGCAAACATTTAACACAAAGCATAGCTCTCAACAACAGAGTGCCTAAATCTCTGTCAAATATCTTCCAGATTCAGAGTTAGTGCTGTTTCTTACTCCTAGATTTTACTGTGAGAAAGCATTTTCATACTAACAATCTGCTAAAGTGAATCAGATGTATTTAAGATCAATAATAAGCCCCGCTGAGGCATTTCAAAAGCCAATTGGTCACAAAATCTTCCTCACATGGGGCAAACAACCTCTTTCACACAGAGAGTGCACAAGTAGTCTATCAACACAGGGAAACTAAGCCAGGAATATTTTTTTGTATTTAAAGGTGAACTGAAAACATTCAAGTCACCAAATCGCTGGAAGAATGAACTTACACGCCCCAGAAGTCTGCACCTCTGCTTGGAAGTTCTAGAGTTTAAATACAACAAGTGATGCCTGAAACATATGAGGAATTAGAAAAACTGGGTGTAATGCTACCAAATCCGGCCTTCCTCTTGGCAGATTTGGGCCAGTCCTGGGTACCTCATGCTCAGTACAAAGTCATGCTTGAAAACCTAAGTAGCTATATCTGAAGTCTAGGTCTTTACTGCTAAACTGATGTCAAGAGCATTAACTGACACATCCTACCTTGTTATCCTTGGCTTCCACCTGCTTTGCAGATTCCTGTATTCTCTTCTGCAAGTCAATAATCGTTGTCAATGATTTATCGCACCTTTCTTTCTGGTCTTTGATTTCTTGCTCGATACTGCAACTCCGTAACTGAAGCATCTCTTTTTCATCCTTTAAAGAAAGCTCGCTCTTCTTCGCTTGCAAAGCCTCCTCACATGCTTCCTCGTACTTTTTATTCAGATTGGACAGGTTTTCAGCTATGCTATTAATCTGGGCCTCCAGAGCACTCTTCATGGATTTGTATTCTGACAGGTCAATCACTTCTTTGCTCTCCAGGTCTGTTAAAGCTTGTTGAGTAAGCTGAATCTCAGACTGCAACTTCACGATTTCCTCATTTTTAACTTTGTTTTCGTCTTCCTTTTCTTTCAAGCTGTTTTTGATTGCTACAATTTCTTGTTCCAGCATTTCCTTCATTTGTGTATATTCTACCAAAGGTATTGAAGATTTTTTTAGATCTGACAACTCCTGCTGTAGTTCTCCTACTTTTAGTGTTTCTTTGTCGTAACATTCCTTCTTGCTTCTGAGGGCTTCCTTTAGATCCTCTATAGTGTGGCCAAGAGCCTTCTTCAAGGCTTCAATTTGTTCTGCTGAAAGATGCTGAGCCTGCATCATTACGGGCTGCTCGGTACTCTCTTGCAGGTCTTCCTTCTCTCCTTTTTGGCCTGTGTATTTCTGCAGCAATTCTCTCAATTGCTTATTCAACTCCTCCATTTTGCTTGCAAACATTTTTTCCATTTCACGGGACTTCTCAGCAAGGATATAGTTCTGCTGCAAGTCGTTTTGGATGGACAGCACGCCATTTTTGAGCTTTTCGTTCTCCTGTTTGCACTTCTTGATTTCCTCCTCGCTTTCTTTGCACTTCTGCACTTGCTCCTGTAGCTGTGCTTCTAGTTCTTTCACTGTGGCTTCAAAGCTTTGTTCTCTGTCTTCAAAGGAGGCAACCGGGGCGTATTTTGACTTAATGCATTCTTGAATTGTGTCAAGCTCCTTCTTTTGGGCTTCAATTTCTGCATGCAACTGTAGAATTTCTTCTTGACCCCTCTTATACTCAGCCATAATGGTGACATTGTTCTCCTGAAGTTCTTGCATGCTTTTATTTAAAGTAGCCACTGTAGTTTCATGATCTTTTAAACTTATATACTCGGATTGTAATTGATTCTGTAGGAGTTTCACTTTGTTTTTCAAAGTTCCATTTTCTTCATTTACCCTCATGAATTCCTGCTTTATCTCTTCAGTTTTTCCCTTCAGATCTGACAGCTCCCTGTTAGTCTTTTCTAGTGTGTTATTCATGACCGTTTTAATCTCTTCATGTGTTGTAGCCAACACGAACTGATCCCTGAGAGTCTCACTCATGACTGTGTTTTCAGAGACTAGTTTGCACACTTTTGCTTGTTCATCATCATATTTCTGCTGAAGCTCAGCAAGCTGCTTTTCAAGTTCAACGCCATTAGATTTTAAAGCTTCCACTTCTTTTTTGTGCTGCTCTGGAGACAGGTACACAGCTTGGAAGTGGCTGATAGTCTCACTTAAGTTATTCTTCTCTGCCAGCAGCTTTTCAGCTTCCGCTTTGCTTTCGTTGTACTTTTTTGTTGTTTCAAAAAGCTTTTTGGTCAGGTCACCAACAGTCAGATCATTTGTTTTCTTCAATTCTTCATGAATTTTTAAAGGCACGTTCTGGCTTTTAATTTCAGTTTTTAGCATTTGGATTTGCTGCTTAAGCATCTTGTTATCGATCTGCAATCTTTCAAGTTCCTTCTGCAGAGACTGATTCTTCTGTGATAATTCAGAAATTGTCTTCCCAAGTTCCTCTTTCCTTTGCTCAAACCCGCTCTTCATTTGTTCGTGGTCTTCTGGCTTTATGTGCTGAGCAAGTTTAGCTTTCTGACTCTCAGATTCCCTCTTTAAAAGCAGAATCTCTGCCTGCAGTTTTTCGTGCTCTCCTTCCATCTCTGCTAACTTCCTCGCTTTCTCATTCACTTCGTTTGATAACAAACTCTTCATGTTTTCAAATTTCTCTGAAGTTACAGAGTGGGCTAACTTTGCTGCTGTTTCTTTGAGCTGCCCTTCTAACTCCATGACATTTCTTCCCCTTTTATCTCGCTCCATCTCCAACTTAACAAGTTCCTTCTGCAACCTTTTATTTTCCTCCACTAGCCTTCCTTCATCTCTCTTAAATTCTGCCACCAGCAATTCATTCTGCTTAATCTGGTTCCTCAGTTTTCCCACCTCAGCAGAGGCTCCTTCATATTTCGTTTTCATTTCTTTCAACTGATCCTTCAGCTCCTCTGTTAGCTTACTGTTTCCCGAAGCAGCTTCACTAGTCAGGTGATCTTTCAGAGCAAGAAAGTGGGTCTGCATTTGCTTAACTTTGCCTTCAGAGTCAAACATCCTTTTCTGTACATCTTTTAAAGCATCTTCCAGTTGTTTTATCTGTCCGTCAGATTCCGCCTTGGTTCTTTCACACTCTGATGCCAGAGCTTTACATTCAGATGCCTTGTGAGACAGTTCTCTCTGCAGTTTGCTAATTTCTTCTTTTGCTGCACCATAGCAGGTCCTCACGTTGTCAAGCTCTTTCTTTAAAGCCTCCTTCTCTGAACTGGATGATTGGTTAGGCAGGGAGAGCTCCAGGGGTCTCAGCATAGACCTGGACTGGAGGTAAATCGGCACGCAAATGAATACCTGTTTACAAGTTTGACAAGCCACGTGTCTATGATGGCTCATATGTACAACTGTCTCAAACCTATGTTGATATGAGCACAAAATTTGTCCGAGAGATCTTTTTTCCTTAGAAACACGCTCATCTACTCTTGCCCATATTATAGAACCTGAGTATTTCAGCCTATAACAGTAAAAATCTTGATATAGCCCTACATTACTGTTTCCCAATCAATGGACCCTACTGACAGTGGAGTGCAGGTACAGTACATTCCTTTCCCTTGTTATTCATATTTAATCACTCATCTGCTAGAAGAAATTCAATAAATTAAGATATTTCCCCTGTGCCTCAAGCATGTGAAAGAAATTTTAAAAGGAACCAGAACAGAGTATGTCATGGCTAACAGAACCTTCTCTCTGAAAAGACTGAAGAAAACAGTCATCTAATTTACTGTCCAGTAAAGGATCTCTCAAAAAACAGTTTTGCTCCCCTGCCACGTGGTCTTCACGGCCAACCTTCGCTTCCCTACGAGCCGTGATGGCTATTACATGGCACAGGCTGGCTCCAACGATCTCAATCTCGTTCCAAGGTCCAGAGAGCAGTACGTGCTTCCAGTCATGACTAGCTTAGAGCCACTTAATTCCTGCCTTGGGACATGGTTTGGGGTTTTTTTTTGGTTGGCTTCCCTTTTTTTTTTTTTTTTTAAGAATTGCACATCAACTAATTTTAAACTTCAACTAAGAATAAAGAAAATCCTAAGACCATTTGGATAACTATGTAAAACATGGCAGAAGAGACTGGATTTCTATGTTACCAGCAGAACATACAAATATTGGTGAAATCTGGCAAGAAAGCATAGGATGTTGAGATTTATTTCTAGCTGTCACTCACGCCTGGAAGCATTCCAGCTGAAATACTCAAGTGTTAGAACAGTTTGTCAGTTAGGACCAATCCCTGTCACATATGATTCTCTGTAAGGGCCTGACAGGCCTTGTTAATATCTGAATTGGGGCTTTAAAAGGTAGCTATCTATCAGCAAACAAAGTCAGCAGCTAATTATTATATAGCTGGCAGGAAAATAAAGTCTTCTAAGTTTTAGCTGAATTTAAAATAGGAAAAAATTCTGGAGGTGAACAACCAGTTGCACTTTACTCTGCCTTTTGATCCAGCTTTAAGAATGTTCATAACAGACCGTTTAGATTTGACATTTTCCCAGCATTTAGAGCTATGTCACATACGTAACTCTAGAGGGCACCAGCAGTTAAAAATAAACTCAAAGCAAGTGTTACAGAAAATCTTGTATTCAGAAGCAATGTTTAATATATGTACATTTATATTTAGTTTTCCCAAGCATAACTATCTTAGAATTCTCTCAAGTGGCAAAATATTTATTACCTGTGATTCCACAGCAAACACTTGGCCTTGCTTAAGTAATAAATCTTCTTTCCCTAGATTTGCAAAGCAAACAGCACTTAGTCTCTGTTTAAAAACAGTAAAACATCATCACAAGAACTATGATTTTCCTTCCTAATTTTATTCTGTTCAACGGGACTGCGCTAAGCTGCAGGCTGGCGTTTAAGTACTTGGTATTAAAGCAACTCCTCCTTAATTAAGTCACATAGGAAGTCTGGGTAAACTCCCACTAACCAAAAAAATACCCCTACTATGCTTTGCATAACAATACAGAGCCTGGCAGTTGTGAAAGCCACCTGGAGCTGGCTGCAGGCCTGCACATGAACACTCCAGGGAAAAGCACCTGCTTGCACTCCAAACAAGCGATCCTCCCCAACAGGCAGTCCAGCAGCTCTCGCGACAGCTCATGACAGAGTAGTATTTTAAGTTACACAAGTGCAAGACAGGCCTGTAACCGAGTTGGATGCAAAAGACCTCAGTTTCTGCAAACAGATTTGTTGCCAATACAAGTGTAAACTGAGATCTTGTGTTTGAAGTCACTTTCAAACCTGCCTACGCTCAAGCTTTCACGATGACCACAGTTTTCTTGTCACAAGCTAGACGTGAGCGTTGTTTAAGATATGAAGAACGGAAAGGGGAAGACTCAGCCTGGAGCACGGGCCTTGCTCAGCTTGTTTTTCACATCATTAGAAGATGTGCAGGGTTACAATGCACCTTTCCTTCACAAGACCAGTCGCTCGTAAGCGAGACTGATCAATAGTGCCCTAGCACTCAGGTCTGTGCTTTGAGGCGTGGGCACACACCTTAGGCTTGGCTGTAGTGAAGACCAACAAAAGGAAGAGATGGCAGAAAAAACTCTACCCTTCACCTCTGTATTTTAACACTGTGTCACGCATGGCAAGTTCTAAGAATTAAATATACTTACTGTTACCGAAGTTACTTCCAGATCCCACAAAGTCAGCCTAAAAGAAAACAAGAAACAAAAATAAAACTGAAAATTCATTTCAAAGTTTTATTACATGTTAAGCTAGGGATTAAAGGGCAGGGCAAGCTTTTACAACGAGATAGCTATTTAAGACTTTCAACAATTTAAAATTGCCTAAGTATTTACTACTGTAAATATCAATTGCTATATTACATTTCAAATCAATTAACATACTTCATAATATTTGAGCTTAGCTTTGAGAGCTTCAATAGTTCTTAAGCTTTCTTCCTGCTGCTTTTCCTTGGCAGTTAGGATTTTCTTCAACTCATCTTTCTGAAAGAGAAAGAGTGCCAAATAGCCAAAGCCACAAGAATGGCCAGATTTATAAGATCTCAAGCAATCCCAGAAAAGTTAGGGAGAACTTCAACCAAGATCAGCACTGAAAGGACACCGAAAGTTTTGATTCTGAAGCTCTTGCACAACACTGCTATTCTACAGAGGAGTCCTGAAGCATCAGTCAAGTGAATATGCACCAACATAATTTGCTATTGTTTAATTTATTTGCATTTATTAGCCTTGCATTACCGAAAGTCATTAAAGAGATACTTTTAATATTACACTTGCTTTAAAGGAGCCATAGGTATTACATGTATTATTTGTAGCAATAGAAATGCTGTATAAACTACGTACATATCAATAGGTATTTCATTAGCATTTATAGGTATAGCTTTTCTTGACAGTTTTAAATACCATTACTTAAATGCAAGAGTCACTTCCCCTATTTCATAGTTCTATTACACTTTAAGGTGATGTATCGTACCTCATTTTCAAGATCATCTGCAAACATTTGTTCCTGCAAAAATAACAAAAAAATTCCCCCACAAATCATTTTCCAATAATGTTTCAGGGGCTCATACACAGTTCACTAGCTGACGAGTCTACCCCAGTTTCTAATGCTACGTGCTTCTGACTGCTGCCCTTCCATTTACCATCTAACCTCCGGCAAGAGAAAAAAATAAGCAGAAGTTAAGGATGTTTGACAGCGTCATGCCTCTTGACTTGCATAATTGGAAAGATATTCCAGTTTCCTAGTATCTAAATCATACTCTACTGGGGCAGAAAGTACAGATTTCAGTAGAAGTTTGGCGATTTTGGAAAGTGAGCGTTAAGTGAGCAGTTTGTGGTTTTTGTTTGTTTAGGAAGGCAATGCTTAAGAGACAAGTTCAGACAAGCCAATGATTACGAGAAGAAATAGTCTTTCTATCCATGTGCTACATTTAGGGGAAGCTGCATACACTTTTTAAATGCACCTCTGCAAAAATACAGTGAATGAACAAACATGAGTCTCCGCAAAGAAAAAAATTAATCCTGTTTTTATTTTCCTCTTCAGTTATGCTGGTCATTTAGACCTCTGAGAAGAGGGAACTTTTTTAAAAACACGCTTTCAAATTTGGGTGAGAAACTCCCTGTTGAAAACCCTTGTTTCTATTTTTGCCAATTGAAGATTTTTCTGTGTTTCCACTTACAACAGCAGCTGGAAAATAAGAACTGGTTAAGGTAAAGTACTGACACACACCACCTACATTTAATCGTGCAGATGAAGTTTACTCTCTAAATTACAACATAGCAGAACATCCCATGGTTCATGTTACATTGCAAAGTAGAGCCATAAACGTTATTACTCAGGTTTATGAGTACCAGTGAATGATGTTTTAACATGTCGCCTCACATTTTGAATACTACTACAAGACCAAAGGCTTCTGCAGCAGAAAATGACAGTGACACATAGAAATAGTTCTTGGACTTGAGGATCTTAAGGCCTCTTCCAGCTTAAAGGATTCTGTGAATTCACAGGAAAGCAGTGAAGACAGCATCTTAATCACACGTGCTTTCCTTTCTACCTCTACCAGCCTTCATTGCCAGTGCCAGGTGGTTATTACAGCTTTCAAGACAAGTTATTCCAATAGTAGGTTTACCTCGTTCAGTTGCAGCTGTAGCCCACTGATTCTATCCAGCAGCATCCTTTGCCCCTCTTGCGCTTCCCTCATTCGATCTTTCAAATCTTGATTTTCTAACTCCAACTCCTTAAAAAGTAAGTAAAAGAAAAATTAATAAAATAAAAAACCCACCACACTACACACAGATTGGGAGAACTAAAGAATCTGAATCAACAATTTTAACAGATACTAAAGACACCAAGCCTCACCTAACAAAACCCCTAATGATTTTGTGGCCTTACTCCAGGTCTGTTTCACTCTGAAGGTTTACAGAAGCACAAGCTCCAGAGTGTTGAAGATTTTTTGACTCCAGCTAGCTCATTGCCATAGCAGCATACATACAGGTTTTGAAAGTATGAGCAGAGTAAGATTACATTCAATGCTGACAGCACTCAATAGGCTGCTTATCTGCTGTCTATTAACAAGTAAAAGGAACTAATGTCAAAAGAGTTCCTGACACCCAACCACTGCAGCCAAAGGTGTAATGAAAAAGCCTTAAGAGCACGGAAGCGTAACCACCTCTAAACGTGCTAACTGTTCCGGCAGCCACGAGGATCGCCCTAGTAACGTGTGACTCCAACACATGAAAACAATAGAGGTCTTTGCGCTGTCAATCAGTTCAGTGCTCACATGCAAACAATAAAGCATGTTCAACTCTTGCCTGATCATCGCCTTCTTAACTGTGGTAACTACTTTAGCTCAAACCAGAGAAGTTGCATTTAGAGATCTTTATCCTTTTATTACAAAGCATTTCAGAACGAAGGCCTCAATTTCTCAGTGGTTTGTTCCCCATAGCTTAAACGTTGTTTACCTTTTTGAAAACTGTAATGACATAGTAACGAGATGAGAAAATTAATACTGGTTAATAGAACAATTATGACACAGGGTATTTTTAGTACAACACTTAATGTTAATAAAATAAATCTTCCTCATTTGTGACCCTATGATTTTACTGCAGGCAAAAGTACTAGACAGAAGGTTAAGAGACAGGAAAAGTTAAGACATGAAGAGACTTGCAACTACTTATTACACAAACAAGTATTTCTTTTTGCTGAAGTTCACAGCTTATCTGCATAATTGCCACATTACACAGTCACGCAATTAAGTTTTAAGTAAACAGCAATATATGACCTTTCTTAATGGAATCAGTAATGCTTACTTACAGGCACATCTTGTCTTTAGCATGTCTGGTTCATTATGCACATGGGAATACGCAAGTCACAGGAATCCTTCTCGCTTACCTGAGCACTATGTTCCTTCTGATACAGCTTGA
Organism: Phalacrocorax aristotelis; assembly: GCF_949628215.1. Classification (NCBI taxonomy): domain Eukaryota; kingdom Metazoa; phylum Chordata; class Aves; order Suliformes; family Phalacrocoracidae; genus Phalacrocorax; species Phalacrocorax aristotelis. The sequence goes on from NC_134282.1 coordinate 54,625,683, forward strand.
CATTCACCTCCTCCTGCCCGTGCAGCCGATTCCACTTCTGCGGTATATTAGTAATCTATTATTGCAACAGTAAAGTATTAATTTATATTATTCCTGTTGTGTCCTACAGACATCCATTTCTGGGGACAGCGGGCTGCTCTCAGCCTCCATTTCAGCTTCCACTGGGGGGCAACACTACCAACATTCATTTTGACAGACTGCTTCTCACTAAGAAGTCACTCATGATCTCATCCAGACACTAAGTGGGATGCTTGTCAAAACTCTAACCCTGAATATGCAGATCATCGCATATTTTTCAAATAGAAATAGACACACCATCTGATTACAGAGGGAATCTTCTCAGCTACATATGAAGTTAAGAATTCAAAAAATACTGAACTAGTTTTGCGTCATAACTCAGTCTTAATCACCCTCTCAACACCAGTGACACACCGCCTTAGGAGGTCCTTTGTATAAGCAGCCTTACCTTTCGTTCAGGCTGCCCTTTCTTCAAGGTGTCTCTTGCTGGAAAAGCACCACAAAAACAGGAAGTTAAAAAAAATGCATCTCTTTCGGACTCATGTACCACGTTCAGCTAATTCTATCAAGTTTTGATCTTGGGAGGACATTTCAAGAAACAGATTCACCACCGCCCCAGTTAATCAGATATGGAAACATTTGCAAGGACAAAGCTCTTCTATAAATCAGGCTAAATAACTCCTATGATCAATACCGCGACCCCAGGTTCAGCAGTGTTATTACCTCAAGGCATCAGAGCCTGCATTAATCTTAAAAGCTTTACTGAACCCAAACAAAACCCAAAAGCTTTCTTTCCCCTCCCAACCAGGCAGTTTATCGCCTTTTTGTTCAAAGGACTACAGCTGCCCTCCGAAAGACAGTTCAAGTGAAAGAAAGATTGTTATAGCCATGTTCTTCGTACCTTTGCTGGAATCCTCAACAGCAGCTTTTATTAAAGCCAAAATGTCAATATTGTCACCAATTCTGGCATAGTAAGCACAGTCATGACCGAGGCCATCAGTCAAACTAACATCCGCACCATTTTTGAGCAAAACTTCTACTGCATCCTTGCAGCCGTATTCACAGCCTAACATTAAGGCAGTCCTGAGGACGGGGAGAAAGATTGCATTCAGAGACTCGGGGATCTCACGCTGTAACGGAGCAATCACAGAAATAATCCTTTGTACACTTTGGTCTAATCATGGAAACTTGAGTCAAGGAATCTTTCCTCTATCAAGAGGGGACACTAAGCTTTAAAAAGTCATTTAGTCAATGTTTTTGTTCGCTTTTTAACAAATATTTAGACACTACAACAGCAGTATTTTCATGAAACCCAGCATAAACCTGCTGCCTTTGAAAGACTCATGCGACTTTTGGCTTCCTCTCTACGTAGATACAAATCTCAATAGACACAACAAACACAAGACAAGAAGTTTAGGCAACGCTGGGAGATGCAAGTGCTTGGGAGCCCTGGCAATGCCTTCCAAACACTTGCCAGCTTCACAGCATACAATGCAAGCTCCCACGCTTTGTCCCACAGCTGCCTCATGTCCATTGGCCACCAGGCAGTCATCCTCCAAGAAATAACTGGCAGGAGTAGCAGCAACAAATAAAACCCTTCCCCCAGTGCCCTTCCACGAATATAGAAGCAAACGCTTCAAGGTCCCTTCGGAGCTCCAGTGCGACTCAAGTACTTCTTGACAGAGTACCACTTTTGCCACGACCCATCTTGCATATTGATCCCAAAGGGTGCAAGATGCAGCTTTGGACAGACAAACCCTTAAAGCAACCAGCTGCAGTTTCTCTGCTGGCAGTAAAAAGCCTGTACGTGTTTTAGATGCAAGAACAAGCAATAAAAAAAGCCATGCTTATCTGCGTTACTGAACCGGCACATCTACTTGCAAACTAAATCCAGGTTCTTTTCCACTGAATTTAGCATATTTATTCTGCAGCCTGAAAGCCAAGGGATAGCTTTCTAGCCTTTGCACGCAGCAGGCATCCTGACAACCCTCTGCATGCATTACCTGTTTTGTTTGTCCCTTGCATTAACATCCGCTCCTCTGTCTATCAGAAGCTGACACACTGTAGGACGACACATCTGAGTGGCCAGCACTAGTGGCGTCCTCCCATCCTGAAGAGAGGAAGGGGGGAAGAAGTAAGGAAAGGGAGAGAAAGCAGAGAAGGCACAAGACCTCTAATAGGGTTTGTACCGGAGAGGGCTGTGAGTGGCAACTTACTCCATCTTTTGAATTCACTGAGGCCCCATGATCACACAGTAGTTGTATGCTAGAGGAACAGTCCGACATAGCTTTCAAGAGACAAAGACCAAGTTATACTGCTGAAAACAGCCTTCGTGTAACCTCAAATACCTCCTTGGGTGTATTTGTTTCACAAAAATTAGTACAACTCAGTTAAAGTACAACAAGGCTCTACAACTTAGTTCTCTCACAACCGTCCCAAAAGCATGTGAATGGAATCAAACACCCCTGTCCAAGGCACCACATAGCAAAACAAGGCTTCAGACAATCTGAATTAAAGGTATCTTAATGTACTAACATCATTGCTCTAGAACGCTGCTCACAGTATTGCTTAAGATGTCACTAGACAATTTATGAGCATCAGAAGAGACTTTCAGACCTACAACCTCTGCTAAGTCTGTTACAAGTTTGTTACTGAGGACAAGTGTCATAACATAAAATGTTTTCTCCTACTTCTGTCACCAAAATTAAGAGAGAAGAATTTGGCCCATCTGAAAGTTAATCCATCAATTAAATCTAGACATCATACTCCAGCTGCCAGAAAAGCAAAACCTTTTACCTGCATCGTGAAGAGCTGTTCTTCCTTGGAGATCCACGTTCTCCGTTGGACAGTTGTACTGTTAAAATAGTAACCCCCGTTATCAGTTCGGAATCAGACTGCGCTTACAAAACATTAAATATTTTGAGGTTTTAATTAAAGCAATAAAAATGATTTAAGGAGAAAAAAATTAAGTTTGTAGTTTGCAAATATACATGACACATGAAATCCATGACACATGAAAGGAAGAGCTATGGGTACATGCACTTTAATGCTTGAAACACATCGATCAAAAGTTGTAGAAGTAAATTAAGACCGTGCAAAGAGCACGTGCAATTCACCACAGACTTCCCAAACACTTTCAAACATTCATCCACTAGGGCTAAGATTCTCCACTACTTGTCATTAGTCTGTCGCTACCAGTATCACTACTAGTTCTGGCACTCCACAGAAAATGTGTCATTTATAGCTGCATGGAGACTCGCATCAAATAAACAGAAGATGAAAAGAACCCATTAGAAATTAAAAAAAAAAACAAACAAAATCAAAAGAGCATAAGCTGACCAGCAGTAAATGAAGAAAAAACAAATATCACACAAACCTAAGACAACCCCCCACTCTTGTTTCATTAATGAAACATTACAGAGATAAATGCCCATCTTTTGAAGAAAACACTACTTTTGAGCAGACCTTTCAGGGTTACTGTTCCTACATGCAAATGTATTCAGAAAAGGAGCACCAGGCTTTAAGAGACACTCAGCTCCACTTTCTTTAAGTAGAAACTGCAGCTTGATTTGATTGCCTACGTGAAGAAAGGAAAAGATGCTTTTCTTTATTTTAGCACTCTCTCAGCCACAACCTGTTAATACAAAAGGGTCTTTTCCCCATGACTGTCTTATTTTGAAAAAATAATGTAATTTAAAAAGAGAGAGATGACTGGCATATCCCAATTTCGAGTCAGTATATTTAAAAGCACCTTTTGCCTTCTCAAGAATAAAGACCATAACAATAGACAGACTGGATTTTTCAATACCTGCAACAGCTTCTGCAAACATAAAACATGTCCGTATTTTGCAGCTAGGTGCAATGCGTTTCTACCTAAAAAGAGAGAAATTAACATCAACTGAGGATCCATTTTGAACATACATTTAGAAATACCACCCAAACTCAACACGCCTGTGCTGTTTCTCCAAGTCTATGAGCAATCACATAACACTAATTCGTAAGAAATCAAGTTGTACTTCACTAAAGCACTAGCAGCCTATTTCATCTCAACAAAAAAAAAAGGTCTTCTGCCTCCTCCATAATTCCATATGCTTCATTACTGCTCATGCGTTAGATGTATGAAACATCAAGACACGTGTGGCATTAGCCTGCAAGGCTGATTTCACAACAGGAGACAGTTCAGATCAACATCCACATCAGTTTAGGTACAATGGTCACTTCCCCTCCTTATTGCCACTGGTGCTATGACTAAGTCATCTCATATATACTTCATTATTTGCTAAATAGTCTTATTTTAGACAAACTGCAACCAAGGATTCAAGTTCATGAATAGCAAAATTAATCTCAAAATACTGCAAACAACTCCATAAAAGTCTTAAAAAAAAATCTGTCATATGAAAGCAGGCTAGATTATTTCTGTAAGGAAGTTGAAAACAAGGCAGTATTTGTTAAATGTATAAAGGTAAGCCATGTGAGGCAAAATTAGCATCCATTTTTAATTACCTCTTTCATAACCCTCACGTAAACTCCAGTCTCACACACGTAAACCAAGAAGGTAGTGCAGAGGCACTCTGAAGGGCTTGATATGGGTACATGAACACCCACCATATCATTTCATTCTAATCCTCATCGCGTACCGTACCTTACAAGTCTCTGTGAAATACCCTTAGTATTTAAGCGAACACAAATTCATTTAAAACAGTTTTTATATTGTTATTCTCAACCAGAAATACTGATCTCACCAGAGAGACTGGAGGAGGCTATATACAAGGTTACAGCAGCACAAAGCCGAAGTTCACTAGTCCTGCTGCACGTCAGGGGCGCTCATGAACCTGTGTTACTGGCCACAACCAGTTTCCGCTAAGTTCGGCAACAAGTCACACAGAGGATAGCTTTTCTGCCAACCACAGGGATGTCCATGAAAGGCAGAACATCCACCCTGTAGTTTAGCTTAATCCCAACTCCACAACCAAAACCAAGCTGAGAACCTCTGCAAGTTGCACTTGGACATTTGAGGAAGCCTACCTGCAGCATCAGTGGCTGTGATATCAACTCCGTGAATAAGGATGGTGTTCAAGCAATCCAGGTTTCCCTTTGACGCTACAACATGGAATCTAAAAGTAGAAAATACCTTGCTTAAGCACATCTGTGTTATAGACAAAAATGGTAATATTAACCAGGAAAGTCAAAGCAAGCAGCTGCATACTAAAAGCATTACACAGTACAAATCCAGCTTTGGACCGCTTCCAAATCCAGTTGAGTGTTTTACAGATTTTATTTTAAGGAACAAGATGACTTTTTGGAGAAGTAGCCATTATTTACCCTGAATCAGTGAGCCAGGTGAAAAACCAATGCGCTTTCCATTTCTCTAACATTCAAATATGGCAGAAGCAAGTATGCAAATGCTGATCTTCACTTTGAAGTGAAGATTTTTTTAATGAGCATTTGGCATTCTAGATATCAGCTATCCTAGTTTAGATGAGGCTGGAATCTAACATGATGTATTACATAGATTTAGATATTAAAAGGAGTTTTTAGAGCAGCAAGATTTAGGAATTGAGTAACTTTCAGTAGCTTCCCAACAGCACTACTGGAGTATCAGAAGTTACTTACGCAGATCTCCCTTCCACATCCAGTTTAGTAGGACTGACTCCTTTTTTGGCAAGGATTGATGAAACCTTTTCCACATCGCCCCTTTCAGCTGCTTTCATTAACCTGTCATCATATTTGTTCCAGTCTGTGTTCAGCTGAATACGAGAGAATTAGAAAAGAAAGTCAGCTTTTGGTACAGTATTGATCTGCTAAAGCAACTGCAATAAGGGGCTGAATCGTATGCAATTGGCAGTGGGGGGGGAACAAAACTATCTCGGTTTACAGAGTTGTACCTGTTAAGATGCTTAGAGTTATTTGTGTATAACAACACTGCAGCATTTCAGTCACGCTGTTCGCATGGGATGTACGGTGCTCTGGTTAAGTCATTTTGGTCCTAAAGGAGACCTTTAGGATTGAGCCTCTTTGGTTTTCCTCTTTCTGCTTTGTTCTGTCTAGTAAGACTAAAACTAAAGCCACGCACAGTAGATCCCTATCCTCATTCTCAAATAAAAAGCTTGCAAACAGTTTCTCGTACTAGGTTGTCTTTAGACACCTCCTTCTGGCCCCTCTGCCTGCCATGTGAGGCTGCCCAGACAAGCTATCTTTTCACTTCATCTTTACTTTCTCTTCTCACATCATGGATACTTCGATCCTGACCAAAAAAAATACGCCTCTCCCCCCACGGTGGTAGATCAACAAACATGAAACACCGCTACACGGGGCTGTGATAAACTAAGGACATCACACAACGACAGAAGGGCTAGCATGTGTACTTCACACATACACACGTTATAGAAGAGCAACTTGTAATATCTCAAAACCATCTCGGTGTGTTCAGAAGGGATGTCAGAAGTCACGCAGACAGGGAACCCCTCACAAGACCAGCTATAGCTCTGCGCTGTTGTCCTGGTGCTCGTCTAACTCTCAACAGCTCCGCTGAAGGAAAGGGAAAGGAAAGGAAACTGCAATGTCCGAGGGGACCTGCATTTTCCCTAATGCCCAGTTATCACATTTTAGTCTCTCCACTACGCACATTACGAACTGTCCCCCACTTTTCTCTCTCACACCTATGTATGTGAAAAGCTGTCTCTTTGTCTCATTCCCTTTAGGGAAGTCACATCAACTGTCCTCTCGCATCGACAAAGCAATTAACTCGATTAACTGTTTGAAAACTGGAGAGTTTCTTGTTCATCTTGTTTGGCAGTTGGACTGGATGATCATTGTAGGTCCCTTCCAACTGAAACAGTCAATCATCTGAATTGTAACTCTCTAAATAAGGCAATAATTTCATTTCTATATATTAATTATCGGTCCACGCCTCAAAAATTACAAATTAACATAGATGCAACACAAAGGAACAGATAAGTGAGGAACTGCAAGTAACAGAGCCCAAAATAGTACTGCTACAACTTCCAATCTACGTAATCATCTCCAGCATAAGCTTTTCAGTATTCATTAAAAACCCAAACTGTTTCAAAAGGAAGTGAGCAGATAAAACACAGCTGCTACAATTTTCCTCTCTATCAACCCTGACGGAGTAAAGGTGCCAGAGAACTCAACAGGTGAGACCAAGCTTTGAGAGATATTTTGAACAGGACAGTTATAAGATGTGATCAACGGCAGGCTTCAGTTTTCATGAATTCAACAGTCAGCAACACATGAAATATGTACTAAATTTAGCCCTCCCTTAAGTTCACGTTTATCAAGAACAGCTGAGCTTCCCAGCTTTGCTGAAAGTTAGTTTTTCATGCCCAACGCATAACTAAAACTGATGAAAGAACATCAGAAAACCAAAACACAGAGACTCTTATTTTCACCTTACCAACAAGTTGCTTTTCCTCAAAACATTCTTTCACCCTCTCACAGGGGTGCCGAGTTTGACGCCACTTCCCAACCCTCGTAAGAGCAGGCTGCTGCCAAGAAGAGCCTCCCTCCCCTCCCCAGCCACTCTCCCTCCGCTTCACATGCCTCCGGCCAGGAGAGCACGCTCACCCTGCAGCTGCCCAGCAAGCTGATCCATAAGAAAACATCTTTGGAAAGAACTGCCGTTGAACCAGCTCGCTGCCCTGATCGGCCCGCAGCCAGGTACCAAGGAAGGAAAGGCACAAGCACGCAGCGGGGGATGGCAGCGGATCCGATCCAACGCCGGACCGGACCTCAACCCCACACGGCACGAAACCAAATGCTGAAACGCTGGGAGTCAGTGTGCAATCACACACAACATCAGTACAGAAATGTGCTTGAATTTTCAACTCATTGAATCTGGCCACTCTTAAAAATACATCTGACCCAGCTCCAGCAGGTCCCAAGCAGTTTTCGTATTTTAACATCAAATGGAGGCACTAAAAATATGCAAGAGGACACAGTTTTTCCTGACTCTGTCAGACTGTTCAAAGGGTGAAAGTCTAGCTAAGTGTGATATTCAGGAGATGAACATCTGTTGAGCTGCAGAAGAAAAGTTCAAAGTTTATAGCTTTAAGTTGTCTGCAATTACCAAAGCAATGTACAGTGCAAAGAGAGTACAAGTCGGTTATAAATAGACCACCACATATTCACTCTCAGACATTTGTCGCCCCCGCTTTTTCCTTGTTTACTTCAAATTTAGAATTTCTGGCCACAGGCCAAGCATCCCATCCCAAAACACGGAGCCTGCTCTCTTCATTGCCTAACCATCCTTTCTGAATTGCTTTACACTCTTCGGGAAATTCTGTTCTGAGACAGAAACCTCACAGCTAAGCTGGACACTGATGATTTGATATTCAAGAAGCTTTTAACAGAAGAAAAGGCTTATAAAGGAGTATTATATTCAAATCTAACTCTACACAGCAAAAGAATTTGCTGATAATGGGGATACATAAGCAGCCTGTAGGTGCATGAAGTTACTTAGCACTGTGGATCAGAAGTTCCATGCCTCACTGAATAAAGAGCATTAAAACCGGTAAACATAATACTTTCCAAAACAGAGGAGCTGAGAACGTTTTTGTTTCTTTAAGTGAGAAAGCAGCCTATCAATCCCGTACCCTTCATGCTGGCTGGGTTCATCACACACTCCTCCGCCTCCTTAAGAGCACCAAACCCACTACGCAGAAGTCTGAGTAGTCTTCATGTGAAAGCAAGAACAATAGTGGATAAAACCCAAAAGCTACGCACAACCTTCATGTTAAAAAATAGTTGCATTCTATCAAAACAGAACTACCTTCTCCCTAGGACTGTCTTACTAGCAAAGATGGAAATTTTTGAAGATTTCACATAAGGACCGGAAGACCCGCAATGGAAAGAGCCAATGCCCCTTAGCCAGTTCTCAAAGGGGTCAGAGCCCAGAGCTGCAGCAAGCAAGGTCTCTCCTTGCACCAGAGCCAGGGTTTGCCAGGTAAAAGAGGAGGTACAAAAAAACCCCAAACAACAAAAACAAAACCCCACTGCCACCACCCTGCATCTGTAGAATGGTTTGCCCCATGGAGTTGTAATGATGAGGCCTGGCTGGCACGACGAGGCCTTCACGCTGGCGACACGGCTGCTCACAGCAAGCATTGCGATGGTATTCCCCCCACAGCTCGCAAAGCTTCCTCAGCTATAAGCTACCTTACTATGCAAGTTTCGTGTTTTATTTTTAAATACCTTAGCAACTATACATACATAGCAGCAAGCTCTGTTCCCCCTAAGTTCTTTTGCATATGACACATTTCACATCCTTAGAGGAAGGCGATCGCATCTTGCGTGTTTGCAAGCAGGTTCAGATTGCTGAGTTTCATACTTGCAGCTTATACTTGCTAGCACAAACTCAAATCTACAGAAAACCCTTCATCAACCATTCCTCCTTCCTATTTTGTAGATCTTCTGATTAACAAGAGCATTTTTTAAGTTACTATCACCTTAATAGAAATATTTTTCCTTTACTTGTAACACTTAGGAAGTATATACAATTTACTTAGGATGTACTAAATCAAAAATTGCCATGAAAGCATTTAACATTTAAAGAAAATTCCTCACAGGAAGCGCTGTTAAAGCCAGACATGACTCTCATTGATTAAAAAGGAACAGTTACAAAACATTTACAAAATTCAGTCTTTCACATTTTTGCAGTTGTAACCTACTGCCATTGATATGAAATCTAAGATACCCACTGCGTCTTTAGCTGCACAAGAGAACCAAGAAGTCATCATAGAAGCGCAGCTCCTTGCTGCCAGAAGCAATCAATTTATCTTGCATCAAGTTACAAACCACCGCAGCTCACAAAGCGCCAAGCCAGAGTTCATGCAGGCTGCTTCAAGAAACGTATTCTCTCCACCGCCCTGAATTCATTTTGCTCCATCCTTCACTTAGCTTGGATCCCCAAGTATATTTTCCCCATCTTCAGGATCATCTTCAGACTTCATAACTCTCAAAGAAAAAAAACACGCAGGCTCCCCCTGGCCAGAGGCTGCCCAGCCGGCGAAGCCCTTCGCGGGGCCGGCGCCTGCTCAGCCTGTCCCTCCCCAGCAATCCCCAAGAAAACCCTCCCGGAGCTTTGGAGCTTTTGTTTCTGTGTTGCGACAGACTGCCAGAGTGACTCAGACTCACAAGTAAATATTGCCCAGATCTAAAATATCTTGTAAACAATACGTAGACAGTCTCATCAGCCCAGATCTATTTTCTGATAATCCAGTACTTGATAGCCAAGCGATAGAAAGCAATAGCTATTAATACATTCCCCGCGTGCTCATGCCCTGAGTAACGCATTTTAGATTTGATAGTTAACTAACAAGACAAGCATGCACGAAACTTTACTACGGTGCTGTTATGTTCTGCAGACATGCAAACACTCACTTTAAAATAACAAACATTAGTCAAATTAACTGTCCACTGACATTAACAAAGGTCATACTTATCGCCACTAATAACAGAGGAGGACTGAAATACTCGCAGGAGTAATTTTTTCCCATTCCACCGCACCAAAGCCGAAGCCAGACTCACGATCAGACTTCAGACAGTTACAACTGCCGAGCAGATGGAATGCATGATCCTATTTTGACAGAAATGTAACCGATTTTAAATTAGAAAACACACATGCCTCTGTTTTTTAAAAAAAAAAAACATCTCCTTTTACAGTGATGAAACCCATTCTGAATGGAACCTGGTTTCAGCTTACTGCTGCTGCCAGTCTGTCTCCCAACATGTTAAATGAGAGGAGTCACAGAGGCTGTCAAAACATTAAATAGACAGCATAATGATTAACAGCAGGGAAGATGTAGACTCTCACAAGTTTTAAATTTAAATGGAGATCTCCCGAGTGCCATATTTAGAGGACTAGGTCAACACGACAAGCAATGTGCTGTTTTGTCTGCAGAAGAGAAACATGGTGCATAGCCAGAAAAACGCCACGCACACACCCTGGAGGACACACACAAGAGACTGCAAATAACCTAATAATTGGGTCTTCTCAGGAAAGAGGTTTTTAAAAATCACTCACTCATATCTGCACAAACTCGCTCTTTCCCAGTAACTGCTAAACTATTCCACATCACTTGCTGTGAGCACCAGCCCTTTGCCTCGCAGCACTAACGTGTTTCTCAGAGAACCTCCCAAGGCTTCTCTGCAATTAGCCGCTCGAAAACACTGCAATGACTGTGTCATCTCCAGTTATCTCCTGACCAGAACCGAGTCTGTCTCCTCAAGCCAAAAATGGCATTTTGGGGGAAAAAAAGTAAATACAGTTCACAAGCGACAGCAACAGCAGAAATAAAAACCCACTGAACTGAAATCAGTTTGGTGAGAAACCATGTAGGTAAGCCTACACCTTCCAGGTGAACAGGCTTTGATTTATCTGTCCCAAATGTTTCACTTCTCTCCATTTTTATCTGCCTGCAGACATTCCTCATGACTCATGAGCTGCACTCATCCGGCAGCCCCTTCATGCTGGAGATCCTCCCAAGACAGTAGACCACAAGATTTAGGATTGCTAAGCTGCATTCCCCACTCCTGCCCAGCTCAGACTAAGCACAGACAGCAGTTGTCAGAAAAAACAGCTTTCATGGCTCCATCAGCACTGAGCAGCTTTGGTAAACACAGCCCGGCTACAAACTCACCCCAATTAAATTGTTCTCCACAGCAGCTGAATCTCAGAGAGCTGAAGGGCAGAAACTAATGAAGCATGCCTGCGTTGCATTCTTTCAGTGTAACCAAAGTTTGGAACCCAATTCAGATTTGTTATTTCAGAACAAGGCCATCACCAGATACACCAGCAGTGCAGACCTCTGGAGATGCTGCCAATCGTTCCCCAGATGCCTAGCTGAGGCCAATATTGCCCATTTTCTGTACCCCCAGGGCACCTCTTTCACCTATGCTCAGCCTCCCAGGAACTCTTCCCAACTCCAGGTCTCCAAAGATAAGGGAGTATCCCCTCTCCAGCGCCTGGCGAGGCCCAAACGCAGTACTTGCTCCTATCAGCTCGTATCTGGTCTGTCTCAGTTCAAGGGCTCTGTACTGAGCAGGTACGTCCATCTGGTAGCGTAACGCCATCAGGAGCGGGGCAGATACACATGTACATGCCAGCATGCTCAGAAAAAGAACAGAAACTGCCCAAGCACAGAATACTTTTCCAAAAGCTCTCCTAGTTTTCAATCAATGATTTAAACTTCCTGGGCTAGAGGGATTCTATCCACATGCTTAATAATTCTGAATGAATTGCTCTATTAACTTCCCCAGTTTTTCCTCAGGTCCAGGTAAGCTTTCCGCATCCTCAGCACCCTTTGGTAAAGGGCTGTACAACTTCACTACATGTTGCATGAACAATTATCTACTTCTATTCTCTCCGAACCCAAAACCCCTCATCTTACCAGATACTGAGCAGATCAGAAGTCAAGCTACTCCCCCTATCTGCAGTTCTCATCTTGTAGGTATCTTTGGACATCACATAACATCACACATCCTCCTGTGCTGCACACCGCAGTACTCTCAACCAGCAGATAAACAATATCGCCACTCGGTCGTCTGCTGAGAAGAGCACACACAGCATAGGTCAGAGCCAAAGTTTATAGGAGGCTCTTTAAAAATACAGCCTTTGCAAACAAGCCTGTTTGTGATGTCCTCAACCGTCATTACAATTAAGTATTTAAAGAAGAGCAGTGAGAGCATTAATGAGGGCCACTAGAGGTATTTACACTAAGGGCACAGTCAGTACCCAGACTAATTACTCTGAGCAAAGCAAGACGAGATGTTCTAGTTACTGAAGGCAGTGGAAAGGGCACACCGTTGCTGGCAATGAAAGCCACCGGGTGCTATCAGCAAGGGTAGTTCTCACAGGCTGCAAAAAAATATATAAAATATATATGTATCTGTACACTGCTGACTGCCTGAGAAGCAACTAGCAAAGTTAATGTTTAAATATTACTGTTATAGGATATATATTTATAAACAAACATGCACCATACTGATGGAATATGAGCTTGAAGCCACTAGGCATCTTCTCCCTCTCAACCAACCAACCAAAAGACAGGCAGAGTCCCTGAAGCCATGCACGGTATTACTGCACACTGACCACCCAGCCTGGTGTCCCCACTGAGGAGCTCCGAGCAAAGAGAGTGCTTTATTAGTGAGCCTGAGACACAAGGGGAGAGAACAATACTGGGGTTATGGGGGCCCAAACAGGACAGACAAATGAAGAACCCAACCCTGAAGACCTCTGGAAAGCAACAATCCATGACCCTTTAGTCCCAACAGCTCTTCTGGGATTTTTCTCAACCCAAATAGTCTCCAGAGGGAAATTCTAGCAGCCAGAAGGGAAGTTCCAAGACTTTTCATGCCAGCAAAGAGCCCAGAAGAGATTTCTGGTCACCAGCCTGCACACAATCCGTGAGGTACGACTCCCATTTGAAAAGGCACTGACCTTTTCACAAAGACAATACAAAGCCGGGGGGACAAGAAATACTGGGCTTAATATTGCAGTGAAGCAAATTGTGACAAGTAAACTTGTTGCTGAAATAGAAGTCCTGCTCAGGGAACTCCCGCCTGAGCTGGGAACTCCTCATCCAGAGTCTCTAAACACTTTTGCCTACAGGAGCTGCAGAACACCACTATGTAAATAAACACCATATTTAAATAAAACATGGACAATCTTTAGCAGTCATTAAACTCGCTTCAGAAATACCCGTTGTAATTCAAAGCCGTTCTTAAACCTTTCAGCCTGAAAGCTGACATAAACCTGTGAAAGCGAACACATCTCCCCATCACTGCTGGGCTAGGCAGATAATCCTATTAATGGAAAAAACCCAAGGGGACACATCTCCCTCTAATGCCATTAGCGGGTGACATAAGCACATAAAACACACTGAGAGCAGAGAGTTCTGGTAAAACACTGCCATCGCCACTTACAGCAAGTGCCCACAAATACACCAACGGTCTTACAAATTCTCTGGACAAAAACAATAACATCACACTTTCATGGAAGTAGTTATAAAACACATACTGCAGTTCCTAAAGTCTGTGAGGGCCATTAGATAGAACAATTCTTGACAAAGAAGTGACAAGAATTATTAATTTTAGGCCATTCTTTCTAACAACACATTAATTTCCCCAGTTTAGGTCTCATGGAGTTTTCCTGCAGAGGAAGGTGGACTCGCACTGACAAAGGAGTTACTTGAAAAATGTACATGTCATGTAAACCGAGCAGAGATGAGAAGGGCAGGCCCGGCACATCTATCAGCCCGCACATTTCATTTTCCTGCTTGTTCTACGGAGGTCAGAGTCCATTTGCAATCCAAACTAACATCTGAACAGCCACGCCCTGCGATTTTATGGCACAAGACGATCGCTTTTGAAGTAGTTTGACATATTTAAAGACCGCACAGACCGGCGAAATGAAAGGACATGTCAGACTACTGAAAGGATTTTTTTTTAAAGATATGCACCAGCTGTAGCTTCCCCCTACAGTCCAGATGCACATCAGCTAATAACCGTCTATCTTGCAGGCTCTGGCTTATCTGCAGACGCCTGGAAAATACTGCAGATACCAGGTTTGGGAAAGCATTAGCTCAGATGCGTAGGGGGGAAGTGACATTTTATATTTTATAAATGTATCTTGCTTATCAGGATATGTCTGTATTCACACAAAAACATTCTGGAGTTTAAAACTGCAGGAGTAAGATGTACTGTTTAGTCTACATAAGGAAAAATTCAGACCTAGCTTGAACACAGGGTTCTTGGTCCACCCAGCAGGTTCCCGCACGCAGCACGTTATGTTATCACCTCAATTACTGCAATTTCTCCATCTACAGAAAAGTCACTGAATGCTACAGAGTGGGCGAGGCTTAGCCTAAACAGTGATCAAAAATAACAGCCTTCCTAGGACCACTCTGGTGCTGCGCTGCTCCCAAAGTGCTCGTCTCAAGAATCCACATTAACAGCTGTGCTGCTGCACAGCTTGTTTGTATGTAACTGCATCCTGTAATTAATACAGGTAACAGTCTCCTCAAACAGGTTAAAGCAAAAACAAACAGTAACCATCGAAAAACTCATCATAAACATTCCTGATTTCACCTTATACTTAGGGCATTTTCCTTCCTCCTACGAGTTAGCATACCCCATCAAGGTCAAGAAAGTATTCAAATCTACTTCTAGCTATCCCTGCGACACGTCAAATACTCCTCTCAAAGCCATTATGAGGGGTCTACACCTGTGTCAAACAGTACATGTCCATCTGCAAGGAGCGGCATGGACCCACCTGCACAGCCAGATACTCTTTTCCACATGGCTGGGGTAGGGGGAAGAAACCACCCGCGTCACCTACAACAGCGCACAAGGTAGAGCGGACACGTCAAAGAACTCCGCATACAGCTCCTGAAGGATACAAAGTCTGCTAGGATTGTTTTGAACCACAACTTCCTCATGCCTCATTGCCAACATACAATTCAAGTGCGCTTTACTGATAAAATGTCCTCAAATTCTCAGCCCTGACATCCAGATCAACCTGGACACTAATAGAAGCGATCAGAACTACTTATGCACTCTGGAAACAAACAGTGCTTTTGCAGCTGCATTTTAAAACAGTCTGTTAAGTACATTTTACAGTAACTGGAGCCAGACTTGCACGCACCAAAGAACATTACACCTTTTTATGGCATCGAGAGCTTCACAGCTTTCACCTCAAAATAACGGGGAGCCCCAGAAGCCCAGGTCCTGCTGCAGCCCAGCTTTGCCCCACAAGCGCCCAGGAGAAAGTATTTCCCCTTTAAATGGGGAGAAAGTGGCAGCGAGGTCAGAGTCCATCTGCCTTCATCTGCCATTAAAAGCAGCATTATCACACTGCCTTCCTCGGACATGAGGCAAACCATTAGTTTGAAATGACAAGCTCTCAGGCGAGCACCGATTAATTTGGATACTTCCATTGATTAATAACGAAGCATCAGAAAATATCAGGGGGTGATGAAGCACGACGTGACTATTGCATTTAGCATGCAGGGAAGCAGCCTCAAGCACATATGTATGTATGGAGAAGGGAATACCACGTCACAGCCCGACCCGATCCTGTTAGGCCACCACTAAGTAATGAAAATACAGAGACAGTATCAGTCTCTCAGATGTTACAAGGATTTGCTTGCTAATAAATATTAATATTTAAATACTGACAAAGTACTATATAAGCTATATCTGAGCAAAAGGTCAGGTGAACTTAAACCAGATAACCAAACAGCCTTATCTGCAAAACTATGCCTGCAAATCAGCTAAGGATATTTAGCTTGCATGCAGGCACTTACTGTACCTCCCATTTTTAAAATACTTTTAATTGCTACATTCCAAAAGTGATAAAGCATAGATAAATACTCCTTTTTAAGGAGCCTGACAATTACAATGCACCTGTAAACAGGCTGCACCGCAAAGCTTTTGCTGAACCACTAATTGCCTGTCTTGACTAACCTCGTGTTTCTTCAACATCAACCACAACCATCACACAAACAAGCGCCTAATTCTATTCAACTAAATGCAAATGAATCACAAAGATTTTTATTTTTTCAAGGAACTCACACATTAGCACAAGCCTTAATAAAGCTTCCTGGAACCCAAACATACTCTAAAGAGTAACCACAGTCAGTCTCGGATTTGACATTTGAATATTAGAGTGCTGCTGAGCCTTGGCTGCGCTGCCTGAAGATGGCATCGTAAAGTCACTGTAGGCTGCCCACAGCAGAGACGAGGGAGGCAGGCGAGAGGGAACGGTAGCTTTGCTCCTGTCAACAGCAGCAATGCTGGAAAAATTCTGCTGATAGGTCACAGCCTGTGATCAGTGTAGCTGGCACAAACTGTTTTGTCTTTGCACAGAGCAGTCGCGACAAAATGCCATGAAAATCTTGTTTACTTACGAACCGACGCGCACCGCCAGCAGCACAAGATTTTTCTTTTAAGAAATTCAACACAGACGTGATCTGGAATCTTTGGTTAAAACGAGGGTACCAAACATCTATTTTTTTACTTCATTCCTTCAATTACTCATGTGTATCCTACAGCACACTGGTGCTACAAATAATTTTTAGCAGTTATCCTACTGTTCGTACTAAGATGTAGAGTTGCCGATTAGCACATTCAGACAACAGACAGTATTCTTCCATTCCCCTACTAAAAGCGGTCGGGTCAGAACACGAGGTGATACCTCCCCGCTCTGCTGCTGACAGGGCAGTAGGAGCTGTTTACTCGTGTATTGGGCCAACCCACAGAGTCCCACGCCTTACGGAGTGGCAGAGCCATCATTCAACAGAACTGGGCAGTCTCTACAGGAAAAAAAAGCGTTAAAACAGCCTTGAATGAGGTCAGCTGTCACTAGCTACAGAACTTGTTCAGATACTAATTTAATAATCACAGATCATCATCACAGGGCAAGTGCTCAGACATCTACCTTTGTTTCTTGCACAATGGTTTCCGCTAATTATGTGCAATGTTCAGTTTGTCTTAATTAAAAAAAAAAGCCACCATCACTTCTCCCAGGGGAGAAAGGGTTGACAGAAGTTTCCACATGGTTTTACATCTGCTCATTCTCATTACTAGCAGGTGCTCCAGGCAGCGCTGCTGATCTCTGAAGCGCGTGCATATCTCACACCAGCTCTGCCTTCGACATCCCATCTTCGGATGCAAACAACTCCGGAGAGATGGAGACCTGCCCCTGCTCCACAATACAGCTTTAGCTGCGCTCGACGTGCTCCCAAGGATCCCACGTTTCACAGTAAGCAGCCATCCTCTGGCAAGCAGTCCAGAAGCCCCCTTCCCCAAAATCCAGGCCTCGTCACAAAGGACAGAAAGGTTAAAACCCCCACATCAATAAGACAATGCACCTCAAGCTTCACAGAGCACCTCCACAGCTATTTTCCAAGCGTTAAAGAAATAAGCAGGCAACCTTTCCCCCCACCCAGAGGCCAACAGTTAGAATCTCACTAGCGGGAATCGATTAGCAAAGGTCAGAAACAAAAATAACTTTGTAGAACAATAAACCAACCTTTCCCCAACCATCTTCAAGAAAAACCAACCCGTGAGCATTCTGTATTCGCTTCTTGTCATACAGCTACAGACAGAACCTCTAACTTGACCGGCAGAACACATTTCCTACACACAAACTAGATCACAAGCACACGCTGATAAGATCAGCCCGTATTTTGGAATCTCAGAAATCCTAGCAGCACATGCTGCTGTGGGCACCCAATAGGATCGACTACATTCATTAAAATCTATCTTGTAAATGTTGGTGAGCAAGGCATCACCTCTGAAAGTGAGGACCATGCCCTCAGGGCTTCATGCTCCACAGAACCCAGTGTTAAAAGTTTCCAGCCCGCGCCACTGCAAACGGCAAGCATTTATCTCACTATCCAGAGCACTGAAGTTACCCAACAGGCTGCACAGATTATTTTCCAAGCACCATCAGCCAGCTGGACTTAGCAAAACCAGGTAATTCCATTTTCAGACAAAACATTAGGGATAATTGTGGAATATCATTTTTACTTTCTGCTGCTTTTCATGGCTCCATCACGAGACAGGTAATAAAGTCACTTCCAAAAGATCACCACCAGAAGACACAGGGCACGTTACTATTACCTTAACCTGGAGGAAAATTGTCAGAAGCGCAATGAAGGGATTAAGTTTCTCTCCACCCCAGGGAAATAGCACTGGCTGGGGACAGGAGGGAGGGATGAACTTTCTCAAACAGGCAACCCTTTAACACCCATTTCAAGCAGGATCTATAAAGCTCACGCTGCCAGGATTCCCACCCACTTCCCTTCCCTCCCCAGCAGTTCAAAACAGGGACCCAGCTTCACCCAAGCATCCACCCTTCAGCCTCACTATTAACACCCACCCATGCCATTGAATTTCCACCCCCCATACAGAAGGTTATAAGTTGGTGTTTGATTAGCCAGTGATCACATACCAAAATATGTAATAAACAGGGGAAATAAGCCATAGGTACAAACCCCAGGTTTTAAAAGGATCTCAGGGAATGTAATCTCCCTCCATATATTTTTAGAATAAGCTTTGGCTCTTAGAAGTATGAAGACCGCTCAAACCCACTTTGAAAGGGAGGCTTGTTGAGCCTTCACCTACGGAAGTGAAAAATCTCCATGTCTATTCAAAAACAAATATGGATGCTGTAAGCATTTGTTGAAATGTAATTATTATAGGCTTACTTTGAAATAACAAACAGTTCTAAAGTTTAGGAGGACTAATGAATAACATAAACCAGTGCCAGCCTACACATTACAAATTATCATAACAGACTTCTGAATCACTCCTTTGCACAGTGAGGTGCTCAGCACAGTGATACACTTCCACACAGAGCTGTTATTTTGTCAGACGAGTTCAGTCAGCACTTTACAAGCCTGAATATCTACATATCTTTCAAATGAGCTATTATTTTCAGGTAAGTTTCAGATCCAAGACAAATGTGCAGGAGTATTTTAAAGATAGCTAATATCTCAAAAGATGACTGATAAAAGTCAGTGTATCACATTAAGCTGCTCTTTTCCGCTATTCCATGTCGCCAGCGGCAAGTTCAGCAAATCAGCGCAGGAAGCTCCCAGGGAAGCGTTTACTGCACGGTCACAATTAAAGATGATTTACCACACAAAGTAATGTCCGAATAAAGCTGTCTTCAGTTAAAGACCTCTCTCATCAAAAGTCATCTGCAGAGATGGATGAAGTACGAAATGAAAGCCAGTAAGGTCATTTAAAGCCAGTTAACAGCAGCCTGAGTTTTGGGAGCCATAGTGAACAAGCCACAGACAATTGCACCGTCACAAAGGTGCCTCATTTCCAGAGGCTGCAACTCCCCCAGACCCGCTATTCCCACACTGGATGATCAGAAATCACAACTGCATAAAGTCACTAACCACTCTGAAAGCTTTCTGTCCACTTTCTAAGTAAATCCTCCTTTGGTGCACAGGGATAAGTGCTCTGATTTTGCCACAGAAATTACTGAAGTTGAACAAGTTACTGACAACGCCATGCACGCCTATCTCGGCAAGCCCCGGGGCAGGTTGCCAGTCGGAGCTCAGCACTGGCTCCGAAGGCTCTTATGGAAAAAAAAAAAAAAGGTGTTAATTTCTGCTGGGGACAAAAAGCAAAACTGAAGGCAGAGGTAACATGCAGTTGCACGCTTGTTTTCCGAGCTGCACTTCATCCAGGGCAGCCTGAACAGGGGACTGGGTACGAGGAGTAGTGCATGTTCTCATACCGCATTTCCTCACGCCAGCGCTCAGAGACTACCACCCCCCGCAAAGACCACCAGAGACACCCCCCCCGCCGTGCCTCCTCCCCCCGCAAAGACCACCAGAGACCCCCCCGCCGTGCCTCCTCCCCCCGCAAAGACCACGCCAGGGTATCACCACCTGCCCTTTAAGCCCTCACCCTCACACCTCAAGGGACCTCCAACCCTCCAGCAGACCCCCAACTCACTGAAACCCACCTGCCCCAGAAGAGTTCGCTCTCCACAGACTCGCCCCTCCACAGGTTACCCCAGCTCTCACACGCCCTCTGCCCCCAGCAAAGCCCCGGCTCCCCAGGGAGCCGGGACCCCCTGTGCTCTGCCCCATGCAATGCCCAGCTCCCAGGCACCCCCCGGAGCCCCCAGACCTCGCCCCTCAGCCCCACCCTTACCTCCAAGCTCCCCCACACATACCCAGCGCTCCCTGCCCCCCTCCCCAGGGAGCTGCCCGCCAGCAGAGCTCAGCCCCACGGCTCCAGCCCCAGAGCCCAGCACGCCCCGGCCCCATCCGCCCTCACAGGGGCCCCCAGTGAGGGGGCCCCTCATCCCCCTCCTCCCCCTCCTCCCCCTCCTCCCCCGCCCTGCCGCCACGCACCACGCTGCCCCCGATGACCGCTTCGTGCTTCTTCAGGCGGGACTTGAGGCTCTTCATGGTGCGGCCCCGGGCGAGGCGGGCGGGCGGCCCCGGCGCCCCCTCGATGCGGACGCTGTCTCGCACCCGCCGCCGCCGCCGCCACGGCCGGGACGCGCCAGCCGCCGCCCGCCGCGGCACCCCTACCCCGCCGCCCCGCCCGCCCGGCACTCGCAGCCAATCACCGCCTGAGCGGGCGCCGCAGCCAATCAGCGGGAGGAGCAGGGGGTGGGACTTCCTCGTTTTGGAATAGGGATTTTCAATGATCCGTCATGGGGGCGGAGCTTTATCCCGCGCGGAGTCGCCCGGCCGCCAGGGGGCGCGCCGCGGGCGGGGTAGGGGTAGGGGCAGGGGCAGGCGGTGCGCCGCTCTGGCGCCCGGACGGCCTCTCAGGGGTACCACAGAGAGGGCGGTCGCTCTCCTCCGGGGAGGCATCGCCTCCATCATGGAATGGTTTGGGTTGGAAGGTACCTTCAGAGCCCATCCAGTCCAACCCCCTGCAGTGAGCAGGGACATCTTCAACTAGACCAGGTTGCTCAGAGCCCCGTCCAGCCTGGCCTTGAGTGTCTCTAGGGTTGTGGCCTCCACTACCTCTCTGGGCAACCCATTCCAGCACTTCACCACCCTCATTGTGAAAAATTTCTTCCTTATATCTGGTCTAAATCTCCCCTCCTTTAGTTTAAAGCCATCCCCCCTTGTCCTGTCACAGCAGGCGTTGCTAAAGAGGTCGCCCCCATCCTTCCTACAGCCCCCCTTTAAGCACAGGAAGGCCACAATAAGGTCCCCCGCAGCTTCTCTTCCCCGGGCTGCACAACCCCAGCTCTCCCAGCCCGGCCTCGCAGCAGGGGGGCTCCAGCCCTCGGAGCATTTCTGTGCCCCCTCTGGCCCCGCTCCAACAGCCCCGTGTCTGTCCCGTGCTGAGGAGCCCCGAGCTGGACGCACAGGCAGACGGAGCACCCAGGCCTGGTGGCGGGAGGGAGAGGGCAGGAGTCAGGCAGACGCTGGCCAGGAGTGGAAAATGCAAACTGATCGCTGGCCTCGCAAACATCCCCCCCCTTAATAAAGAAGGCGTTTATTCACAAGAGATCTTACAAGCTGAGTAGAGGCAGCATTTAAAACAACGTAATTAACTCCCCGCTTCTGTGTAAGGAATGTCTGAGGGTGGCAGTTTGCTCGTTTTGGTCACTACTTTGTTCAGCCCAAAGTCTATTTAACATCTCCTTTTCATCACATTACTCACAGCCCTGTCACACACAATGCCACAGCACTGGGAAGTTTAAAGTCACGCAGAGTTTTGAGACTGTTTAATTACAACCCATGGATTGTGTTTAAACTCTAAAACCTTGCGTATTACAGCAGGACTGGAGCTATTCAATCAATACATCTCTCTAACACAAGCAGAGCTCTAGGTAAATGTCACTGCTTTTTAATCAGTTCAGGCCAACCGTGTATTCAAACACTTCAGTTTCTCTGTAGATGGCCTGTTTAGAGGCAAAGATACCTGGTGTCTTCAAACACATACTGTCATTTTGTGCACAGCAGGGTCACTGGGAAGTATCAGCATGCTCCGAAATGAAAACCTTCCCCAGACGAGTCTAACCCCCAGCCTAACCACATCTAAAAGGGATTAAGCCCAGATTTAAACTCTTTGGAGAAAAGTCATCCATGCCCTGAATGCCATTTACTGGTTTCGGTGTTCTCTTCTTCAGAGCCGTGCTTTCAGGCAGCCTCTCTCCTTTCCCCCGTGGATGCCTCCACGCTTTCAAGGCACTGACAGAAACTCCAAGACTCCAGCATCTCCTCAGAGCAGGAGCCAACACCTCTTACCACCTCTGTCGTTCGGCCAGCCAGCCCCACTCCAGCTCTCAAGGGCTGGAAAGTTCCCTTGGAAGGCTGGCTACCACCACTTCAGCCGGTATGGCCACCCTGTCACCGCCGGCACGGGGAATCTGACCCTGCCTGGCCCAAATCAAAGTGATGTGGTGGGTAAAATGACAGCGGCAGCTGGCAGGCAGTGAGGTCAGGGTTCCCCGGTTATTTTCTACCCATGGCAATACAAGCAGTGGTTTCCTTTAGCTGAAGGTAGGGAATTGAAAAAGCAAATTCCTAGAGCGCACCCAAGCCACAGCACCTCAAAAGGGTGTTTGCGTAAGGATCTGCACAAACATGAGCCAGCAGCATTCATGTCCGCTCACGAATCGAAGTGCAAAGCTAAGACCCAGCACCAGTCTAAGCTGGAGCAGATGAACTGGTTTGAGCTGTTCAAATCAGAACCACTGTCTGCCAAGTTGTTGCAGAAAATAGCTGGTTCATTAAAAAATAAGTTTTTCATTATTACATTTCATTAATAATTCATCAAAAATAAGTTTTTTATTACCAAAAGTTTCAGCTTTATAAAATATTATCTGACTTTCAGACCCAAGCTAACAGTAGTACCTTTCTCCTCCTTCCACCAAACTTACACTGTTTAAAGGAAGCTCCTTCTGAGCCACTCCAGTACAAGGGAAAGCAGAATTTTAAAAATAACTCCTTGCTATCATGTCAGTGCTGAGAAGCTGCACATAGCCGTTCCAAGAGCTCAACCAATTCCAGAGCCGTTCCCTGTCCCCAGATAATCACACCCATGCATGTGTTTGCACCAGCCAGCTGGGTCTCTGCTCGCTTGAAGGCTCGGCAGCCACTGCAGTAAGAGCACAGCATCTGCTTTGCGAAGCAGCTTCCTCCTGCTGGCGTCAATCGTGGGTGAAGCCTGTCCCAGTCGTGCCACGTTCCTCGCTAGCCAGCTCAGTCCAGGGTAAAGCAATCAGCCAGGTCAGCCAGAGCAGAGCCTTCCCCTTTTTTCACTCCTGTCAAACAGACAGCTTCTTATCTAAACACCATCTTTCAGCCCTAGTGCCGCATGTGTCAGCACAAGAACAAGATGTTTCACGTTAAATTACTAGGGACTGACTTGCACGTTAGACTGGCATCCAGGCGGTACAGATTCAGGAGGGAACCCAGCTAATCTTGGTGCCTCAGCAGCACGTACTGCAGCTTTCACCTTTGACTCACCGGCCCAAGCCGGGCCGTGGCAGTGTGGTCTGGGCAGACGTCCGTGCTCTGGCCCTTCCCCTGACCACGCTGCCAGATCTACTCCCTGATTCTGGACGCATCTACTACAGTCGTTCTCCAGTCTTCTCACTTTGCTCTCCAAATTAAATCAACCCGCTGCTGCTAAGATTCTTGGCATGGAGTTCCCACTACATCACCCCTCTCCACATCCCACCCCCTCTCTGCCTATTAGCTAGATAGACCCCTGCCTGTTCTGCAGTACGCTCTCACCGTCGCTCCAGTACTAGTTCTTGGCTTTTACTGCCTCATTCCCCACTTGTCTGGCTAGACTTTCTCCCAGGTCTCTTGTCAGTGAGACGAGCCAATACAAGCCAATCTGCTACGGCTTGTGTTTGCTTTGCGTGGGCACAAACAGTCGAGCACAAGCCAAGGGTAGGTAGATAAGGTCGCTTCACCGCCGACAGACAGAGACCCCATGGAAATTTGTTCCGCTGCCTCCCCAGCTCCACGTATTTCTTCCTCTATCCTTCAAACCATAGGTTTCTTTGGAACAGGGGCTGATGCTGACAGTACGTCTCCGGGTACGCTGACGTGGGGTTTGGTGGGCGCCCATTAGGTGCTCGTGCATCAGCCGTCTGCACACACGCAGCCACGGTCCTCGCTCCCCGCCACCACGGGCGGCCACCCACGGGGACAGGCAAGGGCTGCTGAGCGCGGCAGGGGTTACTGCTGCTTCAGTAACCGTGGCTAAAACCTGACCTAAGCAAGCAGCTTCTGTAGCTCAGAAACTATCACACTCTGTATCTGCTCAAACATTTCAGTTTTGCGACAACCTTCACTTACAGCAGCACAACAAAGGGTGTATTTATTCCAACAATGTTTGTGTGATATGTACTGAGTTAATGGCACACAAAATTTGCTGGCTGATGCTCTAACAGGCCTGGGATCTAATTAATCTCTGGCAAGTTCCCCTGAAATAGAAGCGGTGTTGGCCTGCACATCTCGCAGCCGAGACAAACTAATTGGAGCCAAGCTGTACAGTGAGAGGGGAGGAAGGAATAGCTGCGCCATGGTGGAGGTTTTTTCAGAGTTATAGTGCCAAGGTCTGCGTTCCTGCTCTACTAGAGGAGCACCATTTGTGCAATTCTCTTACCCGCAGCCAGAGTTCAAGAAGTATTTGAATTGGAGTCACGAGCTAGCACAAGGCTAGGTGGTCATGCACTCCACCAGGCGAGGTGCTCCCAACTTTCTGAGCTGGTGAGCAGCAGAGACGGCTGTGCAGTGGTTTTCTGCCGGGGCTGTGACTCCAGGACCTCCAGAGCCACGACATCTTCCCTGCAGCCATGCAGGGAGCTGGCTGGGGAGCGCCTGCTGAACACACCACCGCATGGCAACATCTGTCTCCAATAACAGCCTTAACAAGCTTCGGATCTCAGCTATTTTGTAAGACAGAAAAGCGGATCGGTCTGAATACACCACACTTCTCCAGGCACTTGGCTTATCAATCAGTTTGTTAACAGGACGTAAAAATCAAACCCCAACATGACTGAAAGGGAAACGCGCTCCTCGCTTTCTATTTCTACGTGGGTCATTAAATTACCCAGCCGCTTCCTGCATCGCTTGCTGCCTTAATCACCCAGATAAATGAGTCTCCATGCCAGGCACACGCATGGAGGAGGATATAATTTTATGTCCCTTTGCTCTTGAACCCGTGAAGCATACGGCAAGGATACAGCGAGGCCCTGCTGTCCTGGGGCCTCGTACAGCCCGACTCGTGCCCTGGATGCAGCGCCCCAGCAGAAGCACGCTTCTCTGGCCGGTGCCTTTCTCAGCTGGGTCTTGTGCACACACCAGGCGCCTTCCCCGGAGCAGCCTGCAGCGACAGCCACGCAGAACCGGAGCATGCAGGCAGTCGCTGGCATGCCAGGCAGGCCCCGGAGCCCGGCTGCTCTGCCTGCTGCTGACTCCCACCTTCCCCAACGGCCGCCTCTCCCCGTCCCCCAGAAGCACCAGCCGTGGGCGCACAAACCTGCCTGCACGCCCCGCTGCTGCTGCGCCGGGGATGGGGAGGAGGCACGGCTGCAGGTACGAGCAAGCAAGCGGTGGGAAGTCTTTAACAACGCACAGCCAAAGCAATCCGGTGTCCAAGCTGTCGTTTTACTCCTTTCACCCCCATTTTGTTCTGGGTTCCAAGAAAAGGAGAAGGCAGGAAACATGTTTAGACAGAAACCTCCATGCAGCCAGTGTTTACACACTGTGCTCCTGAACCACTCTGGCACGATGCCAAGCTTAGGAAAAAACAAAGCGGGTGCCAGCCTCTTGGGAGCTGAATTTGATAAAAGCTCGGCTGCCAGCTTGGCTGCTCTCACTTACTCCTCGCGGCTGTTTCAGAACAGCGCCAGGCAGCCGCAGGAAACACTCAGCCCTGCACACGAAGCACAGGGCCCAGACCAAGCACGACACCGCGCCTGCCGTGAAGAGCTGCTTGTGCCTAACCAACGGGGCAGCAACGGGAATGGGAACAGGCGGGATACAACTTCCCAAAGCTGCACGTCAGGTCAGAAGTGGGTGTAGGAACTAGGGCTGCTGCCTCCCGCCAAGCAGCCGACAGCACAGGCTGTCCTACGATTCACCACTGATTAAAACACACCCCAGAAGAAGATAACACCCCAAAGGAAGGGAATCTGTTTTGGCAGTGGGAGCGGGTAGAGCTCAGGCTGTGGATGAAGGCTGAGGCAGAACAGCTCCTCAGTTCTTCCCACACACGCACACGTTTGCAGGGAAGTGGCTAATTTAATTTTCATGGCTGCATGGGACTGCAGCTCCAGTTGTAAGGGGAAGGTTTTGAAATACTGCTGGGGAAGATGTACACATAAAGGCATCTTCTCTTGGGTCTCCAAGCCTTGCCGAGCACCTCTGCTGCTGAGAGAAAGCAAATACATTTTCAGAGAAGTGAAATTGATGTGATGAGGCAACAGCACTGAGAGACAGCCAGTAAACCTGGACTTTTAGCACTGTGGTCCGCAGCATCTGTGTGATAAATTATATTAATGAAGCAGCACATTTCAATGGGTGGGAGGGAGCTGAATTTCCACATGAGACTAAAGGCAGCATGTCACACACAGACTGCAGCGTTCACCCCAGAAAGCCGTGACTGACCTCTGGGTAACAGGCTCTGTGGTCGTACCCAAGGATGTGAATGCTGCGTAGCCAGAATTAGTAGCAGAAGCGGGTGCAAGAGACATACCAAAAACTTCTCGAGTTCACACATGCATCAGGAAATCATCACCATTCAATTCTGGCTCCCCACACTGCAAAGAAAAGCAGGGTTTTCTGCTGCCTCGGTTTATCGGCAGGAGGAGGCAGGAGCCTCCATCAGATAACGCGACTCCTGTAACATCGTAGCTCCTGGCCGGGGCCCTCCCGGGATGCTGTGGTACCCATGGCAAATCTGCAGAGACTGAAACAGCAAACGCTGTGCCACCGGAGAGCCCGGCGTAGCCCTGCAAGGCCCGCTGGGTTAGCAAAGCAGTTCAGGAATGGCCGTGGAGGCGGAAAACATGAAGCTAGCATGTGGAAATGTGGAGATCCTGAACTCACCCTGCCAGTACTCCCTGACAAGCAGCTCCTCCGTGGGCTGGCTGACAGCAGAGAGCTGAAGGGGAACTGCAGGGGCTGTTCTGTCCTGGCAGGCTCTTAAACTGCCCGGCAGCCTGGTTTCTGCCTCCGCTCGGAGCAGAGGCGAAGGGACCATCGGTAACCTCCGTGCCCGGAGCAGCGCTGCTGGGGCTGCACCAAGTGAAATACGGCAATGACGGGACAGAGGCCCATCACCCATGGGCTGGCTGGGTCACGGAGATAAAGCCTTACCATAAACACAGTAACAGGGAGGACAGACAGATGGAAGGGATAAAGAGAAGTGATAAGGAGACTAAAGGAATGTGAAGATCAAAAAGAACTTAAACAGACCTGAATCCCTTCGTGTCCCTGATAGCCAGGGAGTAACTGTGCTCCGGTTTAATCACCAATTCATTTGCGGTGAGAGAGAGAGAGAGAGAGAAAAATGTGTCTCTGTAGGAACATACAGTGTGAAAATCCATCTGAACACTAGCAGAGCTGCAGACGGGCCTTCAGAGGGACGACACTCTGCTACACTGGAAACCAGAGCTCCTAGGCAACACCAGCCGCAGTTTCCAAAGCTTTAGCAGTGGAGTCAGTAGCAAAGGGAAAGCTTTTGCACATATGATGCCTGGGGTTGGGCCATCAACAGCTCGGAGCCTTGTTTAAGCTCAAATGGATCAACAGTGAAACCGGAACCCCTTGACCTTCAGTAGCTCTCTCACACCGTGTCTCCTCTTGGGAACTCTTGCCAGCACAGGAGAGATCCCTGATTCATTTTTAGGTTGATGAGGAGCAAAGCAAGCAGCGTCCCAGGTTAGCAACAGCCCAGGCATGGATTCGCAATGTAATAATAGCAACCGCAGTGCCTCCCACAATAATCCTAAACAGCAGGGTCTCCTGAAGCCAGAGAAACACCACGCAGCTCTCCAAACCTCACAAAATAGCTTCATTATCTCTGCCATACTTTCTGCTCTCCATCTGGTCTGATCAGCAGCAAACCCTGCCTTCTGCTGAGATAGCAGCTGAACCTGCAGCAGCAAAGCCGGGGGCAGCCTGGGCTTCGCAGGAGGAGCGAGAACCGAGCTGCGGCAGAGGAGAAAGGGGAGGCGGCTGGGGGATGCACAGGCCCCCGGGGTAAGGCAGGGGGAACGGGAGCACCGGGGGTGGCCTGCGCGGCTGGCACAGGGCTGTCAGCTCGTGCCGGCGCTGCCCAGTTTCTGCACCCGCCAATCTCATGATACTCCTGCAAAATAAATCTTCCGCCTGCGTTTACAGCACCCTCTTGGACGCTGGCCGATGGTAAACGGGGTGTGAATTTCCTGTGAATGGGATTCGGTTCTGGAAAGGAGCTTTGGCTCATGCTAGGCAGCAATCTGTACACAAATCTGGGAGCGGATCTAGCTGTAGAGCAGAGGCCTCGGCCCTTGAGCAGTCCTGGAGGAAGGCGGCACTCTGTGTCCTAATTCCCATGCCTCCCCGCGGCACGCTGGACAAAGCCACCGGGCAGCGAGAGGCTGCCTGAAATACCTGCCCGTTCAGTTCGGGTAACACGAGCCTGCTCTCTGGCAGCGCTGCAAGAGCTATTCAAGGGTGGATTTTCTCAAAGTCTTGTCATTTCAAGAGAGGATGAAAAAATACCCGTGGGTCAAAGCATCCAAACAGCCTGAGAACTGCTCTGAAAAGAGTCTTTTCCTCTGCCCCTTTCACGTGTTTTTGCATGTGCCAAGTGCCAGGGCGCACTCAAAGCAGGCACCAGACACTGTCTTGGCAGCCAAGAGCTCCTCCAGCACGGCTGGGATGGCACGTCTGCCCCAGGAGGGCTCACCTGCCTCAAAGCATCCACCCCGGCCGCTCAGCGGCTCTCGGAGAGCACGCTTCCCCTGCGACAGGGGCAACTTTGCTCCTAGGCTTGGTGCTTAAATTCAGAGCTTATTTTAGCTGGTGAGACTCCAGCCCTGCTAAACAGGGTCAGTCATCACCTCTCGTGGATTTTGTTACTTGAACGTAGTTGTTTGCTCAGTTACTCAAGCGGAGCAAGCAATCTGCGTTGCAACTCCATTGATAAAATACCCTCTGTCCTGCTACCAGGGCAGCTTCCACTTTCAAAGCCCTCCTCGCATGCAGCCCAGGAGGCATCTGAGAGTGGCCTCCGCAGCAAGTGCTACACAGCAACGATTGCCCACGTGTGTGCGACGGCAGGGCACCGCTCCCTGTCCTCCTCCCCGGCGGGCCGGGGCAGCCCGCACGGCCTGTGCGTGCGGGGTGGAAGCACGGGTAGATCCATTTCGGTTCCAGTTTTGCTGGAGCGGCGTGAACTCTGCCGTAAGGATTTCCCCCACTTCATTTTCCACGCCGCAGCAGGCGGCTCCCCGGCCACATCCTCCCTGCATTTCCAGCTCGAATGAAAACAGGAGGAGAATGGGTTACTTCAGAAATATTAACTACAAAGATTTGGAAAGCAAGGGTCAGGATAAACCAAGCAGCAGGAAGCATTGAGAGTAGGGACTGGACGGTCTAATACAAAATAATCATTGGTATTAAAAATGAAAAGCTGAGGAGGCTGCATTCAGGCACAAAGCCTCTCCTGCAAGGCTCCTCACTGCAAGGCAGGTCCCCCCAGCGCCACGTGTTTTCCAGTGAAATCGGTCCGCACGGACGCGCTCTGCCTGCACGGACGTGGAAGGAGCCTGAGACTCGTCTCCTGGTTCGCACACTCCATTGCTGCTCACCCCTTTCAGGCCTGGAGGAAAACCGGGTGCACGTTCAGAGCGCCGTTAGCCGTCGGGGCTGACCGCCCCTTGCGCGGACCCACGGGCCGCCTGCCTCTCCACGCCACAAGGCTCCGCACGCCGAGTCCCCTGGTCGGACGTTGGCAGGGGCGTTTATGCCGACACGAATAAGCTGCCGCTTCAGTGTGTCCTCCAAAGAGTGTCCCGGGCTGCCTGCACACACCACTGCACTGATTTACAGCTGCTGTATATTGTGACGTTTTTGCTGGTTGTACCAACGAGGGAAAGTACTCGTATTTTAAATAAAAGATTAAATCCTGGAGCACAAGACCCAAACACTGGGGAAGAGAGCCTGTTGCCAAGCCACCCTAATCCGAGCGCTTTCCTCCTCTGCATTTAGCATTCCTGATAATGGAATTTGGACTACAGCTAATGCCGATTAACATTCCCATGTTAGTTATTTCACATAATCTTTTCTCCAGCTGTGGCAGAGGCTAGAAACACGCCATTTGTACTTGCTCACGAGCGCGCTTTCCTAGCTTTTGCCAGCCAAAGCCACCAAGAATGAAAGGCTACTGTATTTAACTGATCCTAATTCGGATCAATTCCTAAACCCAGGAATGGTGTCCTCTCCCTACAAACCTCCGCCTGGATAACAAGATTTTGATCGCAGGCTAATCCTGGCACGAGAAGGCGGCGGCAGGTGATTGGTATGAAGCATGGGAGGCAGGAGCACGGAGACGAATGAGCACCGCGCTTTTTAGTGATGGGGCACTGGTAACCGCCAGCCCATAAATAATACATCTAATTTTACACCTGCAGTCATTCTTCCATGCTGGGAATTCAGCACAGATATACCACAGCCTAAAATTAGAGCAGGTTACAGACATGATCTTTAACATGTTAAAAGTAGAAACATGCCAATGGATGCAATGTTCTCGCGCCATCGCTCCAGCCCGTTTCCACTCGGGGTTGGCAGGAACACACCCGACGCTGCTCGGGGGCACCTACAGTGTTTGGTTACGCGGCTCGGGCGGCGCAGCACAAACACGGCACCCAGCGGGACCGCGTACCCCGGCACAGCGCTGCGTGCTGCGTGGCCTGGGGGCGCTGACCGCAGCAGCCCCCGCTGCCGCTCCCGAGGGAAGGGAGGTGTTGCGGCGGGTCGGAGGAAGGCGTCTGGAGGACAGGCTCTGAAGGTTGACCAGTGAAAGCTTCAGTGGCCTCTGCCGAACGCCGGTCCTGCCGGTCAAGCCTGCCGTGCTCCCCGGCTCAGCTGGGCCTGGCCCCGTCCCTCCTGCAGCCTCCGGCGCTGCCGCCGGCATCGCAGCAGCTCTGGGCGGTGAGAGGTGCAGGGAGCCGAGCGTGGCTGAGCGGAGGCGAGAGGGTCCCCGAGCCCATCGCTGGCAGCTCCCTGTGGGCGCAGAGTGCAGCACCCAGGCGTGAGGTCTCTGTCCTACTGCACCTTCTCCTTCCAGCACCGGCCTGCTCGACCTCCTCTTACCTCCCTCCGCCGGCCTCGGCTTCCCCTGCTCCTGTGGCAGGCAGGAGTCCTGACTTCATCTCCTCGGATGCTCAGAGGGCTAGCTCAGGCACCAGTTTGGGATTACGCTGGGGTAGCTGGGTTTTCCTTCATTTAAAAAAAAAAAAAAAGTCCAAAATGTGACACAGCAGTTATTAATAAAAATTAATTTTTTTATAACATTAATTCTCCAAGGATGAAAAAAAAAACCCAAAACCACTAGCATGTGTATCTGCATCTGTTTGCCAGGTATGATTTGGGTGCTAGAGGTAGCTCTGCTCTATGAACATGAGAAGAGCGATTTCTGGAAAGCAGAGGAGCCCTCGCCAGCAGCAGGGAGAA
Organism: Phalacrocorax aristotelis; assembly: GCF_949628215.1. NCBI lineage: Eukaryota > Metazoa > Chordata > Aves > Suliformes > Phalacrocoracidae > Phalacrocorax > Phalacrocorax aristotelis. The sequence continues at coordinate 54,657,902 of NC_134282.1, forward strand.
GATGCAGCTTGAGCTCTGTGGGCCCTTACCCCCACCTGCAGATGTTGCTTTTACAGCAGGACCGGCATTTTACTCGCCTTGACGTGCGGGCAGGTGAGGTTACAGCTGCCACCCAGGTTCAGCCGGGGCAAAGAGAGACATCAGAGCAAATTACGGGGAAGAGCTTCTGATGAGAAACTCCCGTGAGAAAGAACGAACACAAGAAACTACTCCCCAGCCGCTCCCAAGGGCTAATTGCTGAGAGCGATGGACCGAGAAGCACGCAAGGAAGGCCCAGGCAAGTAATTATCCCGCCTCGGGAGGAGGATCATCACCTTCATCTGCAGCCGGGTTCAAGCGGAGGCTGGGAGGTTCACGCGGGTCAGGGCTCCCGAACGGCAGCCCCGTCCTGCTGGTTCGGGCACAGTGTAGATGCCAGCCCTGGGCCGGGCATCAGGACTGGCAAGGGCTGCCGGCAGGAGCTTAGGCAGCCCCGGCATCCCTCGCTCCCAGGGTCACGCGCCATCACTGATGCGCTTAAGGCAATCCAAGGAGTAAACAGGGAAAAGTGGAACTCCCTTAAAAATCAGCACAGCCCAGTCCCTGCCGTGCAGCTCTCTCGCTCTGTCCCGCTGTCCCTCAGATGCCAACAGGCGCGGGAGCAGCAGCGCTGGGCAGCTGCGAGCGCCAGGAACCTGCCCTGCAGTTCTACAGGGCCCAGGAGCGAAGGGCCGGCCCGTCCCCTAAGCACGGCGCGTCTCCGCAGCCAGGGCGCCGCAGCTGAGGCAGCCAGTGTGCAGAGGGGTGCCGGGAGCAGGGCTGGGAGAGACCGCAGAGCCCCCGGGCCCTGGGAACCTGCCCTTCCCCACGGTTTAAAGAAATGGGGACCAGAGAGAGAGGGAGGGAGGAAGGAAGAAGAGACTGGAGATGCACATGCCCTCTGTCCAGAGGAGAAGGAAATATAGATTCCCTTTATACTCCAGAAAGCCTTTGGGAGGGGACAAAAAGAAACCCCCTCGCTGCCGCTAGCTCTTCAGAGAAAAATCCCCCTTTCTGTTTTCCACGAACCCGTGCATCAGCTGTGCCAGGCAGCAGCTGTGCCTTCAGCAGGGCTTCCTCCGGGGCCTGACTCTGCTCCGACTCCAGAGCAGCATCCGGGCACGAGTCCTGAGCGCTCGCGGCGGCGGCAGGGCCACGGCCTGAGGTACGGCGGGGCTGAGCCTGGAAAAACCTTCCCGAGAGTGGAAAAACCTTCAGCTGCCGTCGGTCGTGTCTGCGGGGCTGAGCTGCCGCCAGGTTCGCTCCGCCGGGAAGCAGCGCTTCACTCCGTGTCTTAAATGTTGTTGGAGCCTCAAGGCGTTAGAATGTGGGGGTTTTATTTTCCCAAGCTGTAACGACGCAGGCAGGAAGTCAAGAGCCCCTCCAGAGGTATCCGGAAATAAACATTTCTAAAAGGTTTAAACTGATGGCAGATTTTTCATGAGTTGTTTGTGGGGAAGGGAATGGGGTGGAAATCGCTAATTACCTTCCGCTGATTAAGACTGATAAAGCCAAGCCAGCGCCTGGGCGCGCAGGGACGATGCTCAGCCCATTTCCATGGAGAGCTCAGCAACGAAGAGAGGAGATGAGGGAGGGGTGGGACCTTCATTAGCCCGATGCAGAGAGCTGGACCCCTGCATAATACATCCCTCCTGTTTGTACAGAAAGAGGACGCCAGGTTTCCACTCTCCACCCAATTGAAAAACAAAAGCAGCGACTGCAGCAGCAGGAGCGTCCGACTGATAACGCGCCCGCAGCTCCGGGGGCGGCCGCCCTGGCCGCAGAGCCAGCACACAGCGGGACGCCTCCGGGCCGGCCTCTGCCACGCCAAAGGCACTTTCCTTGTCCCTCGGGGCACGCGTGAGGGCTGTCGCAGGGCCAGGAGCCCCGGCGGATGCACCATGCCATCTCCCGGGCACGGGCTCCCGGGTTGAGGTGTGCCTGTACCTTGACGGAGACCTGCAGACCCCCGTCTGCTCTGCTGGGGACCCGGTAAAGCCGCTGCGGGGCCAACGCAGGAGGAGACCCCAGCAAGAGGACAGCAGGCGGGAACGGGGCCGCCTTTCATCCCTGACACCAGTTCGGGGCTCCAGGCGAGCAGGAGTCACGATCGCCAGCGCGCTGCAGCCCAAGAGGCCGTGGGCTCCACAGCGACAGTAACGACGTCCAGCAAACACAACAGCAAATGCAGCCACAGGAGAAATAGTGCCAAAACAGCAGCTTGGCCAGGAAACGTCCCCAGTTAGGGACCAGCCTTCCCACCGAGCTTCTCCAGCCTCACCTCAACGTCTGTGACCCGCCGAGGGCTCTGACGCGGGCTCTCAGGGCAACATCAGCCCCTGCTTTTATGTCAGCATCTCTGCCAGCCCCAGGGAGGCCTGTAAGGCACCTGCCTCTTCCCCCCAGTCCTCCCAAACACGTTTCCAGGCAGCAGCAGAACAAGGTGGAGAGGGCAGGGACCCAAAGCTGTGGTTGCCCAAGGCGTCGCCGAGCAGGGACGCTCCATTACCCCAAAGCCCCTCAGTGGGCACCTTTCCCAGTCCTCCCAGGGCACAGACGCAACCCCACGGGGACACATCCCAGCGCCAGCTGAGCGGCTTCTCCCTCTGGTGACACTGCGGAAGGCACGGGGCGGGCAGGCTGAGCACATCGTGCCTTCATCCCCGGCTGAGCCCGCCTCGGCGAGGGGGAGAACCTGGTCCACACAATGGCACAGGGACCAAAGTGAGAAACCGATGCTGTTTTGAGGGCACGACTGCAGCTTGGGGGTTCTTCTGTCTTTTAAGCATCATCTCATTTTGCTACGGAGGGACTCAGGGCTTCCTCAGCCAGGTCCGTGCCCACCAACTACAGCCCTAAACCCTCCGGGGCAGACGGAAGCAGCCCCTTCCCCACACTGCCTTCCTACAGGGAAACAGCCCTGAGCCCGCACGGCTTTGGGCAGACGCTGCCCTGCTCCCCAGCTCCAGCACACCCCGGCAAGCAGCTCGGCTCTGCCGCACACACCAGCTCCCTCCTTCCCGGCGCCTGAATCCAGCACCCAAAATCCGGGCGGAAAATGGTTCGTGTGAGAGCGCGGAGGGCAGCTGCCAGAATAGGGCCCGAAGCCCAGACCGTGGCGTGCCTGGCACAAAACGCCTCCCTGCCCACACACAAGCTTCAGGCAGTGTCACAAGGCAAACAGACTCTAATGAAAAGGTACGCGCAGGCATGTCTGGGCACCCGGGCGCTGGCGCAAGCCGTCCTCGGCAGCTGAACGCCTCTGGGGCTGCACCCGAGAGCTCCCGTGCACCGGAGTTACAACAAGGACGAGCTTTTGCTTCCCAGAGGATAAATGCAGAGGAGACAGCTCTGCTGGTCCTGCACTGCCGGGATTCCCAGCGGGGGATGGACGAGGGGCCGAGCACCTCCCAGCCTCGCGCTGCTTTGGAGCCTCGTCCCTCTGCAACGGCGGCAGCGGTGGGTTATGCTGTGAAAAGGCGCCTGCAGTTACTCTGCTGTCTCAGGCCTTCGCTGGGAGGATGAGGAGCTCCTAAGGAGAACCGTGCGGAGCTAGCAGAGGTCTGGGAGCAGTTAGAAGCCCCATTCTGATGTGGCAGGTAGCCACATGCTGGCATTTTGAAAAGGAAAAATTTGGGGGTAAAACATTCTTTTTTTTGGTGCAATATTCTCCCTATTTAAAAGCAAACCCCCAAAAATCCACCCAAAACTTCCTAAGACGTCGGTGCCCCCCTGCTCCCTGAGGACGTGCTTTCCTGCAGCCCCCCCCACGCCCCTGGGCAGAGAAAAAAGGGAGAAGACAACCAACAGAGAAATAAAAATTGCACGGCCCCGTATTTCATTTGCAGAATTCATTCAAACGCACGATCTGCCCACAGCCTCTCACGAAATTTCTCACACTTCTCCGCAGAATCCCAAGCAACCCTGGGAATTAATGTGATTTCTCAGCAAATCTGTTCTTAAAAAACGCTTGCGGCAGGAGCGCCGTGTGGCGTCCCGGGAGGTCGCAGGGCTGCAGCGCCAGGGTCCCGGCCGGCCGGGGATGCCCCCCCGCAGGAGCCTTCGCTGCTTATTTCTAAATGAAAGCACTGGGGGAAGGAGGGCCGGTCTCAGCTGCCGCTTTTGGCCCATGACGCCACACGCTGTCACCCAGGCTTTGATCTCGGCAGCCTCCGGCAGACGTGAAGGAGGGAGTGTGCGCACAGGTTTGTTTTTTTCCAGCTCCATTAGCTGACCTAACGAAGTAATGACATCCCTCCGCAGCCCTGGCAGGAGGAAGTGTTTCCAGGATGATTTAGTTGCTCCCGAAAGGCTGCTTTAAAGAATAAACTAATTAGCAAGCAGCCTTTGTTTCTGGATTTAGCAACCCTTCAGTGCGAATTAAAGGTGACGAGCAGCGTCTGAGCCGAGAGCTGCACGCGAGCCTCGCTGCGCCAGGCCCTCCTCATCCTCCCGCAAAGGATGGGGGCGTGCGCGGGGTCGTGCGGCTCCCGCAGGACCCCTGCCCTCCCCTCTGTCATGGTGCCAGCAGGCGTTGCCCAGCCAAGGGCCCCCAGACCCGCCGAGCGGCCGGTGGGACTCAAGGGTGATGCAAAACGAGTCAGGGGCAGCCGGCGCCCGCCGCGGCGACTCTGTGCGCGTTGGACACCCCTCCTCTCGCACGCGGGCCAGGAGGCACAGCCACGTCCACGCGTCACCGCCCCTGCCTTCCCAGCCTCGCAGTGTGACAGCCGAGGAGAAACGCTGTGATTTTTGCAGGGAAACAAGCAGCGGCGCAGGCGCAGCCGCGGAGGAGCCAGCGCGAGCTTTCCCTGCGGCCGGAGCGCAGCGGGGTGCCGCGTCCCCCGTCTCCCGGGAAGCGCCGGCGTGGGCTGAGATTTCTCAGCGGGAAGGATGACCTTGGAAAGGCCATCCCTGCGCAGCCCCGGAGATGTGGGACATCCCGCGGGGGGCAGCCGCTGCTTATGCAGAGGAGGCAGAGCCCCTCGCCCTCCCTCACCCCTCAGCTCCGGGCCCTGCTGGGGCCTTTCACTCAACGTTAGCTGGAGGAAGCGGCAGGGAAACCACTTGGGCCATTCATCTGCTGCGCTTTAGCTTCCTCCTCCGCTCACTGTAAACCTTCCTTGAAAGATGCCGACCTTGGCGAACAGACTGGGGTTTCCTTCGTGGCTTTTGGGGGTGTCCCCAGGGCCCCCTCCCTTCCCCATCTAGGGGGGAGCCCCTGCAGGTGCCTTGAGCCCCTGGGCAGGAACCCCGGTCTTTTCCCTTCTCTCCCTCCTGTGCTGCAGATCAGCCTCCCTGCTTTACACAGATATTCAGCAGCAATGGGGAGGTTTGAGCGATGTTTCGCCAACCGGTTTGGAGAGGAGCAGCAGCCTGTGGCCGCAGCTTCCAGCGTAGCGGGATCCGGATTTACTGAGCAGGGAGGAAAACCGGGCATTCTGGAGGGACACGGTGTTCCTCGGAGATGCCATGTCCCAGGTCCTCCTCAGAGCTGGTGCGAAATGATGGCAAGGAGGGGGAAAGTAAGAGCGGGAATGCCACGGAAAGCGAAACCTAACGGGGACACCCAGGAGCAGCTGCTGGAGGATGCTCGAGGGGGGAGAGAATTTCTGGCGGCCCCAGGCACCCCCTGCTCCTTCACAGCCCCAGAGCAGCTGCAGAAATCTGATTTCCTTGGAGAGAAGCTGATGACAGTGTCCAGATGCCCAGGAGGGCAATGCAGGCAGCAGACCCCGTGGTGGGGCCGGGGGCAGCAGCGGGTCCTTCGGGGCGATGGGCCAGGGGCGCGCGCTCTGCAGGCGCTCTCCGCGTTTCTCCGCCGCTCAACTCGCTCGTTCCACTTTGTGTTACTAATTACCAGGAGCGAGCAGGGCAAGGCTTCGGCATAATCGCATGCGGCATTAGAGCTGCTGCAAAGCCCGGCGAGCGCCTGCACGCAAAAACCTATTGCAGTTAAGAGGGAGCCACAACTAAACCTAAGGGACTTTGGCTTGAGCCCCGCGGGGGGGACCTATTAGCTCCTTACTCCCCGGTGTAAGCTCCTTATCTCTGGCGTGGAGGCAACGCAGGCAGCTCCAGCACCCCCGGGCCCTTTCCTTGCTCACGGCAGGGCTGAGCCCCTGCACGCTGGCACAGCCCGGCCTCCACGGGCAGCCAGAGCGGAGAGAGGCAGCTCTGCCGCACGAGCTCAGCCACGTGCGGTGCCGCCGTGCGATGCTGCCATGCAATGCCACCGAGCAATGCCGCCGTGTGATGCCCCCATGCAATGCTGCCGTGCGGTCCCTCCGTGCGATGCCCCCGCACCGAGAGCAGAGAAACGGTGCCGTTCGGCACACGGCTCCGTGTGCCCAACCCGCTGCGGCACAGCTCCCTGAGGAGGGCCCTCGCTGCCTTCGGCACATCCCAAAGCACCGCAGATGCCGCGCATGCAGGCCACGGCCAGAGAGGCCAGCGGGGAAGCGCTCACCTGTGAGGGTGCCACAGCTGAGCTTGGGCAAAGACGCAGGAGGCATTCTGCTGCCTCCTCTCCTCTCCTCTCCCACCGTCCCATGGAGCCGGAGCGTCGGTCGAGGCAGCCGAGCTTGTGGAGCAGGGCTCGCCACGAGGACGGAGGAGCGTTAGGGGCTCATTCGACACAAACGCTGCTGTGCTGGGCAGGCTCTAAATGGCAGCAGGAGAACAAGGTGAGGATGCACCCAGCCCTCCGCACCCCCACGGCGCAGGAAATCACCCTCAGATTGGAGCAAAGGAAGGAAAAAGGCGAAACAGCGCGTGGGGCAGGATGCACGGCCCAAATGCCGGCTGCTGCGCAGCACCGCCTCGCAGCCGCAGAGCTGGGGTCAGCCTGAGAAGCACAGATAATCACTGCTTGTAACAGTTCCTAAATAAAATAATTTTCCATGTGTAAAAGCATTTTCTGCAGGAAAGGCTCCTCCAGTTAAGCTCCTCCAGGCTTGGTCACCCCGCGCTCTGTGCCAGGAAGGAGGCAGGGGCTCAGCACGGGGCTTGGGGTGCCCCGCTTCCAAAAGCCTCCCTTCCAGGGCACCCAGTTTGGGCTCCAGCGCTCTGCACTTGCAAACACTTCATCGCCTTCTCTGCAAACACTGCCTCAGCTCCTCCAGCAGGTATAATCCCATCCGGGGCACCAGGGCACCCGGAGCCCCGGCCCTGTGAGCGCATGCAGCCTCACCAGGGAGCCAGGAGCCAAGGGTGCTCAGTCCACCATCCACCTCTCCAGGGACACACGACCCAGACAGACATACGGATGCTGGCACAGCTCCGATCACTCATTCTTTCCCATATTTAGCTCAAAAGAGGCTCGGCTAACGGGGGAGGTGGGTCCCCGCCGGCGGTCTGGGCGCAGAGCTGCGGAGTTGCTGTGCCTTGGGACAGCCACACGCGCCCCACAGCGTTTGGGGCAGAGGTGCTTAGATCTGAGCAGGTACAAGGCACGTGTTATAACCCTTCATCTGGAGACACACAGCCCATACTTCAGGGGGGATTTAACTCTGAGCTTAGCGTGAAATCGCTGTTGGGAAGCAGATGATTAATGCCTCAGGCCGGGAAGAGTTCATCCTTCCCCGGAGGAGCCGTGAGGAGCAGAGGTTTCCCGGCTCAGAGGGGCAATGCCGCCCCAGGCACACCCACTCCATGGGGAGGCCGAGCACTCCAGAAGCAAAGCCCCGGGAACCTTCCACCTCTGCAGCCAAAGCGTCCCTCTCCCGAATCCCCGGGGCTGGGGGACGGGGCTGCAGCGCTCGCGAAACCACGATGCCGGCCGAGCCTCCGCCCGCCCGCTCGCCTTGGCTCCCCACGCAGGGGCTCGGCACGCTGCATGCGGATGCGGCCAGGAGAAGAGAAGGGGCCGCTCCTCGTGAATTGGCACAGATGCAGTAGGGAGGAAAGCGCGGCAGGATCCCTCCGGGCGAGGGGGACGCTCCTGTGACCCTCACTAGAGACCGGCCCTACCCAAGGGGGGCTGCAGGGGCACCACCTCCAGCCCCCTCTCCCACCCTCGTGCTGGCTGCCCTGCTCTTGGCTTCCCAGCAGCTACCGGGGAGCCACCGCGTAACCACCGAGGGATCGCCAGAAGATCCACGCAGGTCTCGGGTACCAACGCTGCTCTGTGAGCGCGCTGACAGCAAGAGCTTGTTTGGCACAGGATAAACCCATTGTTCGGTCCCAGAACACAACCATGGCCCTTCCTCTGGGTAACAGCCCTGATAAATAAAGAGCAGTAACTCATTAGCCTCACGGAGCTGCTCGCCAAGCAGCGAGGAGAGCACGCAGGGGTTGTACCCACACCAGGCAGCCAGCGGAGCAGCCCTCGCCTCGCACCCGCTTGTGTTTCCCACACAGCTCCGGGGCTTCTCCTCCCACCAGCCCGGAGCCGGGCAATGCAACCCGCAGCCCCCGTCGCTGCTCCCTGCCCACGCCTGCGCTCCTCCGGACAGGGCTCGGCCGAGGAATGCACCTCCCAGGCGCCGGAGCTGCTCCCCAGCGTGCCCTCAGAGTTTCCATGGCAACTCCCACTCGTATAATCGCACGATATTGTTCTTTTCCATTTAACAGCCCAGCAGCCCATCCCTCAGGCAGCACGGCCCTACGCAAACCAGAACCTAGCAAGCGAGCGCGCTGCGGTACAGGAGCACAGGCGGAAGAGGGTGGGACGCAGCCCAGCTGCGTTTGTGTCAGGAGACAACCGGGGTGAATGCGAGCCTGCCGACACCTTCCCCGGGCCGGGGCTGGCCCGCTCCCGCCAGCGGCTGCTCTGGGAAGGGAGGTCCGGGCACAGCCACCCTCGGGCCAGCAGCAGTGTGGGATGGTTCCTCAGGCTCCTGCGCGACGGCTCCCTCCCACCCGCGCTTCTCCTGCAATAACAGCTGCGATTCCAGCCTAGAAACAGGAGCTGTTAGACCATAGCGAAGTCATGGAATGCTTTTAATAAACGGGACCAAAAGCCTCATTCTTCGCCCCATTCTCGCCCCTCCTGGCAGGACGGGCGCAGAACACGCGCGAGAGGCCGGGTAGTGCTTTGCTACCTGCGGGAGATGAAGGCACCCACGGGCAGCTCCGGCTGCCGTCCCACAGACACGGGGGCAATTTGCCGTGCAAAGCAAGCCTCGGGTGCAGCTGCCTGCCCACCTGATGGGGCTGGGGAATTGGCTTCTAGGTGAAGCAGCGTGTAGGCACACGGCTTACGAAGAGGAAGGAGCCACCGTAAGGTGGATGTAACCAAGCCGTTACAGAGGAGTTTCTCTGCGGGCTTGAGGGCAGGAGATGGACAAGACAGGAAGCAGAGACGGCTCCCAGACAGAACGTAGCCGAGAGGAACAGGGAGTTGGGGACTTCGTGATGCCCCAGCACAGCCCAGCTGCCTTGGGAAACACGCGGGGAAGCAGGGAGCAGCACAAGCTAGACGGGACAGACTCACGCAACAGCGTAAGCAGGCGTCCTGCAGCTCGGAGGCCATCCCAGAAAAAGCACGTAAGCTTGCAGGGAACTCACAATGTCAAGAAGAGATGAGCTTTGCGTGCCCGACAGCGAGAGCCGAGCGCAACACAAGCGCGCCCGTGGAAACGACACACGCAAGGCCCTGCAGCGCCAGGCCCTCCTTCCCATCAGCATTAGCCCCCGTTCTCTTCCCCCCAGTTCTTTACCCCAGCTCTTCCCGCAACGGCACCGAGGTGAGACTCAGGAGCACAGGGAATCGTAATGGCTTCCGTTCACAGCACAGCCCGCCTGCCCTCCTCTTCTCGGCTGAAGGTGCTGCTACGGGAGAAGCCGGGATTAGAATCCCAGAATGAGTAGTGGAAGTGCAGGATCACGACTTACAGGCTACACAGCGATCCCAGGGAGAGGGGGTCCACTTCACCCACGGGTGCTGCATGCATGGGCTTTAACTCCTAGAAAGGCAGCACCCCCACGGTGATATTGCACAGCTTCACACTACAGTTAATGCGCTCGGATCACCCGTGCCAGGACACTGTCATCAGGGGGCGACTGATGAAAAACACAAATATTAGAAACAACACTTGAAATAAAAAAAAAAGTTTATTTGAAGATTTGTAAAACAGCTCTGTGAAAGACCAACATTTCCAAGACACTACGATATGATAACGCATCTTCCTACTGTTAGAATATAAAAAAAGTCACAGTCCTTCCACTATCTAAATAAAAGCACACATTTATGGACCAAACGTTTCAATTCCAACACCAAGAAATTAAACGGGTTTGAAAGTCGGACTAATCAATAGCACCAGCACTAGGCGACGCCGCCCCCCGCGGGGCCGGGAGTCTGGGTTTGTCGTTACTACGCAATAAAGCAGGTTAGTGAAGCAAATGTTAATGTGAGAGCAGACCCACGAGCACCGCGGAGTTCACACAATGACACACCCTAACGCGTTCTTTTTACATTCCCATTGATGCAAACAGTAGCAAGCCAGCAACACCAAAGAGTTCCCGTCAAACTCCAAGCTTCCACTTCGGGACAAGAAAGTCTTCAGAGCTTACAAATGCCAGTTCCATTTTAAACACACAACTTTATTCACTTTATGTTTACATAATCTGTGCAATAGAGACATGTGCAATAGGAAGGTGAAGAACAAGATGCAGGAGTGGACAGTGTTACAAGGATCCAACCAGCGCTGCGCCGTAAAGCAGCGCAGTATTATACTGCTTTCCGATGATACTCAGGAGGGGCTACTTCATAGTCACTGGCGCTAAACAACGCGGAGGAGTTCTTTGCTAAATACCTACGAAAAATAATGGAAAGATGAAGTTACCTCCTTGCCTAAAGTCTCTGCTGTTTCGCATCACATGAGTGAATCATGAGGTGTTTGCTGAGACCATAAAACGTGATTCCGAGCTTACAAATCCTACACGTCTCTACTAAAACGTCAGCTGTGCAAAGCAACTGAAGGTTTGACAGCTCCTGCCAGAAAAAAAAGGTATCAGTTCCAAAGGAGCCGTCAGGCAACTCTGGCTGCAAGCGAGCACAGGAGGGCACGATGAACGGGATGGGACAGTTGACATTTGAGGGTCAGTCAGGGGCTGTACCGAGAACCCATTTACTACTGACGGTACTCGAAGGGTAGGGACACAGAGGCACCGCAAAGTTCTGCCTGCGCAAACAGGGAACTTAAGGGGCCAAATAAAGGGTGGCTGGAGCAGAACGAGCAACGGTCACGGCTCGGCACGATACGCCGCTGCTTCTCGTGGAACAGGTTCAGGGACTCCTGGTCAATGCACTGGCTCCATATTTCTATCTCTACCGCTGAAAGCTCTTCAGCACTTGCGTTTACTTCAGACCTACCCACAGACTGACCTACTCCATTCTCTAGGACTATTCCAAGGCAAGTCTGCCCTGAAGCCAGGCCGATCCATTTCTAGTTCTACTGCAGAGCTGCCCTGGCTCTGCTGGAGGTCTTCCTTCCACTTGCACCAGCTCACCCAGTGGCAGAGGTACCAGCTGGCATTTACTGGCAGAACAGCTTCGTGCTTTGGTACCTGGAGTATTTACAAAGCAGTATTTCCAAAGGCCATCAGCAGACCACTGAAGTCTGGTACGAAAATACACAGAACATTTCTCCGTGACATAACCACACGTGGAAGCTGGCGGCTTCAGTAAATCTGACCAAGAAAATCTGCCAGCGCAGGAAAAGCAAGGAGCTGCGCCGACGCTGCGCGCCCGCGTACGGCTTCACGCCCCGCGCCTGCCCCTACCTAGATGTGTAAATAAACTGCAGAAGCGTAACACTGAGTTCCTCCAGTGCAGCACAGACGCACGGAAGGTGCCGAAGTCGTGCCCGTACACGCGCACGGGGGAACGCAGGTCTGACGCCTCAGACACTACGCTGAAGTGCGATTCTGTTTTGGAATCTCACGTTCAGGGGACATTTCTGGGTGAACTAAGCAGCATCTCCATCGCTCCTCACAGCAGCGAGGAAGTATTTCATCACCTGTCTGAACCAAGAGCCCCATTTTTTTTATTTTAAGAAACATTTTGCATTAAATTCATGTGTTATTTAGGATGAGGTTTTAATCCTAAACGCCACGCTCTACAGCACCACAGCATAGCGCAGCACACTAAAGCTACAACAACAGTTTAGCCCAGAAATACTATTAAGAAGGTTCATCAGTTTTTAACATTTGTTCTATTGTTGTTGAGTAACTGTTGTGTAATTTAATAGTTTGCTGTAACTAGCACCTGCTTCTTATAGCAGCTACAAATGCATGCTTCAACATTTATTTTGGAACAAGTGGCAGGCTTGGACAGCTCAAAAGTGGAGGCTAATAGATACGTGAACACATGTTCAACGAGCAGTAGTAACCTCGGTGTAACTGAAGAGAAGTTAAAACCAGTCTTACTCATGTTACTGCACAGCAGAGTTTGAGAAAGTTTCGCTGCAGCCTGTGGCGAGCATACCGTGCACAAGCCCAGGATAATATGTATGTATTATGTCACATAACACCTGTTCTCTGAATTAGGCCACACTACAATAGCCTGTGCTTACTTAACTTTCTCTTTCTTGCTGAAAGACTTAAAGTACTTACTTTAAGAAGTCATGCAAGTAGTTTAACAGCAAAGCCAGACTCTTCTCGTCAAGAGGAGTGTAAGCAAGCATAGCTCCAATTCGCACTGTTTCAAAAGAAGTAGCACTTGTTAGTTATAAACAATGGCCTTAACTAGTATTTCAGTACAGTTTAAAGCCTTACAGCATGTAGAAGCAGCCCATTAATCTATTCCAATATATAAAGCCCACCTAAAATACCTAGGCTGTTGAAAATCCACTTCCATTCTAAGATCCTGAGGTGGCTCTGAACACTTTAGGGACATGCAATATGGGAAGAATGAACCCATCTCTTTCATAGCTGCTTGTCACATTTCTGCAGTTCACGCCCACTGCGACTCAACACGGGACAAGGAAGCATTTGAGTACTTGTAACTGCTGCTCCTGGAGCTCTGGAGGTCACACTCACCAAACAGCCTCAGTAGGTGTGGGGCACCGTAGACTTGAGACATCGGAGCATCTGGGTGATCTGCTAAAATTTCGGCATATTGGGGCCTCTCAAACTTGTACAGTAGTTGAGTTCCCAGCATGACATTGAAGTATTCTTTAATTCCAGCCACAACTTCGTTGACCGCGTACTCCCTGGCAAACAGAGAAAACACCACAAGTCTTGTTCAGGTGACGGATGGAGGCAAGATGAGAGTTGGCTTGGCGAGTCCATCAAAATTATGAAGATACTTTATGAGCCTTCAGATTTTTCAAGGAAATTTGTCTGGAGGCCTTAAAACGTACAGCTGCAGAGAGCTATGCGTTTCAAGACCTCCTTTTAAAAATGGGCTGTTCTGGTCTCAGTAAGAATTCAGGCGAACCAAAACACTCTTTGCTTTTAGTCATCTACTCGCTTAAACTGACTCTCAGAGCCGGTCTTTCGAAGCAACAGTAAGTACTTCTAAGGACACTCACCAGCTCTTGTGTTTCCAACCAAAGTTAATCCCAACTCACATCAGTTTGAGAGCACAATGCTCTAAGTAGCTGGACTGAACTTCTGCTTAATGGACAAAGGGACGCCGACCCAGTATTTCGGGCAACAGACCCTTTCTAACTAGGCCTCTCAGTGCCACGCTCCTGCAGGCCTCCAACTTCACAGCTAACTGAAGAATAACTGTGCAGGGATTAGCAGTGGCACTGCAAATCTGAGAAGTACAACCCTCACTCCACCCTGCAAACGAATTTAGAACAGATATTAGGGCAACTGCATAAAAGAATGTTAAAACACCCTGACGAGTCAATAATATGCTTCCTTTTGCATGGAAGAAAATAACGTCACATTTCTAGTTTCTCTCCCTTTAAAACAGGAAAGCTTCGCTCAAGAATAAACACACCTTGTTTGTTGTCAGGGCTGGACTGCTGGGGTAATTACAAACAAGAACCTTCAAAGCTATCACCTCAAGGTAATTAGCTCTGCCCATCTGATTCTTTTAAAAGTCATCCTCTACCTCCCTGTCCCCCACCTCCACAAGGGAGTCCACCCACAGGCTAACACCCAGCTCATCTGCTGGGCAGCTTTTCTGACAGTTTGTCCAGCTCCTACGTAGTGCCACTGAATTTACTCACCCAGCACAGGAAGCCTGAAGGAGAACGGAGGGGTGGAGAACTATTCACTTGGCTTATATCGGCTTCCTTTGGGAAAGGCTTAGGGAAGGTGGGGAACAGAAATAACATCCAGAAAGCAGAACCATATTCTGGAATTACCTCCTCAAAGATCCCTAAGCTCCTTGATCACCGTGGTGTTGGAACATGAAGCTGGACAGAGGGCTGGGACACGTTTAACGGCCTCACTAAGTTTTTCCATGAAATACAAGTCCAACAACAAAAGCAAAAGTAGTTGGGTGTTTGGAATGTTGTGGCTTGAAATGACCACTACTTACTTGTTATCAGTATTTCCTCGTGATTTTTTGTAGTTTGCGTAATCCTCTAAAATGGAGTCAACATTCTTCTTGGCAGGAAGATAGAAGAGCTACACAAGAAGCAAATTGAACAAAACCAGGTTGTCTAATTTATGCAGACATTGGTATCTGCATGCTAAATTTAAATAAATATACATAAGGACATTTCTAGAATAAAATTATCAGGTTAAGATATTAAGTGTTATTAAAGGAGCACCCAACTGTTAGATGCGCATACCGAACAACCCACCGCAACGGTGACTATACCCACGTTTCCAGTCAACATTTGTGCTGGTCAACAGCAACCTGCTGAAGCCAGCCCAGGAGTCAAGGGTAGGCAGAGCCAAGCACACGCACGCCCCTGCCGACCTGCCCACGCCAGGCCACCGAGCAGGTACAAAAGCAGCGGTGACCATTTTGCCTGTTCTCCTGTCTGCTCCTCCTGCATCCGCAGCTCGGCACCGGGCACTACTGCTGCAGAGCAAACAAGCCTGCCAAGCACCTGCCGGGATGTGTCACCGCCGGCACGGTCTGAAGAGTGTTGAGCTACAGAGCTTACAGAGTTGGAGACAAATATTCCCCGCCGTGATTCACCAAGTATTAACTCGCATCAATACCATACACAGATCACCTGTACCCACAGACACTAGTTCAGTCATACACAAACATTAATTCTCCAGAACTGGAGTCAGTGTAACACACAGTGGTGCTTAAGCACCTTCGCTGATGATGCAAGTCTAAGATTTGTTTTCACCAAGAACATCAGCCTTATCCACACAGGACTTGTAAACAACGAGGATTTTTAAGTGCCTGGGATGGCAAGAGCAGAGGTGGTACCTCAGCATAGCAGTAAGCTACAGCATGGCAACTGCAACCTACCAAACAGTTTTCAACAGTGTTGTTTTCTGTGCTTCTTGCCGATTTCAGTAAGCAGTAACACACAAGAAACAAGCTGCGATCCATGGACATTTTGAGTTCGTGAAAAGGTTTTATACTTTTAAAATGGAAAGCAAAATTTAATTTACTGTATCAGGAAGCTTTACGTGGACCCAGCCTGGCAGAAGTTAAGAACGGCTATCCGAAGCGACAGCTTTCTGTCAGGGCTGTAGAACAACTGAAGATACTTGCAGAACTTGGCTCTGAGTGACGTGTAAATGAGGCAGGTAAAATACACGTCACACATGACGCTCCTGTAGACCAAGTCTCTACCAACTAAGTAAACTGTCTAAAACATACCAGCAGGCCAAGCTGGTATGTTGGGGTTAGCATCACACTTAAAGCTTAAGTAAGTTTTTAAAATTATTTGCCTGTCTAGCTCATGCTTGATTAGACCAAGTCTGTTTTATAAATTTCCATCCAGCTCTGCTGAGCCACAGCCCTGCTCAGAGGTGACCTTTGGTTAAAATCCAACAGGAATGAGAACTGTCAAGTCAGCCATCAGGCTCCTGCCAAACTCTGCAAGAGATCTCACTACCCTGCACTTGAGGAAACAAAATTCTAGTTTGTGTCCTCACCTATACATGGTCAGATTGCTCTTCTGACAAATTACCTGCTTTTGCCTGGTGATCAAGTCCCAGTCATCTACCAGCCATGGTTTCAGCTCTTCTGGGATTTTCACCTTTACTTCAACTCTGTTCATAAATGTTTCTTCCTAAAAAAAGGAAAGCCAGACCAATTACTTTCAGACAACTGTCCAAGCTAAGTCGCACCCATATTCCTGACTGAATTACCACAGTAATTCTTGTACGCTCCACGGGGAGCAAGGAAATAGCTTCGTTTTCTCAAAGCCACTTGGGAACCTTCGTTTGGCAAGTTGTCACATTTCACACTGCCATGCTGCGGGACAGAGTATTGCCGTCTGTATTTCTGAGCAAAGCAACCTTCCTGTTTTCTATCAAAAATCCTGAGGCAATCAGAAATACGTACACTTTCAACCGTTGGATCTACTCGAGCCCTCTTCTTCCTAGGAGGCTGAGGAGTCTCACTGGTGCTGCTCCCTTCTCCAATTCCTGGAGCTGTATAAAAAAAAAAACCACAAACCACATTATGCTGCTTAAGAAATTTGGTAAATCTGTAAGAAATACCAGTAAGAAAAGATTTAGAAGGATTTAAAAGAGACTGATTTCTCTCAGGTCACCTTTTCACTTTTTTTTTTTCCCCTTTTAAATATTACTTCTGTTCTGGAAATTCCACATATTTGTGCTAGTTTGAACTACTATATTTAGACTTAGCTGAAGATGGTGGTTTCTGCACTAAAAACACCCCAGTGTGTCAGTATCCATAGCATTCTTTAGAATAAGTTTTGGAACCAGCAGCTCAGCTTTGCAGACATGTCACATCTCCATCTCAGTAAGAAAACGTAAGTTTGACTTATTGTTTTGACAGCTCCGTGGAGATATCACTTTGCTTTTAATTTGCAAGAGGTCAAAATCTTGACAGGCTGAAACAAGCAGCCTGTGTACAAACAAGGAAAGTATGCCTTCCTCCTGACCGAGGTAAGGGGCATCTCAAGTCCAAGAGGAACAACACAGGGTAAGTAAACTTATTTGAGGCAGATTTGAGGTCCTACTCCAGCTAGGAATCCTTCACTAAGGATACCCACTTGTATACAAAATAAAGGCATACTTACTTTTCTGTTTGTTCTTTTTTGTTTTCCTGCAAGAAGAACACAAATTATTGCAAATATAAAGACAGTGGCACTTAAAGAAGTAGAAAGCCAGAAAAATTGTCCACTAAGTTCAGAACAATGAGCGAACACTCAGTGGCCTACAGACTATTTCAATAAAAAGCACATGAAAGAAATGCCAGATACAATTTAGCATCACAGTCAAGACACTACAAGATTTTTCACTTAACGGGTTATAATTCACCATTTTGGGGGGGGCGGGGGGGGGAGGGGAAATCACTAACTTAAACTTACAAACCCCAGAAGGCATGCCAAGAAGACAGTGGTATTTAAGAACAGTACTGACTGATGCTTATGCA
The DNA here is from genome assembly GCF_949628215.1 of Phalacrocorax aristotelis. NCBI lineage: Eukaryota > Metazoa > Chordata > Aves > Suliformes > Phalacrocoracidae > Phalacrocorax > Phalacrocorax aristotelis. The sequence continues at coordinate 54,675,366 of NC_134282.1, forward strand.
AGTAGCATCTACAGATGTTTCATACTTTCCAAGTGCTCTTGGAAAACTACACTACATTTTTAGGTGTTTTATTTCCGTATTTCAGGGGTCACTTAGAAACAGAATAATGGACTAGGAAACAGAAGTGCTGGGAATTATCAGATAAATTTCAGCCAATTGAATCAACTTCCAGTACAGTACTGGAAAACCCACACAGTTCTACCACCACAGCAGTAGAGGGAAGTTTAAATAGCACTTATCAGAATTACATGCATGAAGCTGCACAGACCACCTGCCATTCCGTCACCAGCTTTTAGAGATCATGATTACACTTGCCACTTACTAAAAACATTGGGAACAGTCTCTAATATTTATCTTCTGTTGTCCCTAATATTTATCTTCTTCCAAATCCTTCCCTCAGCACTTACTGTTTCTAATTTACACACTTCACATTTCTCTAAACTTAGCTCTTATTTTTATTCCAAATGAAAAGCTGTACTTCCAAAAGTCTTACAGACACCTGAAACACAATGCACACAACATGTAAATATTCAGACAGGTCAGGAGTATCAATGACAAAATTAAAAACACCTGTTAGGACAGCTTATTACCTAAACTTTGTATATCTACTAACCATTTTCAGAAAACTTTTGAGAGTACTCCTAGTCACATTTCAGTTTGCTCACTGTTAATAGGAGTCCAGTTAAATCTCTCCCAAAAAAAAGAAAAACGCAGATTGCGTAGATAAACTTCTTTGCCAGTACGAGATTATTTCCTTGGAAATTCACCGCTATCTCAAGTGACTCTTGTATTCAGGCTTTGAACTGGGTTTATCTGGGTCAGGAAGTAGGCAGGGTTTCTAGGAAGGTCTGGAGATAGGAAGGGTAAGGCTTTTTTCAAGCTTCAACTCAAACAAGCATCAGGCTTAAGCTGTGGGCAGAATAAAGATCATGTCTCTCCAGGAGGAGGGAACAATTGCCAAGTTAAGTCACTGATAATGGACTTGTGTATTGAAGAGAAAGTCTTTTCTTCCAAACCCAGAGTAAACACGGAGGAACAGGGAGTTCTTTCCAGTATTTTTATCTTGGGATTTTAATTATGTTAAGCATTAGTCTAGAAGCAGAGTCTTAAATAACTGGGACAGGCAATATAAAGTACTTAAAGAACTACCACAATGAAGACAGTCAACCACGTCTATGTTACCGAAGCACAAAGTCTAGCATAAACCATTCTAGGCACTGCTTGTGCTCTCCCACCTCCTTCCTTATATTTCAAGTCATATGCCTCTGCTTCAAGTCAAAGCAGCCATCTGTTTGCAAAGTCTAAAAGACAAATCTGAGTTAGGGAACAAACAGAAAGAGCTAAGGTTAGAGACAAAACATTAGCATCTGGCAGATTTTTGACAGCCTGTACAGCAGACTGGCTGGAATAACACCCTTCACTAGGTGACGGCAGCTGTGCAAGGTGACGTGCTGCTGCTGTGCACAGCAACTGAAGCATGCAATGCACTCGATACCCAGGAGGCAGATGCAGCATCTGTATCACAGAGGTTACAGACAGCCCTACTGATGGAAGCTGGAGCCCAAGATGAGCGGCACATCTTAGATAGCCGGATTCCATTTATCAGACCAAGCAGACGCATTTTGAGACGTACAGCTGAACGCTACCGTGCGCATTCCTCGTGATGGCAGACAATGCCCTCCTGCAAGGATAAAGGGAACACAGGTGCTGAAGTGACACAAAAAGGTGAAACGTATCTAGGGTAGATTAAAACCCATCCTTTTGTGCCACTGCACAGCTACACTATGAACAGCAAGCCCTATACCATTGTGTAGGAGCAGTATAAAAGCTTTCATTGACTTCTCTTTGTACAGCCAGTACAGCCCAGCTGCCATTCTTCATTCACATATTTCTCTACTAGCTGGCATTTTTCACTGAAAACTGACTACAGAACCGAAAAGCAGTGTGGAATTTTCAAGGAAGCTTCTGTGAAGAGTTTTAATTAAAAGACTGAACAGAGCTGCAAGGTACTAAAGATCTCACCGTTCAAACTGGAAGGATGCATGCCACTGTAGTCAGACATTACCTCTGCAGAGAAGCAGGGACAGCAATCAGTTCTGGCGAGAAGCTAACCAGCCCCCACTGCAGGGTTTTATTTTAGCAGAACAAGAACTCGTAGCTACTACAAGAATATTCAAGTACTGGGGATCAAAGTGGAAGGCGGAATTAGAAAGCCAAAAATAAATGAACTACCAACATAACCATCTGAAATTGTGTAGAAACAAGGTAATCAGTAGCAAACAAAGAGTATTACAGCTCACAACAATGAAATGCTATATACCGAGGTGACAGGCTCAGAAGGAAAATAAGCAGTCCATGCCACAAGAGCCTAAAACTGAACTTCCAACCTCAGCATCCAAAACAGGACTGTGCTCACGGTCAAATGGTGAGACTAAGGAGGATGCCATAGAAGACAGCATACTGAAAGACAGCACTTTATCTTTCCAGACATTTATCAGAAGAAAGATAATCACATATCTGTCACAGAACCTTGGGTACCATCTCAAGAAGCCAGCGATCTTTGCACAAAAGAGTCTGTGTTAATGCTCAGAGCTCTAAACTGGAGTGTCTTCCGGGACGTGCCTAGAAAACTGTCAGTAGAAAATAAAAATAGCTTAGAAAATAGAAGTCACCACAGGCAAATGACACCAGGGAAAAACAAGCCTTTGGAAGGTTTACTTACTCCACAACAGTTAGGAGTCCGTGACCAGGTAGATAGAAGTGTTGTGGACAATAACCAGTATTTTACTTTCCCCAGACCCACGTTCCTTTTAAAGGGACTTTGAGGTCTGTAAGAACCTCCCTACAATAGCTGGTTAAGATACGAGCAGCAGAGAACAAAGGCAGCTACCACTTGGTCTCAGGCACTGGAGTTCAATACATTTGAAAATGTCAGAAAAAGGAGATTAAGAGCCAGTTTACTGACAAAACAACAGCTGTAACTCAGCAATACGAAGTCATAAAGTCTCTCCTAATCCAAGGTGACTAGTAATAAAAAAAGTAGATGAGAAGGTTCAAGTGTGAAAATAAGTATGTTGGAAAAAAGTATGGAATCGGCCGCTACTGCTCGAGCACCTTGGTCACTAACTCAGCTGTGAGAAGCCGCACTCCTATCAAGATTCCAGTAACCACCAAACATTATTGGCAAAAGGGTACAAACCAACATCCAGATTATGTCCATGTACGTCCTGGGCCTGGGTCAGGCAACCTGACCCTCGAAGGCACACAATAAAACTAGAAGAGGTAAGGAGAACAAGGAGTAGTTGGTAGCGTACAACAGCTTCTACACCAGCAGTAACCAGGCAGACACGGGCTTTCTCAAGCTGACCCCTGGGCAGGAGGACAAAGGGAAATGTGGTAGAGGTATCACTACTGATAAAAGGTAAAGCTCGAAGAACTGATCAATCTTTCCTCAGGACGGATGGAAGAGACAAAAGAACCAAAGCAGCAGACACTTAAGAGATCGGAGAGTCATCATCTTCCCCTGCCTTCAACACAGTACTGAAATAAAATGAGAACACACTGCCACAAGATGATGGGGATGCCAGAAGTCCAAATGGTTCAGAAGTTATTAGATAAAACAGTCCCACAAAGGGTTATTAAACCCATCACATGGATACAGCCTACAGCTCCAAAGTCCCTTAATTGCAGACTGCTAGAAGTGAAAAGGGTATTTTGGGAGAGAACAGCATTACAGACTTGACTCACTTGATCAACCCTAAGCACATGTTACTGGTGACCATCACACAGCAGAAGAGGTTAGGAAAATCTCCAGCTTGGGCCGGTGCAGCCATTCCACTGCAGTTACAGCCCTGGACAACTGGCACGTAGGCAGTGTTCACATGCCGCTTGACATTTAGAGGACTTGAAGTAGCTTGTGAGAGCTACGAGCTGTGCCAAAGATAGCCGAGGATGCCACAGGAGACATGCAGCAGGAGCATATGCTTTTGAGTAATATGTTCAGATTAAGAACAAGACTTCTGTTAGAAGAAAAAAAAAAAACAAACCAGTAACTCCGGAGTTGAGATGCTGTTTTGAGAGCATCTCTGATGAGACTGCTTGCATGCATACATTTAAAACCAGATGCTATTCTGAGATTTGTTATTCAGTGCCATATCTTCTCTCCAGAACACACTCAACTACCCTTCTTATTTTCCCAGCACCTGTTAACTCTGATTGTTTACTGATTTTTTTGCAAGTTAATCATATTAGGCCCATCAAAAGTAGCATAAACTCTTAGCAGCCGGATTCAGCAGAGCTACATATAAAACAGTCTGGAGAAGCCAGTATCTGTAGCATTGTATCTCATTTTTGGCAACCTGCTATAGCCATGCAAAATATTTCTCTATGATAGCTTCTAGTTATCCTAAGATGAATAATTTTAAAAACAGGTGTATACAACCTGAGTTTCATGCATATTTGTTTGATCAAATATTGCTTACAAATAGCCTCAAAAGCTTTTTGAGCCAGTTGCTGCAGTTTACAGAAATGGTTATTCTGAACAGACTCAAGCCAACAACAGAAATACAGCACGTTAAGAGGCAGGTTCAAACCTCACATTTCTAACACCAGCTCTGATCGCAGCCTCGCTCCCAAGAGTTACAGAAGACAGTGCAGTTTGTTGCTGATCTCCACGGAAGCAGAACTCCAGCAAGCATGCAGGCCAACTGCAGCCTTCTAGAACTATTCAGTTTCAAAAATCTGAAGTCAGTTGTCCTCCACTTCTTTTTAAACAGTGGACACACTGAGCGCATTTGGCTACTCACATTGAGCCTATCCCAACTGAAAAGGTATACATCTCAGAGAAACTAAAAACCGGTAGTCCATCCTGACTTTAAAAAAAACCCCAAAACCAAAAAACCCCAAAAACCCAAACCCCAAAAAACCCCCAAATTATATACTGCAGTACTTACAATTGTTAACTGAACTGCTACCAAAGCTTACATTATTACAACTGAGGACTTTAAGAGTCTCTAAAAGAAATCTATGAAAGCAAGGAGGTTTGGATTTCAGGATGAAAATCCTGGTTTGACAATCCATCCTTAACTCACCGCGTCGATATTGTAGGGGTCTCCAAACAGCAAACAGTATGCGCTCCATCTCGTCTGAAAAATCTAGGCACAATGGGGGTTGAGTTAAGGAAAGAATGTCAGACCTCGTGTTTAGCCTTAAAGAGAATCTATTTAAGATTCAAAAATTTACCTTTTTAGCAGCATATTATAGTCTTACTGAACATTCCTGGAGGATAAGTTGTGCTTAGATTGTGATTACCTTTCCATTACTGTTTGGCTATCTGAAGAGTAAGTTTCAAAACGTAAGTTACCTTCCCCTCTGCTCAATCCTCCAAGAATGCTACAAAAGGTAAATTTTGAGGCCCAAATAGGTGACAGTGTTACCCTTTTAGAATAGTTGCGCGACCACTTTCTCCCCCTCCCCACCATCAGTACTTTATGTATCTGCAACGCCCTTAGACTTACAACAAGAGAACAGTCCAGATGTTTTACTTTGGAACTGTATTTTGAGATTTTTCAGAAGCCATCTTGCCTTTAGCTGTAAGCAGGATCTGAGAAGCAGTAGTTTGGTCAATAACAAATTGGAATCACAACCCTGCATCACTGCTAGGGTAAGCCAAAGGATTTCCTCTCCCTCAGCCTCCAAACAAGGAAGAAAAATAGGGAGACTTTGTTGAAAGAAGCACAGGTCTAATTTAGAAGGATGCATTGGATGCTGGTAGTGGCTAGAGACTAGGAGCAAGATCAGTGCAACAAGCATATGGGACCCTGTTATAAATAACTTCCATAATGCGAGACCAATGTTCCAATGACAATAGTTTTCCTTCTTCCCCTTTACAACTCAAAATCCACCATCAAGGAATTAATTTTTCCATTCAACATAAAACAGAAGTTTCAGAGAATTAGCTTATTGTCCGTTTTGCTATGCTGGAAACAACCACCCATGCTTAGGACAATGATGACAGCAAAAAGCAAAGCTGCTCCCCTTCCCCCACCAGTTTCAACCAGAGAGTAAAGACAGACCTGGTAACATGCTTTCAAGCTTTAGAGTTACAGAGAGGCTTAAGATGAAGTCATTTTTGCTGTGTGGGTCTCCCTTGGATGCAACATTATTAGGCGTATGAGAGGATTAAGCCAACCTTGATTTCAAGCACAGGTTAACATTTAGCATTTACTCAGCCAGAGAGAACAACTCATCCCACCGCGATGAGTCTGAACTACCAAGATGGCTGAAGCTGACAGTACGGGGAACCTAATCCTGAGGTTACTGCTGGGATGCGCTATAGTGCGAGCTGTAGACATTTACAGCTGGGTCATCACTACCTGTGTCAAAGTTACACGTGACATTAATTCTACTCCCACTGACTAAAATACAGGAAGACTTGGGTGCAACAACCCCTTAAGCAGCCAAATTAGTAATGGTCATGATTTCTATCTGTTTTAATTATATTTTAATGACATTCATTAGGAACTGCCTAAACATACATCTGGGTTGGGTTTTTCTTCACTCCCAAATGAAGACAAACAAGTGACTAGGTCCCTGTCAGAGGTTCATCCTGAGCTGACGGAGCACACCAAACAGGTGGTGGTGAAGCACCGCAGAATCTACAGCAGCAGACCACACGGGAGCACGCATGCAGCTTTATGGCCAGATCCATCGGACTCCCCGTTCCAGAGACCAAGAGCCAATCTACAGCCTTGGCTAGGCCTTGATAATCCCTAAGTGAAATCTGCATTCAGGATCTAGAGCAAAATAAAAAAAAACCAACTGTACTCACTACCACTGCACTTCTCAAATCAACGATACATATTTCATAACATAAAGTTGCCCATAAATGAGATATGAAATCTGAGGCTGTTGCCAAATGCTCTTCTTAGGAACTGATGTCATTTCAGCAGCTTCCTCACGAAGACTAGAATCATAAGTGAAGTTAGGAGTTCAAAACATCACATTAGTAATGACCACCCTCATAATCAAGTGAAGTACTACCCCAAGCAGAAGAGTTTCATGGCACATGAGCAAAGCAGCAGAGCTGTGCTGATTGGATGAGAATCTAAACGTAACATCACACAAGCCTATTCTGACAAACAAAAAGGATGGAATGAAAGAAATCCGACGGTTACATCCTGAAGTTATTTTTTCTAATAAATGTCTGAGCTTGCTTCTGGTCTCTTAAGATGCAAAATCATTTTTAATAGCATATGGGTTGAGTTTTGTCAGAAACAGCAAAGACTCCTTAAATGCAGTTTTAATGACTGTACAGTAAGAAGGCAAGGAATTTTAAGGATTTTATTCAGAAGTGCTTGCACAGCTTGGAAGAAGTGTAAAAATCTCTATAGAAACTGATTTCACTGAGACACACGAGTCTGAGGACTCACCGCTTTGAGTGTCACTTCACTAACTTAAGAGGAATAAAGTGGAAAAAGTACAGAGTGTTAGTGTCTACTCGGTACCTTGACTCAGTATTAAACACTGCACAGTCTAAGAAGGCAGCTTTAATAAAATACTTCAAAGGCCTCTGGCATTACACAAGTGAAACACAACTTTGGTATGGGTTGTGTCAGAAGTAATGTAGTTTAGCCCGCAGAACCATTCTAAGGAAAACACTATTTAAAGATCAATAGTAAAATTGACAAGTTCGGGAGGCTTTTTTTTTTTGGGGGGGGGGGGGGGGGGGGGGTTGGGGGTGAGTTGTTTTGTTTGGTTTGTTTTTAAGTAAAAAGCTTCTTACACTTCAACATTTTTCTGCTGCAGACCAGAAGTCTTCTTGCCCGGAGCAGCACCTCTCATCTTCCCCTCTGCATATTGTTCCCTTTAAGAAAAAAGAGAAAATTCATCAATAAGACCTTAATGGAAAAAGCAGCTTGTTTTCCCTCAAAGGGTAGCAGGTTATGCAAAACGTTTAGAGAATGCCTAGTGAATGGCTTTGCAAATCAGTACGTGTCACAAGCAGGAACAAATTCGACTCCATATCAAGGAGATTTAGGCTTCTTCATACACCACTTAGCTGTATGAACACCCATTTCCTCCCCCTCCCACCATCCTTGCTGTTCTGAATCACATGGAAGCAGCACAATGCTTCTGAAAAATACAAAACAACTTCTCAATAAAAGCATTTCTATTAAAGAAACAGAAGTTTAGCGGTCACAGAAACTAAAGTATTTGTAGGCATCCCGAAGCTGTTTGAGAAGATCCTTACCACTTAACAGGATATTTTAAGGATACTGCACAAGGGTCGTTTTTAGCCACCTGATTTCCACATTACAGGACGTACCTGCAGTTAGCCAGGCTGCCCCTCCCTTTCATCAACCTGCCCCTCCTTAAAACCTCAAGTCACCATTTTAAAACTAAGTAGCAACTTGCTCTTTCTAAACTGCTAGAGGACAAAGATCAGAACACCTCTGCAAGGCAAAGCATCTCAAGAATAAATGAAAATAGGAACACCTCTTGGAGGCTCTTTTCTTGTTTTAAACTCACTAACTTCCCTTGATATATAGTTGTTGGATTGAAGCTCTATAATAAAAATTACTTACTGACAAGGGCTTCTAACAAAAATGCTTACTGATTGGCCTTTTGAAGTTCTTTTTGTTTCTGCAAATTGGTATCCACGTATTTGAGCACTCTGCTTTCCGGAACCCATTCATCCCAGCTGAAAAAAATTTTTTAAAAAATCAAACGATCATTCAAAAACATTACATAATTGCATTCTACACACAATAGTCAATTAAAAGCTGCGCAGAATCTGAGTCTGAACTCTGCTTTTGTGTCAAGTCACGGACTGGGCACAACTGGAAGTGTAAGTTACCAAACGCATTCCCCACTGACTGAAGCTGTTAACGATTTTTCTAGGGAAGTGTAACCCTCAGCCATTTCCAAGGAGTTTCCCAAACTTGAAGGATGGGCAATTTAGGAGGGCGGGGACTGCCTTTAACGTAAAAGAAGCATCTCAGGGAAAAAAGAATATTCTATGCTTACTAAATTATGGGACACCTGCAGCCATAAATATATTATGTAGCAAGTTTCCTTTATTTATTCCAACATTTTATAGGTTAACAAATTCAGCAATAAGATCTTACTGTAAGAAGAAGAGCTCTGATTTCTGTCTGTGAAGGAAACCAAGATGGCATGAATATTTGAAGAATCTGAAGTGAACGATTTAAGAGAACAGGTGTTGGGGAAATTGCCATTACGAGCAAGAATTCCACTTTGACAAAGAGTGGATTATCTGAGCAATCTGACAATTTATTTAAAATAAAACACATTAAAAGTGGCCGAGTTATTCTAAAGTATGCAAGTTAAAGCTTTTAAGTTCTGTGTCATTTTGCTTTCATGGCAATAGCTGCCAGTCTTCGAATATCAAGATGTCAAAACCAAGCTACTACAGGAGTACAAGGTCTTCAAGAGTGTTAAGACAAGGCAAGCTTAGCATCCAAATGTTACAGAGAAACACATGTCCAGCTGTACACATTCTAAGACTATACTTTTAGGATACTGCTTTGGTCAGATATTTAAGGCACTTATCTTGCTCCTGCCTGTACAGCTGCAAGAGACCTTCAAAAGAAGCACTATATAACTGTGCGGCCTGTTATACTGTACGATGAAGGAACTTTTTTGGTATCCTAACTGTTGATATTTGCAAAAAAACATTAAGAAGTCAAGCAATTAACAAGTAACAAAGGACCATAATTACAGAAACCGAAACTAAGCAGTCATATTGCCCCAGTTGTCTAGATCTTGCAGCAATGCCACTTTTAATGTAGTTAATTGGAAGCTTGAAGGCAAAAAAGCCTCAAACAGCGCAAGCAAGAAAAGCAGGAGTCACATCATCACTTATGGCACCCTTCAGAGGTAACCAAGGAGAGGAAGTATCAAATTTATGCTGCCTCATTAATATACAGCAGCCACCGTAAGAACCAGTTACACTCCCTGTAACTGTCCGTGTTCGCAATAAAACATTTCCCTGCCCATTTGGCAGGGAGGCTGTCCGGATGCACTTAAAGTTATTTTAAAACATGAAGTTGAGCTTTTAGTCATGTCAGTGAGATCAAGACCCTAGTGACTAAGTGTCTTGACTCTAGAGTCCGCAGCATTGAAATGAAACAAAACCCAAACGAATGGGGGAAAAAGCGCTCTGTGCACGACTTCTGGAGTCTGAAGAGCTGAAGCTTTTAATCGCTAAGGAAAAAACTCCACTTTTCCCAAATTCAAAACCTAGTGACAGAACAGAATTCAAATGAAAGAAAAAAGGCAAGTACATAAGCATAATGATCTCATGAAAGTATTCACCTTCAATAGGCTGAACGTCTATTTCATGGAGACATCTTTACTCTTCAGACATCTCTCACCTAGAATCCTACCATTTTTGCAGAAGGGAAAAGTATCCTTAACCTCACCTTAGCATGACAGGCAAGGACCGAAATACAGGTTAAGCCTGCTTCTGTGAGGGCCTAAAATAGACAGCCTTTCCCATTCTGAACGCAGCCTTCGCTAAGGCACGCTTCTCCAAGCCTTTCCTACCAAAAGGGGTATAGAATTAAAGGATACCGAGTATTTGAGTGGAGAGTTTTGCTCCACCTCAGTAAGGGTTGCCTCTCCTACCAACACCTAACAAGGAAGTTTTTGTACTAGATATTTCTGCCAGGGAGGAATTACAGTAACTATTTTCAAACTTGAACAAACAGAACGCTGTAAAGCATTTCTGTTAGTCTACTGACACCCTAAGCTGGTCTGTCTACACAGCCAAAGCTCTGATGGAAACTGCTAGTTAGGCAATGGTTTCTTTGTGTTACTGTAAGTCATCGGCTTGCGTATAAAAGTCATTTAGGTCCATTTCAGAAACAATCTCCTAATGGCACGGACACAGCGGTGCTACTCCATCAAGCTCGCGTTCAAACTGACAAAGCTTGCATTTTCCCGTAAAGGAAAATGAAATACTGCTTTCATTGTATGCAATACTTACTTTTTATTCCAACCACTGTAATGGATGAAGTATTTCACTTGCTTGTCCTTTATGGCAACCTTTACACACTGGAACAGAGAAGAGAGTTCAGTCAGTACCATGAGAAGAGAGAGATCTCTGAATGAGTCTTGCTTTTATAGCTGTCAGAGTTTAAACATGCAGAGATTTCCATGCAAGCAACTGAAATACCGGCAGCTATTTCACAGCAGAAAGTGAGTTCTCTAACACAAGTTACTGCCTATCTATGGAACTGGAAGGGCTAGGGAAACAAGCAGCTCTGCTCGGCTATCCAAAGCGACACCTTCGTTCACAAGAAGGATCGGAGACCCCTGAGGACAACCAGAAGAGTAAACAAGCAGTCACTTCACTACCCCCAGGTTAGCCAAAAGCCATTCGCTAGAGAGCTTGTTCACATGCAGGCCCCTACCTCACAGACAGGTAAGCTGGCTGAAGTAGAGGAGTCTTCAAAAGTAAAATGAACAACATGGATCTCTACAGCCGCAGAGAGCGCATTGCATTCAGTAGGAAGAGTTGCATTAAGGGCTTTTTCTGGTTAAGTATGTATACACGACGTAAATAAAAACTGTTATGTCCATCAAAAGTCTGGCCCATGAATACAGGCACTTCCTTATATACCAAGATTAAGATGAGGCTGTTAAAAAGGGAACACAAACAGCAAGGTTGCCCAACCACTCCACGGTACCGCTCAGATTCAGAAGTGCCCCTCGCGAACTGCCTTGTATCTTAGCACAGCCCCACTGCCAGCCTGCAAGACCCTGCCGCGGCTCACCCAGAGGAGTACATTCGGGTGAGCTGGAACAACTGTGTGCTGCCCGATAGCAACACAACTTCCTCCTACCCCTGCAGTCTGGCAACTAAGAGCTCACGCTACCACATCTATGGAGAAGAAAAACATAGCCAGAGACACACCTCCTCCCGCAAAAGCACAGCCCAGAACAGAAACCATGTCACCCACCTCACGTCCCTGAATTTCTTAGCTATACCAAATTAAATCCACTAACTTCGGCTTGGATAAGGCATTTCATCCAGAAAGGCATCAAGTCTTGTTCTGGATACACCAAGAAACAGATGCCACTGTACCACTTTAACATTGAAATAATGAGGGTGTTGCGAAACATGAAGAACCCCTCCATCTGGCTCTAGCTCTTAGCACCTTTTCAAGGATTTTTTTTTTTCCATTGAGGTAAAAAAAAAAGACTCACAAAAGTCATAACTGCTGGTTTTTTTCCATGCTAATTGAGTTACCTCTAAGTATTTGGGACTGCAGAGCCTTCTGCTGTACAGCATTTTCTCAAGACCTTTGCGGTGTCTCCTTCACATACCCTCTCCAATTAAAAAAAATTCAGTTGTCAACACAGAGAGAAACATCGTATTTCAGTACTAATCTCCAGAATGCCACATAGGGAATTCAGTCTCACCTAGACCTGCAACTAGGAGTAAGGATATCCTAATCTTGTTTGATACGCTGCTGCACCAGTGGCTTATTTTGACAGTCCTGGAGTTAAAGCCAGCCAAATATAGACTGTGTGCTTAAGAAGCGTCCACTTGTTTTGAAGAATTAAGAACTGAGCATGAAATAAAAGAAGATTCAGCTATATTTCTGTACCAAAATAGTTTCCTTCCTGCTGGAGGTTAGAAGCGCCTTAAGTGAATCTCATTTAACTCTGCACCGTACAAAGATGCAGAACAGTTACTGTTTGCCCTTCACTTTTCGTACTACTCTAACACAAACACAAGTGCTTTGCTGATCATCTTGCTGCAGGAAGCCAAGGATATAGTCACCAGGAACAAAATAACTTAGGTATGGAGAATGACAGAAGAAAAATAGGTCAAAGAAGAAAGCTAAGGTTGTTCTTCGCTACTGCCTACAAAGCGTCTTTGTGAAATTAAACCTGCTTCCTTCTGCCATTTCAGGAGCCCAGGTGGATCCAGACTCCCAACATAAACAGCCAGCCAAAGCTATCTTGCCAACTGGGAAGTCCCTTCTAGCACCAAGCTGGCAGAGCCAGTCCCACATGCTCGCTCCACCCTTGCGTACAGGGGGAGAGGGGCACGGCACAGCCTGGAGAACACCACTGCTGTAACGGCTCCGGGCTGCCTAACTGACCGAAGAGTTAGGACTGCTGCTAACAGAAGTCTGTTTTCACAAACAGAAGCCTTGATTACTCTCCTCTCTCTACTAGCACCTGGGCAGGCACTGGCAGAGGGCAACGCTCCGCGCACACATTCACAACGACCTTGTTCTTCGGGTCTAGAGCAAGGGAGAGAACAGAGCAGAATCACGAGTGAAAATATTTTAGACAAGCACGTCCTGTCAATGCTCTGCACATTATTTTAACATGAGAATGACTATTTCTTGATAGCATGAAAAGAGACGACAATATTTCTAGCTGTCTCCCTACTACTACCTCTCTGAAGTTGCCCCATCAGTTAATATTTACTGACACTAAAATCTAATGGATTTAAATCTGTTTAAAGTGCCCCAGGAATTTCCACAAGTCTTCTAATCCACACAGCTACAAAAGCCCTTTGTTTCCATTTCAGAGGAAGTGGAAACAGCCAAATCAGGAGCTATGCCTTCCATAAAGCAGATGGCATGGCAGTGACATCTGCTTAAGGCCCACAAGAAAAGCCCATCAGATGTGTTGCAGCAGAGGCCCACAACGAAGCAGCAGGGATGCTCCCCCAGGTGACAAATTTGCAGTACGTGGTTTCTGCAGTTAAAAAGCCAGAACCAAGTGTCACTTCACCACTTAAACCAGCACTGACTTCTGCGGCGTTGCCCCATTTGAAGACCACTAACTGTACTCAGCCACCTACATCTCTGAGGAAGCTCAAACCGCAGCTGACTTACTAGATCATGCATTAGCACTGGCACCAAGTCCCATGGGCACAAATGCTTCCCAGTGCTCTGGGAACACAGGCTCCTCAGACATTCAACACATAAGACCACCCAGCCTTTAGCAGTTTACCAGAATAGCTGCATAGTACCACTGGATCTTCTGAAATTTTTCTATAATATAGAGGTCCAGGATTTAAAACTAATTGATTTCATACATTATCAGGTTTTCCTTCACTTTAGTTTCAGTCCTTAATCCTATCTAGTGAGGCACTGCAAGTAAACTAATACAATTCCTTATCTTCTTGGGGATCAGACAGACTCGCCTGCAGCAACAAGCAACCACACATACCTTTGCTTCATAAAGGAGAGGTCCATGAAAACAAAGCACTCGTTCACCTGAAAGAAAGTTGCAAATAAACATCTTAGAACACCACCAACATGCTGTTTCTATAAAACATATGTCACCAGTTACAACACAGAATGAATCCAGCATCAACCTAGAAAGAAATTCAAAGACAAATCCTGATTTGAGAAGCAGGTTGGTGTGAGAAGCAAGTTCACCCTCATACAAAAGAGGATCCGAACTCCGATCACTTCGGCCACGAAGCAAAGATTCCTGAGGACCTCCCTGAAGAGCACTCCCGCAAGGACAGCTGCGTGCAAACCGTGCCCAAGCATGCCCAGAGTTTTGCAGAACAGCTGGTTACTTCAGCAAACAATTGGCACCAAAACTTACATTCCTGCCCGTACTTCCAGCCACTGCCGACCCGAGTTATAGGCACCCTTGCATCCTGTTGCAAGGCTGGTGCAGGGAACTCCTTCAAAGCCTTGAATTTCAGGCACAGTCACCAAAATGCACTGGCTTGATACAAACAGGCTAATTCAGCCTCAGTACTCAAGCAGTATGCAGGTAAAGCTGTCTTACTGTAAGGGATTCCTTAGCCTCCACATTGTGTTTTGATTCCGAGCAGGAAACGAGCTCTTGTAAGAGATGTCACATCTGCTCCTTAAGCTTCTGACACAAACGAAGGCAAGCGTTATCAGCACTCCTTTTCCTGCAGGAAGCACACCACGTGGTGTTTCTAGTTTAGTGAAGTCAGGAAGAGACCCCGACGTTGTTTCCCCATCCGACTTGTAGGACAGAAGAATGCCACATTTGTGCAACAGCAAGAAAAATTATTCACTTTGTGGTTTTTAAGTAGGAAGAGATTGTTCTTCAGTTTTGTTTTCTTTCCCCTCAATGGCAAGGCCTTATTGTACGGTTATGTTATGGGAATTTGAAATTACCTAACACAGGATATCTGAATGCAGATGTTTCCTTCTTGAAAGCTGCAGTACCTCACATTTTCAGAGAGACAAGCCACATAATAGCCTCCAGGGTGTAGCACGCATCCAGTTCTTGCCGCTATTTCCAGGGCATACAGGACAGCGTGTCACAGCCACCGCACGCAGGCGGGTATTTATCCAGTCCCCAACGGGGCTGGGGAGGAGGTGCGCAGAAGCAGGCTGGCTCACCAGTAACCCAACGCTGGCTGCCTTCTCCCTTGTGAGCAGCTCAGGAACGACTCGGGTGGGGGAAGGACTGGTTCATGAGCTACAGGTTTAGGAGTACCCTCCGTTGTAAGTTTACTCTACTCTTCAAAACCCATTTCTGTGTATTCAAGCAACAAATACAGCCAGTGGCACCTGGTACCATTAATTCTGACCCTCTTGAATCCTGTTTGATTCTGGCTCTATTTGCCGTTTTTACCCCACAGGGACCACAGCTCAACATTAATGGAGCTTCTCACCAGGTGGGCTCTGTCAGACACTCACTCTGCAAATAGAAATGGGATGTCCCCTATCTCAATTTTTTTTTTTTGGTGAGGGGGCTGAGCAGTTCTTGCGCTCGTTCCCAAAACACACTTCTGGCAGGTTCAGGGCGGTTGTAGTTTGTGGGGTGGCTGGTGACAAACCACTTGATTTTCGCGTGAGGCAGGTGAGGGAGGATTCAGGCACACCATTTCACCACCAAGCCTGGGAGACAAGCAGATACAGCAACAGCCTCTTTGACCAGCATGGCTACCATCACATTTCATCTAACACATCCAGACTCCGACTGAACAAGATGCAACTACAAATGTGCTATTTAATTCCTACGTTGACTATAAAGAACTGCTCATGTTTTAAGACTGCACTATTATCCAGTCTGTAGGACCCCGTGCTCTCTGTAGAAGTGAAACAAATATTCACAGTAAAGCCTAAGAACGCAAACTAGGTCACAAACGTATTTCAACGTTGTTGATTTTTCAAATAGTTTTTTTCAACTTCTAAAATGCTTCTATGCATTAAGAAAGGAAAAGGTTTAGAAAGGTTCTCATGGAATGCCTGCTTTGATGCATTCAGTATTTTTATGTAAAAACAAAGAATGTCTACATAATCAGGGCTAACAATCAGAAGTTACATCATTATCCTCTTGCATCACAGTGCTCACTAGTGCTACTGGATACACACATCTATTTCAATTACTGTGCAAGGTCTTTCTAGGTAAAATGTGCACAGTTACCAAGACCTATTTATTTTTAAAAAAACACAACACGAATCCCAGTTTTGCAGAAAGGGTTTTTGGGTTTGTTTTTTTTTTTTTTAAATAACTTAACAGGCCCTTGCTCCCTCCCAGCTCACTGCAGACCCGCACAAGGCCTCTCCTGACACCCCAGACCATTCTCTCCTAGACGCTGCAGCAAAACACCCACGCCCACTCCTTACCCCCACAAACAGTATTTATAGAACAGCTCTTTAGCCGAAGTAGCTGGTAGAAAATATCGGAACATGCTCTGTTAGTGCCCCTGAATGCCAAGCTACACCGGCGCCATTCTGCCGTACTGCTCAAGCACCGGCTAGGCTCTGACCGGGCGCGTCTCCTGGCCTCACCGCGCCGCCAAAAGCTTCGTGTGAGGGGAAGCTCCTGAAGCCAGAACTCAGCCGCCCACTCCTTCTGACGTTTTACATGCAGAGTAAAAGAAACAAGAGGTTCTCAATCTGTAGATCCAGGATACAACTACCAATGGATGTCGGAGCGGCCGGCTAACTAGCGCCTTCGGAAGAGACCAGAACACACAGAAATCTCATCAGTGTAACAAAAAATAATCTGCCGTAAGCAACTCAGAATTTGAACCTGACATCTGACCCTCTTTTGTACTTGCTTTAAAAAGCGGTGTCAAGATGCAGAACACCTTCAGTACCTATGACTCTTAAGTCATAGTTGCCCCGATGCTGATCTCCTTCCTCATGCCTGCATAAATACATCAGTCCCTTCATTTCAAGGGGTACACACATACTTCCAGCTTGACGTTTAGGCTTTCCTAGCTCTTATAGGTATTCACAATAAATTCAGTCCCCCCCTTACCCTTTACTGTGTGAAAAATGCCAACACGGGTAACTTCTAAGTCCCCTTACCACTCTTTGATGTATATTTAGCTTGAAAACCTACAATTAAAGTAATTTTCATTTGTCATGCTGTGAAGGGCTACAATAAAGCATTTGGTTTGGGCCCGCAGGAGGCTTTATTCACAGCACTTTTCTCCCTTTTAATGTTACAGCTGAGATCACAAATGCATTTACATTGTGGAAAAAAGCCTAAAAATTTTAACCTCTGTACTAAATTTAGGTTGCTTATATTCCTACAGCTGTGGATGTAATTTCAGCCTGGAATTCTACTTACATTTTAGTTTCTGCAGTTCACTTGATTTCACATTAATGACTGTAATGTGAACTATACGTTAACATCTCGGTTTTTTTCTGCTTATAATACCATTGGCATTAAAGCGTGGCATGGAATGCCAATGCGCGACTGAACACGCTCCAACCCAAGCAGCCATGTAGCACATACAATTGCAGTGTTGTTTAAGCTACCCAGAATGGCCGGCTTCCAGTCATTCTTCTGCAAATTGCAGTTTTAAGGATAAATCAGAGTCGTGTGGAAAGTCCTGCTGAGAAGCCAAAGCCAGGGACAGGTAGAGGAAAGGGTGAAGGAAGCTTTTATTTACCGTTGTCTTGCATTTTCATTTACCTATTTTAGTATCAACCACAACCGTGACCTAAAAATCAAAATGTATGCAAAGTAAGTCTCAGAAAAAGCATAATCCTAACCCTTATTCATCTAAAACAAAAAAGAATTCTGGTGCTTTGCTGTAAATATGGATTCCACCACAGCTGGCAGCTGTAGTCCAAACACTCCTGCAGCATGAGGATCCCTAACGGAGAGAAGAGTAAATAATAAGCATGTTTCAAGCTCAAGAAAATAAAAATCCTGGCAGACCTGCGAGATTTCAGCAGCTTTAATGCCAACGAACGTCCATGCCTGCAGGAAAATGAAGCATATTCGGGCTAGGAGGGGATAGGAGAGCCCCACGTCGTGTTGGTAGGAGAGATGAGCAACAGGAAGGGAGACAAAGACTACAGGAACTCATTTTTTCCCCACATTTCCTCGCACTGTTAGGGCCGAGCCGCAAAAGCCAAACACCCCCCGCGCTGTGGGGCCACAGCCCCCGGGGCCCGAGCCCGCCGCAGGCGAAGGCCGTGCCCGGAGCCCGCCCCAGAGCCAGCGGCGCCCCAAGATGGAGCCCCGCAATGCTCCTCCTCACAGCGGGGAGCCCCGGCCGGGCAGGGGCCCCCTCAGGAGCCCCTCACCTCAGCACGCCGCGGGCCGCCGCTCTCCAGAGGCACCGGCGCCATTACTAATATTCTTATGATTTTTATTTCCCCTTTAAGTCGTTCCCTTTGTTTCTCTCCGGCCCACCCACCCCTGCCGAGCCAGGGAAACCAACGGCAGCGGCGGGTTTAACGCTAGGCTTTTCACCCGTGGGGCGGCGGGAACTCCCCCCCCCTCCCCAAGCACCCCCTCCCCCGGGAGCCCCCTCACCACAGCCCCGCCGCCCGCCCCCCGAGTCCCCCCCCACATACACTCACCCTCCTGGAATTTAGGTTTGGGGTCCTGCTTGGGCGCCATTTATAAGTGACTCTCCCTCCTCCCGCCCCCTCCCCGCGGGGGCCTCACCACCTCCGCCGCATTATGCGCGGCCGGCCCCGCTCCCCCCGCCCCGGCCCGGCCCGGCCCGCCCCGCGCCGGCGCGTCCCGCCGCGGCCCCCGCGGCATGCTGGGGCTTGTAGTCTGGAGGAGGGGGTTACCCCGCATCCAGGGCCCCCCACTGAGGAATAGGTTGCTTGTGCGTTGTTGGCTGCAAGGATGAGGGCGAGTGCGGGAAAAAGGAAAAAAAAAAAAAGTAAAAAGAAAAAAGCGAGGAAGAGAAAAAAAAAATAAGCGCCCAACGTGGGGCTCGAACCCACGACCCTGGGATTAAGAGTCCCATGCTCTACCGACTGAGCTAGCCGGGCGCCACGCAATACTGTCTCTCTCCGCCCTACTCGGCGGCGCGCGCTGCCCCCGGTTTATTTGCATAATTAACATTGTTATTTAAATAATTAACACCCGCACCCCCCACCCCCCGAGGCCGGCAGAAGCGGAGCCGCAGCGCCGTGGGAAGGCGCGGGGCTGTCAGTGCCGCCCGGACTACGAGCAGCCCCCGGCCCGCCGCGCCGCCCGCGGGCGTGAGAAAACACCTTTATTCTCGTTTTCTTTATATTTATTCCGCTTCCCCCTGCGCGGGGCGGGAAGGGGGGGCTCGGGGACCCCCCGGGGGAGCCCCCCCTGCCCGCCTCCTTTCCCCGCGCTGTGCTGTCACCCCCCGCAGAAGGCGTTTCGCGGGGTTCGGAGCGTGCCCTCGCCGCCCAGCCCGCGTCAGAGCTGCCCCCGCAGCCTGGCTCTGCTAGACCCCGCTCAGCAGCCGCCCCTCGGGCCGGGTCTGTCGGACACTCCACGCCCGCTTTGCTGTTTTTTTCCCCCAGGTTTTTCCCCGCTGGCTGAGGCCGGGGGGGGCGCTGGGAGGGGCTGCAATTTCCCGCAACCTGCGTGTCCCGCCCAGGGCTTCTTTAAATCAGCCGGGTTTGGCGTTTCCCGCTCGTTTTCTCCTGCGAACAAAATTTAAATTAAAATAAACAAGGTGCGACGAGGGCAGAGCCCCGCTCCAGCGGCGGGCGCGGGCGGGCGGGCGGCGGCGGCCGCTGGGGGGCGCCCTCGGGCCGCGGCGGGGGTGGCAGGGGCGCGCGCTGCCCGTCCCGGCCCGTCCCCGCCGAGCCGCGGGCCCCGCCCGCCGCGGCCCCGCCGCGCCCGGCCGCGCTGAGCCGCCGCCTGCCCGCACCCATGCCGGCCCCGGCCGGCCTCCTGCTCCTCGCCGCCGCCGCGCTGGCCGCGGGCGGGGGCACGGCGCGGGGAGGTGCGCGGGGATGGGGTGGCCCCGGGGGGCGCGGGGGTGCCGGCGGGCTGCGGGGGTGCTGCAGCCCCCCGCGCCGGGCTCGCCCCGCGGCTCCGGCGGGCTCGGCTCCCACGCACCCAGCTGGGGAGGCTCCGGGGCGCTCAGTGCCCGGGGGGATGCTTCCCCCCCCCCGACGGCTTCCAAGCACCGTTTCAAACCCGGGTCTTGGGGTTTGGAGGGATTTTGGGGGGTTTGGGTTGTTCTTTTTTGTGTGTGTGTGGATTTTTTTGTGGTGTTTTTGGTTTGTTTTTTTTTCCCGGCAGCTGTAATGTTTAATTACAGCGGGAGCGTCTGTGTGGAAACCGGAGCAGAGCCCCGGAGCTGCACGGCCCCCCGTCACCCACCTCCATCCCCCCTAACCCTGCCCGTAACCCTCTCCCAGGGAGAAGCCCCGCCGAGGGCAGGGGGGGCAGCGTGGGGCCCCGCGCATCCCACGGCTGTGGGGTGCTGTGCCGTCGGCCCCGGCCGCGGGCACCAGTTACCGGGTCCAACTGGTGTTTGAGTGCCTGACCCCGCTGGGCTGCCTCAGGAGTTCAGCATCCAGCCGGAGCGGTGGCGGAGGGAAGGTGATGAACCCTACAGCTAACCACGGACCCCCTTTCTTCCAGAGCCTGCTCCGCCATCCTCCAGCAGCGACATCGTTTATCCCATCAAGGTTGACGAGAGCGGATCATTCCTGTCCTACGATTTGTCCCACCGAGCCCTCCACCGAAGGTCTCCTTCCTCCAGGAGCAAGTTTCTCGCCTTCTATGAGCTGCATTACAAAGGACAACCCCTGAGATTCAACCTGAGCCTGAACAACTACCTCCTGGTGCCGGGGTTCGTCAGCGAGCGGCGATACGGGGGCATTGCTCACGCCAAGATCCAGTCTCACACGTACAACTCCTGCCATATGATCGGGGAGGTTCGGAGCCGGGCGCTGACGGGAGGGCTGGCCGCGCTCAGCACGTGCGATGGCCTGGTAAGTACGGAGGTTTTTAGTCAATAAGGAACTAGCAGCATCTGTGTGAAATCCTTTTTTTCTGCCGAAAGCATTAGCAAAACTCCTCCCGACAGCGGCAGAGTCGGGATCTCATCACATCGGTTTGATGCGGCCGAGGATGAGCTGACCGTAAATTTCCCATGGATTCCAGTGGTTTGGGAGCTCTCTGGGACTGTGTTTGTTTGTTTGTTTGTCTCCAAATTCCCAAAGAGAGCAATTCGCATGTCGCCTCCGTCTCGTAGTACGTAAACATAGGATTATGAGAAACATGTCTGAAAACGAGGTGTCTGAAACCTGGAGGCGTTTGCGATAACGCAGCTCATGTGTAGCGAAACTCTGGTATGTGTTGGGAACACCTCTGCTGCCTCATTCCGCTGCAAATATTTTCAAAGGCGACAGTGACCTGTAAGAGCGTAAGTTTTGCTGAGAGGCGACGTGACTTTCACCAATAAAGCTCATGTGGCAGCGCTCAGCAAGGCAAATTCAGGGCTTCAGCACGACCGTGCGGACCTGCATTAGCTGGCATCCAGCTGGCGCAGGTACCGGGTCCCCACGGGGATTAAAACCTCTTGGGAGCTTGCAGAAGTGTCACCAAATAACTTGGCAGCTCCCATAACGCGCAGACCCCCGTTCCCAAGCTGGGGCCGTGGGGTGACAGAGGCGCTGGGGTTCCCTGGAGGCGGTGGGTGTAGCAGGGGGTTCTCCTTCACGGGGGCTGACCCCGGGAAAGCCCCCCACATCCCCAGCGTGGGCAGAGGAGGGAGGCACGGCTGGGGTGGGAACGGGATCACCAGCAGCCTCTGGGTTTGGAGGGACAATAACTCCATCGCATCGTGGGTCTGCCGGCCGCCACAGGTGGCTTCGTTCGGCTGGGGGCTGTGTTTGCATTTTAAGCTTCCTGTGTTTAAAGAAAGGCAGCGTGCCTGTACGCTGCGTTAGCCCGGCAGAGCGGGGTGGCTTTTGAACGGAAGGTTTGCAGAGGCCACCCGAATCACTGCGCTTCATCTGGGTGCACACGAGTGTGCTGCTGGGTTTTGGGGAGCATTGCTGCTGCCGCTCCATCACGCCGCAGGAAGAGAGCTCAGACCTTCCCCCACCGTGGCTGATGGCAGGGCAGGAGCTGGGCACACCCGGGAAGGTGCTGGTTGCTCTTTTCCTACTAAATTTAACAGCAGC
Source organism: Phalacrocorax aristotelis (assembly GCF_949628215.1). NCBI lineage: Eukaryota > Metazoa > Chordata > Aves > Suliformes > Phalacrocoracidae > Phalacrocorax > Phalacrocorax aristotelis. The sequence goes on from NC_134282.1 coordinate 54,697,751, forward strand.
TAAGGGTGTTCGGCACCCTGCACTCCATGCAGCACCCCTGCCTCAGGGGGATGAAGGCTGCAGAAAATATCCATCATTCGGGTAAAAAATAGACCGATGCACCTGGGAGGAGCCCGCAACCTCCAATTCATTTTTTTTTTTTTCTGCAAATGTTTGTATGAGAATAACACTGGTGGCTGCAGTGTACACAGAGGTAGAAAGTGTTGTGGACGCTCCCGTTGACACACGGACACCCCCGGTAATGTATGATGCTTCTGGGAATGTTTGCGTGGCTTCGTCCTGGCAGCGAGCTGAAACCTGCCATTGCACTTAGAAATCCAGTCGTGCAGCGTGAGTCAGGCAAAACCGAGGTGAAGGGGCTGAAGGATGTTCACCCAGTCACTGGAAATACATTCTGGTTAAGAGAATTAAACTTCTTGTGAATTAACCACAGGCAGGAGAGCAAAAAATAGAAGAATTTACTCGTTAAGTAATTTTTCACCCACATAATGTGTCACCTGAAAACCCCCGTTTTGTAGTGGCGTTTGGCGAACCCCGTCTGTAAAGCGTGTTGAAAATGAGCAGTATCGTGCAAATGGTGCTGATTAGTATTAATTTTTTTAAGAAGCAGAAAAAGTTATTAGCTCACAAAAGGCATTAGCACAACGTTGCGAGAGGGTCTGCAGCCCGAAAACTGCGAGGGGTGAGCCAAACTCAGCCTGAAGTTGCTTTAAACCTTCTCTACTCAGTCTTAAAATAACTGCGGCTTTCTGTCAGACAGATACTAAACCATGGAAAACTGCACTTTGCGATGCGCCGCGTGTCTCATAACTGGAAAGTGCGTTGAGAGCTGCTGCTTCGCTGCAGGGAATTACTCACCTGCCACTTGTAAACACGGGCAGCATTACAGGGCGTAAGTGAGGAACGTGGTACTGGTGTGGGGGCGCGCAGAGCTACAGGCTGGGGGGCGTATCACGTTTATACGCGAGATATGGTGGTGGTACCTTGCGTTTCAAGGCCAGCGTTGCTGCAGAAAGCACTCTGCCGTTCCCAGTTGTAAAGCAGAGATGGGCTGTCCCAAAATTCCTGCTTGCGGCAGCCTCACGTGTGGAACCGAAGGGCCGAGTTCCCCGTTAGCGGTGCAGCCCCTGCTCCAGCAGCGGTTACTGGTGTGGCACACGGTAATTGTGCCGTGTTTGACACCCTTGGCCAGCCTCCGAGATCCCTGATCCCGTGACCAGGCTTCACCTTTCTTACAACACTACTGTAAGACTTCAAAACCTTCCTGTCAGTGATTTTAAGCTAAAATAGAGCTGTAAGAGCTGGGTTCTGCTCTGGCTTGGGTAGTTTGGCCAGTGCAATTTCACCTTCTCCAAGGCTGTTTCTCATTCTTGTGGCAGACCACGGTGAGGGGGCAGGAGACAGGGGTTACGGGGGTGAACTGGGACACGCAAGTGCAAAAAGGTTTACCAGGCGTGTTTTAAACAGAGAGAACCAGACCTTCCCACAGGCAGCAAATGCTGTTCGGTGCTACCATCGAACCAACCAGTGATGAAACGTGGCCCCTGGGCAGAGATCTCTGCTCCCTCCTGGCTCAGAGTAAGCTGCATCTGCAAACAGAGAAGGAATCGTATCTGTGGCCTCCTTCCCTTCCTTCCCCATCCCCATGGTGCTTTCTCCTTGTTATTTCACATCTGCAAGGAGGTCATTAGGGGGGAAGCCGTTTTCTCTTCCCCGGCACCACATAAGCGGTGGGAAAGCATCAGTAGTAGGCTCAGTCCTGTTGTATCTTGGAAACAGTTGTAGAGGTGGGTTTTGATCTTCTCTCTTTGTCCCTGCCCTGGGGTGTGAAAGTAATAAACATGTCAGAGCAAAAGCATGGTAAGGAAAGCGGAGTATGAACGGGCTCCCAAGTAAGCGTGGGACGCCTCAGCCTGCTCCAGACACCGTATGGCCGCTCTGAAGCAGCCGAGAGCAGATGGGGTTGTCTTACGGCACAAAATACGTGCACGAACACTCCTCGCGGCAGCGCCCTGACTGGCCGAGTGGCGCTGCAGGCTCCCGCGGGAGCTCCCGTTCCTCGGGGTGAAGCCGCCCCTCCAAAGAGCTTCCCATGCAGTGAATGCAGCTCCTTGTTCTTGAGCTGCAGCGTGGGGGCCGGGGAGTCCTGGGCGAGTCCATAACGACGTGTTGCAGCTGGGCTGGGTCGGGGGGGGTCGTAATTAACCAAAGAAGGTTGCAGGGGGTCGTTCCCTGCTAAAGGAGAGATGCCAATAACACATCCTCCACCGTTGCATGGAGGGGCCGTGCTCCTTGTCCTGGGACTGACTGGGAGTTCGCGCCATGATAGAGTGCTCCTGTGGGTTCCTCTTCCCTGGAGGTTTTCTGGTCTTTGGCCACGGGGAGTCTGTAACCGCCGGTTCGCAGTGGTGGTGCTCAGGCAGCACAAAAGGCCAGAAGCAAGGGGCTGCACCTGACGAGGATATCCTCGGGGCAGCACCTCCGTCTGTGCAGCGCTTACTCAAAACACGGGTGCTGCGCTGTGGTCAAAGGCGCCCTTCAGGCTGTCTGCCTGGGCTCCCCAGAGCGTCTCCGGGAAGGTCAGGGAGAGGTGGTGCGAGCACAACGCCTGCAGTCCCTGAGCTCCTCGCAGTCGGACACCCACTGGGCTCACCACCCATCCGTGCTTTGTGATGGGATCTCTCTAGCTTTTTTGCTTTCTTAGCGATCACTCCGTGCTGGCGTATCCTCTCTCGTCTGGGAGTTTAGAGCTCAAAATATCCATAAACACAGTTTCTTTAGGGAAGACCTGTTTCTTCCTGGAAAATTTTGCAAACCCTCTCCCATTCCTGGGTTCTTCAGTGTCAGTCTGTGCTAGCTGCAGATGGCTTCACGGTGACAACTTTGTCTCTCCCTGCCAGAAAGGCGTGTTTCAACTCATGAACGAGGACTATTTCATCGAACCGGTGTCCACCAGCTTTCAGGAGGACGGAGCAGCGCAGCCCCACAGGATATACAAGCGCCAGGCGCCCGAGCGCGGGGCAGAGCAGGGCAGGAGCCCACCAGCTCCGCGGGAAGCCTGTGGTGTGCAAGGTATGGTCCCCTTTCTCTTGCATTTTGAGATGAGCCAGTAGCTCATCCCGGGATTGGGATCTTTAGTTCTGTAAGTCTGATGCACGCAGTCCGATCCTGCATTGCCTCTGCAGACTTGTTAGTCCTAAACCCCGGCATTCAGCTCCCATCTTTAGCTCCCAGCATCTGTCAATGACACCAATTGCTCTTAGTCTGAGTTTTGCAAGTTGGGCTTGAGATTCCTCTTGCCATGTAGGCTGGCAAGAAAGCAAACCCTCAGACCGAACAACTGAACCAGCAGCGGGAGGGGACGGACCATGGGCTGCGCTGCGTCCTGCTGCGGGGTGGCATTTGGCGTGGGAGGTGGGCGGTTGGCAGCGCCGTGATGCCGCGGGTGTCCGACGGCGCAGAGCTGCTGGCTGGGGGGCGGCCCCGGGGGTGCCCACGCAACCATTCCCACAAGTGTTTTTATTAGGGGAAGGCTCGTTGAAATTGCGAGCCAGGAGAGCGAGCTCGCTGAGCGCCAGGCGGTGCGTTTGTGGCGTTAATGGCTGCAGCCCACGAGTCACAGGAATCACCGCGGAGCACGGGGTCGTTTTTTTTCTCCTGCCAATTTTTCTGCATTTGCTTATGTTTCTCGCACACACGACTCAATGCGTGCCGAACCCCAGGCCTCTCGCTCTCATCTTTTCCTCCCAGCCCTGCTGCAAGCGTCCTGTGATGTGGAGACTGAGTATTTGTTTTCATTTCCTTGCAAATATCGGTTTCTGACCTGCCGGGGCATGGGACTTTCGCAGTGAAACCCAGTCATTGCCCTGGGAGCCTTGGTGCTGCAGGGCAAAGAGCGCATGCTAGTTCCTTCTCTGTCTAGAGCAGATAGGTCGGAAAAACTTCCAAACCCAGGATTTGAAGTAATGAGGAATTCAGAGCATCCCCAGCAGCTCACAGGCGCTTTACTTCAGTCTGCATCAGTGAAGCTGCATCTTCCAGACGGTGCATCTTGTTTTTGCATATTTTCTAGAGCTCTGCTTTTGGAAACGGGAATTTTTTTTTTCTATAGTACGGTTGTTTTTAGGCATTCTTCAGTTAATCTAAATTAATTATTTAATCTATGGTAATAATCATAATGGCTCCTTGTAGACTTTGAAGTCTTTTCACGGAAAATGAATTTCACTGGGTGTAATATGGCCCGTGTGTAATCCACGTGGATCTCTACTGCAGTCTGGGCTAGCAAAGTGCCCTGGAAAGGAAACCAGAAGTCTGTAGGATTTCAATTACTGCAAGCCTTTCGTTCTGTACTGATATATTGCCGTTTTTCTTTGCAAAACACCACACAGCCAGACAGAGTTAGGCTGTGAGGTGTCATTTAGCCTCTGTCAATACAGAGTGCGGCCTGTGTGTACAGCTGGGCAAGAGTTTAAGAGGGCTCTCAAAGGGAAAATGCCATGCGAACCCTCCCTGGGGTCCCGGGAGCCCTCTGCACCCATCCCCTCTGCAGTACCTTCACGTCCCGGCTGGAAGCTTAGCAGCAAAGGACACAATGGAAATAAGCTCCAAGGAAGCTGTTGCGATTAAACTGTCACAGTGGTATTAGCAATTCATCAAATTATCCAGATACTTGGGATTTTTCAGGCTGGGGGATAAAAACACTCTTTCACAGCTAACGTACAGTATAGCCCATAAAATCTAAAAGTCCATTGTTAACCAAGTAAGGCTCAGCCCTTAGAAACTGGTCATAAAAGCAATTCCCACTGTGTGGGATGCGGTTTGAAAAGCCTTTACCCAGCTTGAGGCTGACCCTGACCTTGACCTTGGAGCAGCGTCACAGGAAAAGTCTCCGCATGAGAATTCCCAGTTGCTGGTGTGCGTGAGGAGCATCCGAGCTCTCCTCCGCCTCCTGTCTCTTCCCAGCCCAATGAATGTTCCCGTGGTTTCACCCCGGGAAGGAGCAAAGTTCAGTCTCCATGTGGCCGAGGAAATCTCTGTGCGGTCCTGCAACGTCCCGGTCTTGCCCAGGACACTGATGATCTTTGGGATTTGGCTGAAGACATCAGTCCAGCTTTGGGGGCGCGGAGTTTATCGTGTTGGGGAACTGTTTCTCCCCACAAAATACAGATTTGTGATGATAATCAGAAACGTTGAGCCACCGGGGTTGTTTCTCTGTGGTATGTGCTCAAGCATCTCTGCAGAGTTGCTTGTAAATTCGTATGTTGATACAAACCCTAAGCGCTCCACTCTGGGAGGCTCCGTGTTCCTCGTGTAATATTGCAAACCCTGTTCTAGTCGAAGAAATTACTTTCTGAAGAAAAGCAGGGTCTTCCCCCCAGTGATTTTTTGGAACATACAGCACAGAAAAATACGTGTAGGTTAGGGCTCTAAGCGTGGGCCTCCTCAACACCAAAAGGCTATTTCTTTGAATTAAAGAAAAAAAAAAAAAGGCCTTGGTGATATTTTACCAAAGTTGCAGACATTTTACAAACAACAAAAAATAGTCTCTTTTCCCCCTTGGATCCCTCAGAATCTCAGGAAAGCCTGGAGAGGTCTGAGAAGCGGAGGGAAAGATGGGAACAGAGGCAGCACAGGAAGAGAAGAATAAGGCAGCGCTCCATCAGCAAGGAGAAGTGGGTGGAAACGCTGGTGGTGGCAGACACCAAGATGATAGAATACCATGGGAGCGAGAACATAGAGAAGTACGTGCTGACCGTGATGAACATGGTGAGTCCTGGTCCTCTCAACGGCACAGCCGCCAGGTCCCTGAGGACCTGGCTATGAGACATTAAGACCACTGGGCTTGCCAGGACTCACCCCTGGCGGGACCTCAGCAAACTTCTCGCCAGACGGGCTGTTCCCAGCCGCATGTCTGCATTGCGCAGTGCTCCATCCGCCGCGGGAAGATGGGTTGGTGGGAGCAAGCCCAAGGCCAAAACCTCTGTGCAGGCGGGAGCAGCTCAGCCTGCAGCAGTTTCACCTTCCCCGTGGGCTCAAGGGCTGTTCCCTCCTCCTTCCCGCCATGGGGGTGGATAACGTGGCCTCCCAGGGAGACACCCCAAGGGCAGGGCTGCTCCTGCACCCCTGCTCCAGGGCAGGGAGGCGCTGGGTGCTGCCCACGGTCACGGCCGCGGCTCTCCCCAGGCAGCTTGGGCACGGGGCGGCAGCTGGAGCTGAAACCACCCCAAAGCCTGCATGAGGGCCACCCACCGCCCTCTGCGTGGTAAGGGAACCTCCTCGCAGGAGGAGAGACCGCAGGGACCCGCGAGCTTTGGCTCGGACTCCCTCGAACTCGGGGCTGGCTGTGCCCGCAAAGGCAGTGCTCCATCGGAGGCGACGCCGGCACTAGCCTGGTTAGCAGGAGAGCCCTGAACGGCTTTCCTGGGAAGGTGCCACTGGGGACGGTTAAGGGAAGGAGCACCAGACTGGGGTGGTCTCCACTGGGAATCTGCGGGGGGAGCTGCGGGTGCCATCAAACAAGCAGATAAGTCAGCGTGGGTTGGTTTAGTCTGTTCACTCTTCTGCTGCCGTGGTAGCACCTATTTGTGTTTCAGAAGAGGGCTTTGGTTGATGGCCAGAAAAGAGGGTGGGGTTGGGCAGAGGACCTCACGGTAACATCCCTGGGTGTCTGGGGTGGGTGAAGGCACCCAGAGGGCACAGGCTTCCTTTGAGATGTAAAACTTGTCCATTAGGAGGGAAAGCAGAGGTGTTTCCCCAGGCATTTCTGGTTGCGTTTCAATGTGCTACACAGATTATATCAAATCTAAATGGGTATCATCGCACCTCAGAACGCTTTAGTCAGGGTCTGCATCTGGTCTTGTCTTTCATTTTGGGGAATTCCCCAAGATGTTGTCAACAACCTTCAGTAGCTTCCCCTCGAGCTCATGCTTTCCTGCAGACGCGCTTACCGGGAGCAGTGTCATGGGGCAAGGCCTTTTCCTTGCTTTATTGCTTTGGCTTTTGCACGTTGCAGGTGGCGGGTCTGTTCCACCATGCCAGCATTGGGAACCCCATCAACATTGCGATAGTGCGACTCATCCTGCTGGAGGACGAAGAGGTAAAAAGAAAACACGGTGACTCACCCTCCCCTCCTGGCAGCCAGGCTGGGATATGCGGGGAGCTGCCCTTGAAAGCCCTAGGCTCTCTCTTGTGCTGTTTTCACGGCCTGGATGACTTTGCGTAAGATAAATGCGGACACCCGCGCCTTGCTTCCTTGTCTTCTGCCTGGGCTGCAGCCCCGGTAAAGTTGGGGGGGCGGCATGGTCGGAGGAGCTGTAGAGTCTGATTCTTATAATAATTTATGATAACTCAGCATCGCCGCTGGTACCGAAGGGCTGTGAATCGCTGGCCGTTTGTGCTCCCAGCTGCAGCGGTGGCTCTCAGGGAGCCTGACGCTGCTCAGATGGGCTCTCCAGCTGCATCCTTCTCCATCAGCCAGGACGGGATATTTTCCCGCAGTGTTTCTTAACCCCCAGCATCAGATGATTTATTGTTTCAATTGAATTGCAGATTAAAACAAAACAGAAAAGGACTGTATTCTCACCCAGCCTACAACCTATAAATACGGAACAATTCCATCTGGATGGCAGTTACTCCCGATTTCACTCTGATGCATCTGAGATCAGGCCCCTCCCCACTGCATCCTAAAAACCAAACAGATCCGGCAGCAATATGACAGCAGGCTTTTAATTATATTGGCAGGAGGATCTGAAAATCTCCCACCACGCAGACAACACCTTGAGAAGCTTTTGCAAATGGCAGAAGAGCATCAACATTAAAGGAGATTCCCATCCCCTGCATCACGACGTCGCAGTCCTGCTCACAAGGTATTGTGCCCCTGTGCTAATTTTACGCCGTAGGTGCTATGCTGGCGGCTAGAAACACGTCTGCCGGCTGCAGGCAGCAGGGCAGCCAGAGGAACGCCTTGGTGGGAGCTGTGAAATCTCACTCTCCATGCCTGAGCCCTGCCTGGGCGCCCGCACGTAGGATATGTGACATGAAATCTGAAGATAAACCTGGTCCTAATGGATGGAACTGGTTTAAACCTGAGATCTAGCTCCCGGATCACTAGCAGCTGAGGTTTCCAAACCAGGTTTTCACCATGGCCCTATTGCCAAGCCCCAGAATGGATAGATCCTCCCAGGAGATGTAGACAGGGATTAACTCTCCATTTTCCCTTGGAGGCTTATGCTGGGATTGGCAGAGGAGCCTCTGAGAAGGCCCCTGACCTCCCATGAAGCTCGCAAGAATTCGTGCTGCTGGCCAAGTTTATATACCTTGCAGACAAAACGGCGTTTGATGGTTTCAGGCTGCAGCAGCTCAGCTGTTGGCAGTACCGTGGTGGTTTGTGTGATGATTCACAACCCACAACAGTTTTATCTTCTTCAGGAAGTTTGCTTTGTAGCAGAAATAAGGCACTTAAGGCTGTGTACTTCAATGGGGTTGTTCTTCCTGAGTGGCTGGAGCTCCTCTGCCCTGGACCACAGCACCCCTGGGATGTGCTTCCCCAAGCAACGTAGTAATTGCTTAATTATTCCCAGCAACAGCTTTATTTATACAATGGAATAAACATAGCCAGGTTGGCTAGCAGTTCCCATTAATCAGGCTTACTAATAAGCTGGGGATACTGGGAGAGTAAAGGGGAAAGGAAAGGTTGTAAATCTTTCCATTGTGGAAAGACGTTGGATGTCTCCATTCTCGCTTCTGTTTGGCTGGTGTCCGTGTGTCTTCCACCGTGGGCTGGGATGTGTCCCGTGCTCCTTCCCACGCCTCGCGTTGGGTCCTGCCGCTTTCAAACCCCCTCTTTGCTCTGTCTCTGTGTGTTCGTTGTCTCCGCTGCCCAAGGAAGGACATCTGCGCGGCGATGAACAGGCCCTGCGAGACCCTGGGTCTGTCCCACGTGGCGGGGATGTGCCAGCCCCACAGGAGCTGCAACATCAACGAGGACACGGGACTGCCCCTGGCCTTCACCGTGGCCCATGAGCTTGGACACAGGTACCACCGCCTTCCTCCTCCTCTCCTCTGACCTCTGTCCTCTGCGCTGCTCAGTCAGGGCTTGAGAAGGCACGGGTGAAAGCTGGGAGAAGATTGTTCCTCACTGGTGCAAACCTTCCTCTGCTGCCGGGAGAATTTACACGGGGCGTTTCATTTCAGAGTTAAGCTTCTGGTTGCCCCAGGTTCAACGAAAATCACATAATCCAGGGCAACCTGGACAAATGCAATTGCATTTGTATATTATCCGGTGCTGAAGGTTTTGGAGAAGAGGGTTGCCCGTTAAGAAGTTTTAAAATGGCGTCTGTGTATAGAAACAGCAACAGAATTTTGCTTGCCCTAATTTGCGTTAAATTCTGACAAGATCACTTGAACATTATAGTTCATAGCAGAGATCTTTGTACAGCAAAAACACCTACTCAGCAGGTTTAATTAACTTGGTCTTGTTCAACATGCTCATTACTTTTTCCTTGGCTGAGTTTTCAGTAAGAAAGCTGAAATAAAAGCAGGGGACAAAGTTTGGGGCAGCATCCCTGGTATCACTAAAATGTCCCACATGGCCAGATCCCCCAGTGCCCGTTAATGACCGAGTCCCCGCGGAGCTGGGACCGTTCGCGACGTCCAGCGTCGCGTGTCGTTGTGCCGGAAAGCAGAGAGGCTGCGCGGTTGTAGCGGCGTGCGGCTCACCTCTCCTTTGTGGGACTGTGCTCTTACACAGTTTTGGGATTCAGCATGATGGAAGCAGCAATGACTGTGAGCCAGTTGGGAAAAGACCTTTCATCATGTCTCCACAGCTCCTGTATGACACGTCCCCACTCACCTGGTCCCGCTGCAGCCGGGAGTACATCACACGATTCCTCGAGTAAGTCCTCCCTTCCTCTTCTTCCTCACTCGTGGGGTGCTGGGGGTGGCGCCGGGGCTTGGGCCTGCAGCTGGGGACTGACCCAGCCGATTGGGCTCAGAAGTCAGCCCCAGGGCACGTGGGGATGCTTTTACCTCACTCGGTTGCCTTGGTCTTTGCTGTGAAGGATGCAGGTTTGAGCGCAAAAGCAGCACGAGCGTTCGGGTGGTGGCACAGGGGTTGCTGCTTGAACAAATAAAGCCAGAGTGGCTTTCTTGGAGGCTCTGTGCAGTTTTCTTTGGTGCTTTGCAAGGGGCAGATGATGTTTGCCTGTAGGCAGGAGGCATCACGTGAGGAAATGAGACCGAGCCAAATTCTTCCGTGCATTTGTTTATTTTTAGCACCCCATGGCTGATTTTTCAGCCTGTTGTTATTAAGTTCCTAGGAACACGGCCCAGAGATTTACATTTGTCAGCCAGTGGCTTGCACTGGAGAAACATTTTCCTTCCTTGCTGTGGGAAGGTTAGAAAACAGTGAGAGCATCGGCAAGAAACGGCGACGGGGAGAGCTGGGCAAGGGACCGGCAGTGACATGGCGGGGGCGCTGCCAGGGGCTGAGCTCCCATTTCTAAATCCCAGCCTGGAACGTGTGGGCTTGGCCCCCACGCAGGGTGAATTGTTGATTTGTGGCTTTCGGTGGAATGGAGCCTTCTCATTTCCACAGTGTTCTTGGCCCCCTGCTTTTAACCTTCGCTTTTGGATTAAGAATTTCCTGCTTGCGATGACCTTGGGCTGCTCTGAACTGCAACGGGGAAGAAACAGGGCAGCTGGATGCTGCTCCGGTTGGGTTTTGGTCTCTGTGCTCCCCCAAGAAGGGGCAGCTCTTCCTTCAGAGCTAAGCAGAGCCCGGCAGGCGTCTTTCACCGGCTGCAACATCCCCCAGGCAAGAGAAGAGGCCTGTTGCCAGCACAGACATGAGTGCGTTATAATACGATGTTGGCAGGAGGACAGGAAGGAGTGAGCCAGAAAATGAGACCCTGCTGACCTGGGGTTGCTGGATGTGCTTGGAACAGACCTCATGTTTAAAAAAAAGGCACTCTCAAATGATGATTATTATTTTACAGAAGATTAGTATTTTACGAATGCTGCTGAATGCTTTAAGCATCTGAAAATGATTCCCATCATCGACAGCAGCGCGGCCCCGGTGCTGTGGGTTAGGCCCTGGGCGCAGCCGGGGCTGGGCAACCTCTTGGTGAGGCTGTGGGCCTGGGTCCGCTCGGACACCCGGGGATGATGGAAGAGGTCACCCCGCTGCTGTAGTGGTGGTATCCCCCAGGGGAAGGAGCATCCCTTGTTCAGGCTAACGAGGGAGGCTGGTGCGGGGCGGGGGTGATGCTCCTGTGGCGGAGGGACGGCTCTGCCGCTCCCACTCCGGACCCGGACAAGCCCTCCCTGGCATTCCGTGATTTTCCCCTCTAACCCTCGAAGGAGTCGAAAGATGCTCTAAGGCTCTTTGCTCTCACCCTTCACCATGACGTGAGCTCTCTCCCAACCCAGCTGGTGGAATACAAACGGGGTCCGTTGTCTTGCGGGTGCCCTGCCTGCACCGCGAGCACACGATGGCGTGGAGCAGCCCCCCTCCATCTCAGCCGCAGCCTTGGCGCAGCTGCGGGTTGTCTCGTCTCCCTTCAGTCTTTTCTCTAGATCAGCAACCAGTTTTTCAGCCTCTTTGCACAGTGCTGGAGGTCTTCTCCCATCATCCTCCCATGGGCTCCTTCCAGCCGATCCCCACCTTCCTGGAGCTAGGGGATGGCCGGTCATCCCCTGCCTTTGCAGCCCTGCCTGCTGCACCGCTCCTGGTCCACTTCTGCCAGATCCCCTGTTTGTGCAGCTGATTCCCCCCAAGCCCCAGCCCTGCCTTTGTTTTTACTGAATTCCATCCTGGCTTTTTGGACCCTTCCTCCAGTTCTCCGAGAGCTTTTGGAATTTTAATCTTGCTCTCAAATGTATCTGCAGATCCTCCCAGCCTGCTCACATATGGGGATTTAATCATCATACATCTACTCCGTCACCCAGCTCATTAACGAACGGACTGAAATAGGCAGGCGCAGCGCAGAGCCCTGTGCGTTTTTACAGCAGAGTGTGGTTTTATTGCATATCTCTGCAAAGCCAGAGGGAAACTCTTGCCAATTTTTGCTGGCTCGGTAATGTGTTTTAGCCAATTGAAGAGACCAGTAGGAATGATTGTAAAATATTTAATGAAGAAATAGATTTTGAAAATAGCACTGGAGAGTTGTCAGCAAATCTAAATCACGCCCCCCCCGTGCTGGGACAGAGACTCCTCTCGTAAGCAAGAGGCAAGACAGAAAGTGCCTCGAGCAGATCAGAGGGTGAAGAGGGTTGGGAACAGTTCTGGGGTGACATGTGGGGCCCCACATGCTGGTACCTGAATAGGCCGTTGGTGAACTAGTCCAGAGGAGCACCTGTATCGTGCATGCAGCTCAGGCAGGAGCCCAGTGCTTAAGCCTGGGCTTTCCCCAGTAAAGATATCATACTCTCTTTAAGTGTTTTCCACCAGCAGGTAAAGAAAATACCTCTGGAGGTGCAATGCAGTGACCTCTCTGTATGCCTGAAGCAGGCTGCACCATCACACTGTGTCCAGCTGCTTAATCCACGCTTAATTCATCCCAGCTCAGCCCTGCATCGCCCGCAGCGACCCTTCCCTCCCCGCAGGCCTGGGAGAGGCAGGATGGCCCAGCTGTTGTGGACTTGGGAACAGAGGCTGCTGAAAGCAACCTATTTACTGATTTATTTTTTTTCCCAATATGGAAGCTGCTTATAAAAATATATATAGCTGGTATTTTAAAGGGCTGTCTCCAGCCAAGTGAGTGGTTTTCAGGTGTCCAGTGTGGACCTCACTGGGGTGGGATGGGAAAGGGAGGAGGGGGTGCCAGTTCTGCCAGGCATCACCCCATGGCACTGCCGGCACCCCAAAGTAGGAGCTCTCCCATGCTGCTGGCGCTTGTTTCTGTGTTGCTGGTTTGGGTTAAAAAGGAATCTTGTTTCAAGTTAATTGAGACCTGTTCCCAATCACAACAAGCTGAAGTAATCTGATCTGCTGAGAAACTCTCACCGGAGACTTTGCCTTGCTGGAAACAAGTTTGTTTAAATCAACACTGAAAGCTAAACTGGTGACAACTTCTTGTGTGTTTGTGAAGTATCGTAGCAAAGGCACTCGGAGCAGAGAGGCGGCCAGGAACGTCCCTCGTGGCTCCTGCAGCCTGGCTGCCTGCCACCAGCCGCCTTGACGGCTCGGTTTTGGTATCTCTTTTCTAAAGACGTCCTGCCCAGCACAGTCTGAGCGTTGTTTGTAGCAGCAAATATGAGGGCGACTGCGTTTTGCTGCTGACAATCTACTTTATTTCTATTACCAGGGCATTGAGACGCGGGTTGCGGTGTCTGCGGGGACGTTTCTGGGGTCAGCGCAATGTATGAACACAGGGACAGCATCTGTTTCTCACGAATGAAGTGTTTGTTCAATGAAAGCCTTCACCTTGAATGGCGAAAGCAGGGTCCCGACTGAGGAATCAGCTGATGACCTGTTCACAAAGCAAAAACCCAGGGGATTATTCCCAGGGAAAATGAGATTTCTGGCTTTCTGTTGGGGCACAGGGGCATCTCGGGGGAAAGGGGGAGCGTGCAAGGCACCAGCCCAGCAGCTGCACAGAGAAGCCTCTGCTGCCTTTTCCCCTTTGCCTTCCCCATAGCCCACCGTGCGCGGGGGCCACAGGGCGATCGCTCTGGGAGCGGGCACCCACCCCGAAAAGCAGGTACCCGCACGTGCCCCTCCACACGCTGGAACGGCTCCAGGGTCGATGGGACAGCCAGGGTCATGTCAGCGAGAAACGCTAATTGCTTCTCATCGTGGTGGGGCATTAATGAGCTGTTTGGTTCCTCCGTGAGCAGCTGCTGGAGCGTTGTTCGGGTCTGTCGGGTCGGTGGTGATGCCACTCTGACTTCTCTCTTTCAGCCGAGGCTGGGGGCTGTGCCTGGATGATCCCCCTGCCCGGGAGGTGCTGGACTACCCCTTGGTGCCCCCAGGCGTCCTCTACGATGTGGGCCACCAGTGCCGGCTGCAGTACGGCGCCTACTCCACCTTCTGCGATGACATGGACGTAAGCCAGGGTGTCCCCCGACATAACACGGGCTTGTGCGGCTCCGAGGGGCTCTCTGGGGGCGGGGGGCGTTGCACGGGGCGATCCTCTCCCTCCAAGTTAAGTTTGTGCCGATGGGTTGGCTGGTGCAGTAACCATGTCCTGCGCAACTGTGTTTTCTGCAGAGCGTCTGCAACACGCTGTGGTGCACGGTGGGGAACACGTGCCACTCCAAGCTGGACGCTGCCGTTGACGGCACGGCGTGTGGGGAGAACAAGGTAATGGGGAGCAGTCCCCTCCGCGGCTGCAGAGACCGCTTATCCTGCGCACAGGGGAGTCTCACAGGCTCGGGCCCACGGGGACGGGCTCAGCTCCCTGCCCTCGCTCTGGCCAAACACCCACCACTGCCGGGGAGGGACTGACTTCAGTGAAGCAGAAAATGCCTTAAGGTGAAACCCAGAGTGAATAACCATGGCAGGAGAGCACAAGGCTTGTTTTGCTCTCCGTCTGCTGCGGTGGTGGATGCTTGCCTCTGGGACGTGCACCCTCGCAGGGAAGGCACCTCTCCCCGCTCGGGGGTCCGGCAGCGCCGCGGCAGCTCGGTGGGTGCTGCACCAGGCACGGGGTGCAGAGGGGACCCGCTGTCTGCAGCCAGCTCCGGTCACCCTTGCTTGGGTGACATACCAGAACAGGGTTTTCCTGCTCAAGGTAGCATAAAACTATAGAGTTATAGAAATATCTGTAGGCATCTCTCCTTGCTAGGTTTAGTGTTACCTCCCAAAGCCCTGGCCCCAGAGCACTGCGGATGACCCCGGCCTTAGGCGCCACTGCCGGCAAAACCTCCCGCCGTGCCTTTGTCCGTGGCTAAGCCTCACTGACTCTTCCCTCTGGGCTGAGATCAGGCTATGAATCCCCTCGCTGAGGGGTCTCGGTGGAGGTTTGGCTATGTTGCCTCGGACAAATCCTCAAACAGCCCAACATCTCTGAGTTTCCCATCGCGTAGAGGTGCACCGGGCTCTGGCAGAGCTCAGCTGACCCCCGAGGACCTCTGTGGGAGCAAAGCGTGGATTTTCACGGGGCGATACGGGTGTTCTCTGACTCAACGTCAATTACTGCATCCTTAAACCTTCTTTCCTCTCCTTCTGGCCCGTCCCTTTGCAGTGGTGCTTCAACGGCGAGTGCGTGCCCGTGGGGTACCGTCCCGACGCGATCGACGGCGGCTGGGCTTCGTGGAGCTCGTGGGCTGCCTGCTCGCGCAGCTGCGGCGCGGGCGTGCAGAGCGCCGAGAGGCAGTGCAGCAGCCCCACGTAAGCGAGCGCTTGCACCCCCGGAGCTCACCCGGACCCCATTTCGGAAAGGAACCCAATGCTTCCTTGTCGCCCCATAAAGCCAGAGACCATCATCTGGCCAGCGCGGTCCTGCCTCTGCCTGCACTGCAGGGCAAAACTGTGCCGTTATGCAGTTACCTGTCTGAACAACATGCTTTTGAAACGCTCGGGGATTCACTCCACAGGGTTATCCAGCCGGCTGGGCAGCGAAAGCTTCTGGAGGGGCAGAGTTTGCTCGGTCTCCTTCCACAGATAAGTTGTTCCCACTCGGTGCAGGCAGAGAGCAGTTGAATATGACTCAAACAAAGAGCAAAGACTTCACGCTTGCAGCTGTAAAACATATCCTGTGTCCTTTAAAGACAGAAAAGAAAACCAGGTGTTCTTTGAGCCTGATTCAGAGTTGTTTTGAAAAATCCGGCTGCTGTTTATCACCCCATTGCTTTCCATGAGCAATTTCTGATCTGTGCCCGGCGGGAGGCTGCCTCCTCCCAGCCCGCCGGTGCCGCAGCCAGCGCTGGCTCTTACCTGGAAGCATCCAGCACTGATGGAGGAGCAGCCTAGTCCATCCCGTGGTTTCTGGGCTGGCCCATCCACTCCCCACATGTCCCCTTGGTCACCAAATCGCTGTTGTATTGGATTCAACCAAAGCCCCTGGCTTGCCCAGGTGTGAGAGCACCTGGGGACGGGGAGAGAAAAGGGCTTTGTGAGCAGCGTTCCAGAAGCAGTCGCTTTTCAATGGCTTGAGGAGATCTGAAAGCTACAGGAGCGGGCTCTCTAACGAGCCTGGATGTGCTTTCTGCCCAGCTTCTTCCCTGGGCATGTTGTTTTTAGCACATGCTATTGAGCTGTTTAAAGAAGTGCTGTGTAATCTCGGTCCCAGGTCAAGAGCTGGGTTTGTGTTTGACATGCGTTTTGTGGCAGAAGTGCAATTGTAGTTTATGGAGTGTTTTAAACACAGCTGCAGATGGGCAGGAGAACAAGCACTGGAAAAGCAGGAGAATTTCCCCGGGCAGTTGTTTGCTTTGGCCACCGTAGGTAAATCTTCAGCTTTGCCTTTTGGATGGAGCAAACAAATGTGAGCACTGGGCAGTCCTCCTCCCGCAGGCATTTCCTTGGGGCAGGGTATGTAAGCACAACCCTAAAATAATAATTAATTTTATTCTCTTCAGCAAAGTGTGCCCAGACTTAACTGATCAGGGGAAAAGTAATTTTCATGAGGTTGTGGGGATGTTGGCCATGGAATGTGCTGTGAGCAAAGGAAAAGGCAAGCGTCAGGATGGTGGCAGTATTTTGAGAGTCTGTTGGCATCTGAGGAAAGCCTCTTGTTGCTTTTATAGTCCCTCTTACTTTAAAAAGTCCAGCAGCAGCTTTGCTGTTCCCTTGGGCAGTAGGGGAGCAGAGTCGGGATGGAGAGATGATCCAGGAGAGGAGACCCCAGGAGAGAGCACAGCATCCCAGGCGGGAAGGAGAGCAGCTTCTCCGGAGCAGCTGCGGAGCAGGCTCCTGGCTGGCCTGGCTCGCAGGAGCGCTGGCATCCCGTCAGCCGTGGTGGCTGGGGTGATGAAGGAGATGTTTTACGCCTGGGGAAGGGTGCCCGGCTGCGGCTGCAGAAGGTGGAGGGGCTTCAGATATGACTTTAATTGTTTTTATAACATCATACACTATAAAACTGGCCATATTGGCAACATTAAGGAGAGACTAAGAGGGGCAAGACCCAAGATGTAGCTCATCCAGCTTGAGAGCCGTCACTCAGCAAAAGCTGCCTTTGGTCCATGGTCTCACCCTGTGCGGTCCTGCAGGGCAGCCCGGCAGCCGCAGCAGGGACCTGGGGCAGGGGGGACCTGGAGAAGGCTGAGAGAGCTGGGGTTGTTCAGCCTGGGGAAGGGAAGGCTGCGGGGAGACCTTATTGCGGCCTTCCGGTGCTTGAAGGGGGGCTGTAGGAATGATGGGGGCAACCTCTTTAGCAAGGCCTGTTGTGACAGGACAAGGGGGGATGGCTTTAAACTAAAGGAGGGGAGATTTAGACTGGATATAACGAAAAAACTTTTATGCTAAGGGTGGTGAAACCCTGGCCCAGGTTGTCCAGAGAGACGGTAGATGCCCCATCCCTGGAAACATCCAAGGTCAGGCTGGACGGGGCTCTGAGCAACCTGGTCTAGTTGAAGATGTCCCTGCTCACTGCAGGGGGTTGGGCTGGATGGGCTCTGAAGGTCCCTTCCAACCCAAACCCATCCATGATTCTATATGAAGGACGTGAGCCATGGTTTCCACGTGTTTCAAAACCCCGCTCTGCGAAGCGGGGATCCTTCGGGAGCAGCCGTTGGGTTCGTGGCCAGCTTCCGTACCCGAACGTTGCAGCGGAGCGATGTGTGTGGGTTCTAACTGGGAGAGCTCCCCGCTGACTCCGGGCGGGCTCAGGCTTGAACCAACCTTATGAGATCAAACCTTAGCAGCAGGTACAAAACCGCTCTCCCTTAGCTGTGAATAAAAAGGGAGTTTCCTCTCGTGTGTGGTAGGTGTTCGTTTGACAGGACATAGGATAACAGGTTTGAACTGAAAGAGGGTAGATTTAGATTGGACATAAGGAAGATATATTTTTTACTATGAGGGCGATGAGGCGCTGGCACAGGCTGCCCAGAGAAGCTGAGGATGCCCCATCCCTGCAAGCGTTCAAGGCCAGGCTGGACGGGGCTTTGAGCAACCTGGTCTAGTGGAAGGTGTCCCTGGTAGGGGGGTTGGACTGGATGATCTTTAAGGTCCCTTCCAACCCAAACCCTTCTGTGATTTCTGTGATTTTTCCCTTTTTCCCCCCGCGGACAGGCCGAAGTACGGGGGCAGGTACTGCCTGGGGGAGCGGAAGCGGTTCCGGATTTGCAACGTGAGGCCATGTCCCCCCGACAAGCCCTCCTTCCGCCAGGTCCAGTGCAGCCAGTTCAACCCCATGCTCTACAAAGGGAAACTCTACAGGTGGACACCGGTGCCCAACAACAGTGAGTCAAAGGCAAAGCCTGCTGCCGCGTTTCTGCCTGCAGCCCCAATGAAAATCCTGAAACACGGTGTTGCTAACGGCCTGATTTTGCTGTTCGTGTCTGTAAGATTTGCCTTGCAGCGTGTTTATGCCGTATTTTAAATTATGGCTGGGCTTGCAGGATTAATTTATGTTTTCGGAGATGGTTACGTGGCCCCCAGCTGCTCGGGTTTAGTTTCTGCCTGTTGGGCTCCCCAGTTAACCCCTGCGAGCTGCATTGCCGGCCGGAGAACGAATACTTTGCAGAAAAGCTGCGGGACGCCGTCATCGACGGGACGCCGTGCTACGAGATGAACGCCAGCCGCGACATGTGCATCAACGGCATCTGCAAGGTGGGTGCCGCGCCGGGGCCCTGTGGGGAGGGAGCCCGAGGACCCCCCGTGCTCGGGGAAATGCAGGTGGGCGCCGTGACCCATCCCTTAGGTGAGCCCTGTCCCCCATCTCGCATGCACCAGCGGGCTGAGCTTACTCATCTCGTTATTCACCGCTCAGAAAGCTTTCCTTTTTCCATGAGGTACGTGGTACGGCTGTATTTCAGCATCGGTGGTGGCTTCAAGGAAATAGAGCACAAAACCAAGGAAATAAAAGAACAGTTTGACAGTAAGGTCGGGGATGTGAAAGGGTGCGTGGAGAGGACGCCCAGCCCAGCCCTGGACCCGGCGCTGGCAGCTGCGGGTCTCACCTGCAGCAATGGAGATGCTTCCCCCGGCTTGGCAGTCTGTCCCAGCGCTGGGATTTGTTCTTCCTTTTGGGTGGTTATTTTAATTTCCTGGAAGCTCCCTATGCGCAGCAGCGTTGCTCTGGCTGCGCCCTGGGGAGGGCAGCTCCCAGCGCGGGAGGCACAGGAATCCAGTGGAGATGGCGTGGTCGGTGCTTTGAATCACCTGGGAGATGCCAGCGTGGCTGGGGAGGCTTTGCCGAGCTGTGCCCCAGGTCCTCCAGCCGCCTTCGGCGGCAGCGAGCCGGTCCCTTCATCCACACCTTCCCTTTCCCCAGGGAAGTGGTCCTGAGGCTTAGGATTGAGTAAGCACACGTGCAGGACATGGGATTTCTGTTAAATTAGGGGATGGGTGGTGATGTGAGCTGCCGTGGTCTGTGGGGCAGATTCCAGCCATGGGATGTACCAGAGCCGCGCTGCTGCAAAGCCGATGGCCGTGTGTCACCAGGGCCACGCACAAGCCGGCAGGACACGGGAGGGTCTGCCGTGGTGCCCGATACAGACGCTCTCTGAAACGCTTCTTAGAAAAATAGGCTTTCTAGAAAAGAGCCTTTTTGGATGGCGCAAAGAGCAGCAGGAAAGAGGGAAAATAATCAGTCAATAAGTTTCTTTGCAGCCTCTTATATAAAAACCATTAGTGGAAACTTCCCCCCCTCGCTGGCCATGCTGCTGGCAGGCGCGGGCGGGGGACCGACGGCAGCTGGAGGCTTTGGGAAGGTTCCGTTTCCTCCTGTAATAGGCTGTCGGTTGGTTCAAAGGCCGCGGCGTGCCAAGGCACGGGCTGGAGGGACAGCGCAGGGGTCATGGTTTTCACTTGGCGCCTACAACAGGGTGCGATCCAGCAGCTCGCAGCAGATGACAGCACGCTTAGCCAGAGCTTGCTGCAAACAAAATCCTCGTCGCTGCTGAGCCTGCTGCTGGCTGCAACACCAGAGTTAAACCTGGCTCACTGCAGGCTATCGCAGTAGCCTAAACAGTGCTGCTTCTGCTCTAGGTGTGCGCCTGTGGCTCCTGGGCACCTCCTCGGGCAGCGAAGGCTGAAGGCTTCTCGCTGGCGCAGGACCCAGTGGGTCCCTTTGGGGTCTTGGCTGTGGCTTTTATGGTGCAAAATCACAGGGAGTCTCTCGCTCTGCACAGGTCAAGCAATTTGGCGTGAGGTGTGGAGAGCTTCAGCAGAATATAAAGTTTTCAGGAAGTGTTTTGAAACAAGACTAGCAGGGCTATGGACCAAGGGGCTTTCCCGGCTTGGCTCGGTGTGTAACATATGCTGACAGGCTTTGCTGCCCAGGGACTCGGGTAGGAAAAGCTAAAAATGAGGTGTGGGTTGTGTTCCTTGTGTATGAAGAGGAGAGAGAGCAGGACCACAAGGTTATGTTAGAGAAACCCGTACTGCAGCCGAGGTGTCTGTATCGCTGCCCATCCTGCAAAAAGGCAGCAGCTCGCCCCGCTCTCCCGTCCGCGTTCCTTATTTCCCAGCATTAGGACCATTGTGTCTCCCCCTGGTTCCTCCCGCGTCGGCAGCCGATGGCGCGGTGCGAGGCTGGGAGCGGGCAGGGGTGCAGGCACAGGCGACTGACAGGGTTGCCTTGCAGAACGTGGGCTGCGACTACGAGATCGACTCCAACGCGGTGGAGGACCGGTGCGGCGTGTGCCACGGGGACGGCTCCACCTGCCACACCGTCAAGAAGACCTTCGAGGACAGCGAGGGGCTGGGTAAGGGCGCTCGGCTCCATCCCCAAACACCAGGTGCATGTTCCGCTCAGAGCCGGGCTCGCTGCTGCTGCTCGTTTGCGGTGAGGTGTTTAACCACATCTTGTCGAGCTGGATGGGATAAGACCCGAGTGGCAGCACGGGGAGACATGGCGCTGCCCTTTCACTTCTTGGTCCGCGGAAGAAAAATATCCCCTTACTGCTTTTGCGTCTAAAGGCCTGAAAACAAATCTGTGCACGCTTGAGCCCGTTTGGAGAGGTTAAAGGGGATTTTGTGGGTTGCAAGGACATGTGGAAAGTGCGGTAAATGCCTTGCCAGCGCTGGTACGGGAAACATCTCCCTCTGCAATGGGCTCTCCCAGCAGGGAATGCGGCTGGGCTCAGTGCAAGGTGGGGTTTGGCGCCTGCTGGTGCCTTACAGAGAGGTAAGGATTGCCACGACGCTGGCACCCGAGGGGCACTGGCACCCACCCGAGGGGCACTAGCACCCAACTGAGGGCATGCATTGTCTCTGCCACATCTTCAGCTCCCCTGAGAGTGATGCTTGGCTCCATTCCCAGGTTACGTCGATATTGGGATTATCCCCGTGGGAGCCCGGGAGATCCGGATTGAAGAAGTCGCAGAAGCCGGGAATTTCCTGGCGCTGCGGAGTGAGGACCCGGAGAAGTATTTCCTGAACGGCGGCTGGACCATCCAGTGGAACGGGGACTACAGGGTGGCAGGGACCACCTTCACCTACAAGAGGACAGGGAACTGGGAGAACCTCACCTCCCCGGGGCCCACCGTGGAGCCCGTGTGGATCCAGGTACAGCCCCGGCTCTGCTGGTGGTCAGGGTGCAGGGCGGGGAGGGCAGGGGGACGGACCTGCCGGCTCTCCTGCTTCCCCAAGTGGGGCTGGGCTGCCGTGGTCTGTCCGGGCACTTCCCTGCCATCCGAGGGATGGGGCCGCATTTCTCCAGGAGCCAGTGTCGGGAGCTGCCGGCCTGGGGAGCGTTTCCAGCCCACACTGCTTCCAGCTGAGCCTCGCCCCCTTTGCGACATTCCTCAAAATATTTACACAGCAGCAAAAGCATGAGGAGAAAGAGCCCCTTTTCTGAGGCCTTTCCCATATCTTATCAAGAGCAGGGGAAGAGCCTGTGGTGCTCCTGGCAGGGCTGGAGCAGCCGGTGAGAACCGTTACGGTGCTGTGTGCGGTGGCAGAGAGTGGCCCACCATCATTTGAAATCCTCTGAAAAAAAGAGAAATTTCAAGTTCTACTCTTTTTTGCATGTGGGAGTTTCCATAAAGGTACTTCCCTCCCCAGAATAAGTTGTTATTTTTCATCAGACCCCCGAGGCTTTGAGGAGGCAAGTACCATCACGGAGCAATGCTGCCTGGCATCAGCCGTGGCCCCCAGGGCAGGGGAGGGCACATGGGACCTGCCACTCTGCCTGCCTGGGTTGGGGCAGGAGAGGTTACAATTAACCACACAGTCCAAAAAAAAAAACCCCAATTATACTTTTTTTTTTAAAAATAGTGGCATTGCAGCAGCGTGTTTCCAGGATGGCAGAGTTGCAGGCGGGAGAGCATCTGCCCATCTCCTGCTCCCATCAGGTGTTGCCTCCAGCAGACAGCCTTTGTGCAGAGCAGGCACTGGGGAGCAGATAGTGAAATTCAGGGGTTATTTATTTCTGTGTGAACTTGCTCACCCCAACAGTCCTTTTACCTCCAGGTCGCAGGAGAGCCCCTGTCTTTGCCCCCGCCGTGGGAGCGCGCGTTTGCTTCTCTGCAGCTGTGAGGTTGCTCATGGTTTCTGAAAGCAAATTTGCTTCCGCAAGCTTGCGCAGCCGCCCAGGGGCTGGTCCTGCTCCGAGCCCCTTCCCTTCTCAAATTCCCCCCTGGTGCATCCTGCAAATGCATTTAATATGAGCCCAACTCGACCACTGTTAATCCCCTCCTCCGCTGCAGCAGCGGCAGCTCTGGGGCTTATCTGGAAATTGCCTTATTTTGCAAACCAATCCCACTCTATTAATTTTCACCTGGATTCCATGGAAAAGAGCTGCCCGGGGGATTGTTTTTCAGCACAGCTTTATATTTTAGCAAGCTTTGCACGGCTTTGCAGGGGTTATAACCGTCAGAGGGGAGGGTGGGGGGAAGGCAGTGCGGTGCGGGGGGCTCGAGGCCGTCCCTGCCGGGCAGGTCCCTCGGGAACTGAACAGACTCTCAAAATACTGCCACCATCCTGACGCTTGCCTTTTCCTTTGCTCACAGCACACTCCATGGCCAACATCCCCACAACCTCATGAAAATTACTTTTCCCCTGATCAGTTAAGTCTGGGCCGCAGGGTGGTCAGTAGTGAGGGATCTGCCAGTTAATGCAAAGCTGTTGGGAGCCCATGTCCTTGTGCCCGTGAGGCCACGCTTTCGCCCGGAGAAGCCAGTGGGAATCGTCCCACAGGCGATGGCACAGCCAGCACCGGGCTGAAATTCCTCGTGGTGCAAAGTGTGGCGCAGAGGCAGTGACCGCCACGGGAGTACATCCCACAGACCCCCAGGAACCCCCTGGCAACCCCGGCTCGGCCCGGTGCGCTCTTCCCGAGCATCAGCCTTTGCAGAGGCTTGCCCTGAAGCCCAGCCATGCCGAGCAGCCAGAGTCTTCGCTTTTTGCCTTTCTTTCAGCAGAGGCTCAGAAAGAAATGTGAGCGGGATCGTGGGCTCGTCTGCCACCAAGCGCCGCTGTTAATGGGAACGCTGGCATGCTTGGCACCAGCAAATTGCTTTCTGGGATTCCTAACCTAATTAAAACCTTTTGACAAAAATGTTTCAGTATTTGTGAAGAGGTTTTAGAAGGACGCCCTCGCTCCTGCCAAAGCTCCAAGAACAACAAAGCTTTGGCAATAATGGGAGCACTTAGGCTAAGAAAAACAAGGTTAAACACCCAGCCTTTGCCGAGCGCTGGCGTGGGAGGTGCTTTGGGCAGGATTTGTGTCAACTACAGGAGCTGCTTCGTGCATGTTGAGAGCAGCGGAAGCCTGTTTTGAGTGGGGAGCAACTAAGGAGATTCCTTCAGGCGCGTGTCACCGTCAGCCATCGCTAGCGTTTGCTGCTGGTGGCTCCCTCTGTTTGCCGCAGCCCGTTCTTCCACCGCACGAGTGGGGTGCCACACTGGGTGGGTGCACCCCCAGCCGCTCTGTGCGGGGCGCGTCAGGCTGCAGCCCCAGCGCAGTCGAGCCCCTCGCCTGCTGCAGCCCGGGGGCTGCAGTGGCAGGTTGGAGGTGCAAAGGGGGAAGGGCGCAGGTAGCCAGCATCTCGAGCCGAGACGTGCTGCGGTGCTTCCCCGAGGGAGTTGCTGGAGCAATTGCAGCTCTCTGGGACATGTGGAGGTGAGATCTGACTCCTCCTTTGTGGGGCTGGACTCCTTCTGCTGTCCCCTTCCCTTCCTGCTACTGTCCCCTTCCCTTCCTTCTGCCACCATCCCAAAGGACAGGTCACTGACTGATGTTCACCTCAGTGTCCGTCCGTCCCTCCGGGCCAGCCACCGTCAGTCCAGCACACGGGGCTGGGAGCAGTTAGAGCTCCCTCCCGTTGTAACGTCCCTCGCTGAGAGTTCAGGGAGCGTGCTGGAGGGAGGCAGACGAGGCTCAGCATGCTCCCGGCGGCAGCGAGCACGGGGTCTGGCCTTGCGGGCATGTGCTGCAGACCCGGGGCTGGGCTGGGGCACATGCAAAACCTGCCCCAGCTCCGACTGCAGGGAAGGGGGCAGGGAAGGGGACATCTGGCCATCCAGGACCCTTCACCCTGCTGAATCTTAAGAAGGTCCTTGGATGGGGCTGCATTTGGCAGCAGGACTGGACAGGATTAATGGGAATCCTTCCAGGCTCTTCATCACAGGAGACATAAAACCAAAGCCCTGGTGGTTCTCAGTGCTCTCACTGTTATTTTTTATTATTACCTGACATTTCCACAAGCCCTGCACTCTGAGCAGGGGCAGCTGGGGCAGCTCCTCTGCTCCTGCGCTGCTTCGGCCATTTGCTAATCCCATTCCCAAAATGGTCGTGTGCTGCTGCTGGGGTACAGCAGCTGGAACCATCACAGGCCAACTGGCCAACAGACGGTGCGAGGGGAAAAATGCAGCCTTGGTACAGAGCTGGACGTGGAGTGATGTCTTTATGGCCGTGCTAGGCAGGTGGTTATCTCCCGAAAAGCCCCTGGGGTGCAATGGCCAGCCCGGACTGCTCTGCATTTGCCACCTCCCCGACTGCCTGTTGTCTTCCCACAGCTGCTGTTTCAGGAGACCAACCCCGGCGTGCGGTACCAGTACACCATCCAGCGCCCGGCCGACAGCGAGAACGAGATCGAGCAGGCAGAGTTCCTCTGGCGCTTCGGCTCCTGGACCACGTGCACTGCTACGTGCGGGACCGGTGAGTCCGGCTCCCGCGGGACCCCGGGGCTCGGCCGCCCGCGGGGAAGGAGCAGGGCAGGCAGAGCATCACCATACTGCGGGGGTGCCTTAGAAATTCCTGAGTCTTTGGTTTCAGGAGGTCTTGCGGGGGGGAAACGGTGACATCTGCTGAGGTCACTGCCCTCCGGTGCCCCTGCCGCGCTCGCCTGCCGGACCCCATGCTTTATCAGAGCTTTGCTCGGTGTCCTGTTACCGGGTGCTCTTCTGTGTGAGGGTGATGGAGACAAAAGAGCTTCAGTGAAATCCAGGGGGTGTCGAGGGGCCGATCTCCTGCCTGGGGGGGGCCTCTCCAGGGGCGATCATTTCCAGGGTTTTATGGAGAGCACAGGGGAGGGTGCCCAGCATGGGCAGAGCACTGGGATCCCCCGCTGCCCTGTGGTGTTGGACACTTGCTTTTCCCCCTCCTGCCCCACTGCACCTGGCCAAGCATCTCGGGGGGCCCCCGGGGCAGCTTTTGGGGTGGCCGATGGAGGGGGATGGTCCGAGCATGCCGCAAGGAGGCTGGGACCAGCAAGCTCTCCCTTGAGAGCGGCTGCCACTGAAAAAAAAAGGGCGTTCAAGGACACTTGTACTTTCTAGGTAGCACAGAGTGCCCGGAGATGTTTTGTGCCTGTTCCTGGGAGATAAGTGTGGATTCCTGCTCGGAGCAGGAGGGTTGTGGGGCGGCACGAGCCAGTGGGGCATTTTACATACATTTATGGTGAGAGCTCTTTGCTGTGGGTTGCACAGGCCCTGCAGTGTGGGGAGTCGAGGAGGGAGGGAGCTGAGGGCACCTGCTTTTCTTTAAAACCAGCTTTCCTTTGCAAGGTTTGATTGCTTGGCTTCCAGAACAGAAGGGAAATACAGGAGCAAATCAGGCAGGAGCTGGGGGAAGGATGCTCACCCTGTCTGGCCACAGGCGAGTGGCTGGAGGAGGGCTGAGCCCCTCTCCTGTGAGCCGAGACATGGATCTGGGAGAGCTCAGGCTGAGCCTCTTCTGCAGGGACCAACTCCAGGGCCCCAGCCCCACCAGCCCCGTAAGCTCCCGAGCGCTTGAGCCAGAGCACGACTCAGCAGCCTCAATCTCAGCTGATTGCAGTGGTTATTATTTACAGCTCTCCCAAGATATGGGTCAAGTACATGTTGCAAAAAGGACAAAAGCAGGCAGCGAGGTGGTATGTTGAGGGCGAGGTCATCCTGAAAAATGTCGCCCCGTGAGCGCTGCAGACCTGGGGCAGGAGGCTTCGGCAGGTGATTTATCCCCGAGCTGTGGCTGCCAAAAAAGAGCTGTGCTGCTGTCAGTTGGCTCCCCTTTGGACACGGCCTCCCCAAAAGCCTCACGGTGGGGGTGTGCATACAGCACACACGTGCTCTGGTGGCTGGATGTGGTTTTAGGTGGTGCCAGGATGGTGCTGCCCCCGCGGGCTGCAGCATCTCCACCGTTCACCGTCCTGCCTCTCCTGTGCTCCTCCGCGTGGCTTTGGCAGCCCCAGACAAACACATGGTGCGTCCTGCAGCACGGCTGCAGAGGCTTTTCACAACGGGAGAGGTGGGGAAAGGCTTTTCCCCCTGGCCAAGAGGTCCCTATGGCAGCAGGGTGTTTTCTGTGGAGTCTCCATTGGCTGCATCGCTATTAAATCCCATTAGGCAGCCTGTAGAAGGGCATTTTTCTGCATCTCTCTCATCTCACTGCTGACTGTCAAAGCTGTAGGATAGTAAAGGTTTTACTCCAGGGATTTCTGCTCAGCAGCTCGCCCAGCAATGCCTCTTGCATTGCCTGTGACCAAAGGACGCAGCCAGAGGCCACCAGGACCAAGCTGGGGTCATTGCAGAAATCTGAGGGTGGGAGCCAGCAGAAGGGTGATGTTGTTCCTGCTTTGAGCCCGTCTTGTCCCTGTGAGCCACTTGGAACAGACAGAGCACCAGGAGGGCGAGCAGAGACGTCCCACGGAGTTTGCGAGGTTGAAGCAAGCTGTCTCTCCAAGTTTGGGGTCTGCCAACGGTTCAGGACGCAGTTGTCCTCACCTTGCCTTCTGTGGAACTCTTGCCATTCCTTAGGTATTTCCTGACATCCCTAAACCCTGACAGAACAGGTATAATCCAGCAGCTTTTTCCTAAGGGAGAACAAGATTTGCTAATTCTTTCTGTGATCTGTTTTTGGCTTTCTGCGTGAGCAGCCCTGGACTCGGTCTCATGGCAGGAGCCAAGGTTTGCCTTGTGCTGGACAGACAGACACTGTGTCCCACCAGCCCCAGGGAAGGGCTTTGGCTGTGGGCTGCTGCTTGTAATGCCCGGGAGCCCGTGTCCTGGCTGCACTGGTGTTGCTTTCCTCCATCCACCCACCCATCCATCCACCCATCCATCCATCCATCCACCCAGTCCCAGGTGTCCCTGCTTTGCAGCTGTGTATCCAGGGTCATTTTCCAGCCCAGTTAAGCTCTGTAGGTCTCATCACACACATGTCAGGTTGAGACCAGGTGTCCAGCTCTGCTTTTCCCACCTGGGTACACTAGGAGCACTGGTGCCGTTGGGCTCCATGAGGGCATCGGTACCTCAGCAGAGGTGGGCTCTTGACTTCCAGTTTCAGTGGCGGTTTCATTTTGTATCCCCTGTTTTTGGTGGCTCAAGCTTACCTCGGGGCTTCCTGTCGCCTGATGGCGGAGGATGCTTGGTGGTTCGGTTTGATTTTCGCCTCGAGCCAAGCCCTTGCCTGTGTCTGCAGGGGTGCAGCGGCAGATCGTGCACTGCGTGGAGAAGCTGGCTGGCATTGTGGAGGAGCAGTACTGCGACGCGCTCACCCGCCCCGACGACCAGCAGAGGACATGCAGCGAGGAGCCCTGCCCGGCCAGGTCTGCTGGGATTCCCCTCGCTCCTCTGCAAAGCTGTAATCTCCAAACTGCCCTAGTGGGGTGACCAGAGGCAGGGGGGCCTCGGTCGCTGCTGTGCCTGGATTGCACTGGGACACGTGTGGCTATTTGCACCCCCGGTTTTGCACGTCTCTTCTCCTTCGTACTTGAGAATGGGTCCCAGACCTTGCGTTGGTCCATGGGATCACATCCCATCCGTGGTTGCCCGACCCCGGCACTGCATTGCCTGTCTGCAGATCACGAACCACATGGCGAGGCACCACCCTGGCAGGGTCCCTCTCTGACCCTCAGTCCGGGCGCCCTCACCTTGGGCTGTAACATAAGCGCAGTTGGGATCCTGATTCCCCCGTGACCCCAGGCCGGCTGCTGAAGCCCGCGTGCGCCTCTCGTACATCTCCTGGCCTCAAACACCTCTCAGTGGCTAAAACCCACCACGCCGCAGTGCTCGGCGTGGCGGGGCACGGGACAGAGCCTGGCTCGCAGCCGCTCGCTCCGGCTGAGACGTTTCCCCTTCCGCGTGTCCGCAGGTGGTGGGTCGGCGAATGGCAGAAGTGCTCGGCCACCTGCGGCCCGTCGGGGCTGATGAAGAGGACGGTGCTCTGCATCCAGAGCGTGGGGCTGGACGAGCAGAGGGCCTTGCAGCAAGCAGACTGCCAGCACCTCTCCAAGCCAGACGCCACTGCGCCCTGTCACCGGGAGGTTCCCTGTCCCTCCCAGTGGGCCGTGGGGAACTGGTCCGAGGTGAGAAGGAGCGTCGGGGAGGTCCCAGTGTCTTGCAAAGCTGGTGGGAGCTAGGGACAAAGTGCCCCCGGACATCCTCAGCCTGCCCAAGCGTGATGGCTGTGCTCCTGCTTGCAGGGAAAATTCATGGATGTGTTTCTGTGGGCTCACGTTGTAACACCAGCTCACGTGGATGGGCATTTCGCGGCACGGGGAGGTCTCAGAGAGAGGAAGGAGCACTGAGCTGTTTGACTCTGCCCCGTCCTCTCTGAAGGATGCTCCATGCTTGATTGCAAGGAGGGCAGAAACAAGAGGGTTTCAACCTTTCAGGTATTTTCCAGCACCACAAACCTTCCCCTTTGTTTAGGCAGAAGCCTTAAAGATAATTCTCGCCTGCTGAAGCAGGGTGTTAGAGGCAAGCTGGGGCCTGGATGCACCGTGCATATGTGTGCTGGCTGGCGGGCATCTGCTCCCCGGCAGCGTGCCCTGGCGCCAGGGCGAAGCTGCCCTGGCCGTGCTGCAGGGGTGGGCACAGACCCCCTCAGCAGTGCTCCCAGGGAACAGGGTGGGGCATCACAGATTTTTCAACCATTTTTTTTAAAAGAGAAGGAGAGACCAAAAAACCCCCATATAAAAAAATGCCACGGTCTGTGGACACCCTGTGTAGTCTTTATTTATTTTTGTATTTCTGTGGGTCAGCTTAACCGCAGGTTGAGGGTTTTAACCAGAAAATTATAACTCCTAATTTAAGCAGTGGTTTCAGAATTTTTTCAGTGTGAAGACAAGTATCGGGAGAGAAATGAGAGAGCCTGGGAACAGAGCTTGTTGCTAAGAAACAAACGGAATAAAAACGCGAACAGAAAATTTGAAGGCTAAGTGAGAGCTATTTAGAAATATTTTTCTAGGGGCCCACAAAAGCCACAATTGCAGGGCTGAGAAGGAAGGCCACAATAGTTTAAAGGGAAAATCATGAATTGCCCGCGGGTCTGTGGTGCTGACATCGGCAGGTCTGTGAGCCCAGGAAAAACGTGCTCGAGATCTTGAGATATCTGTAATTTTTCTGTCCTTCTTTCGCTTAAAGCAAGAGCCCTCCTTCTTCTCCGTTTCCACCACCAGCAGTAAGCAGAGAAAATTGAGGGGCTTGGAAGCTTCCCAGAAACGCGGTCCTCCTGTCCAGCAATAGTAATAGGGGGTTGTTGCATTTTTTTTGTGCTGGCAGACCCTCGGGCAGGGCAGCGCCCGCAAAGCCGAAGGGGTTATTTGCGGTTTGGGTAGCCCAACTAAGTGCATAAACACTGGGACTTAGTGCTTTCAGAAGGACCCTAAAGCAACGTATATCCAGCTCTATGGACTTCCCAAAGAAGCTATCGGTGCACTCAGAAGCGTTATTTGTTGTCTGTTAACACATGAGGGTCTGCATACAGGAGCGTCTGCCTGCTGCTGGCCGGAGCACCTCCCAGCACACTGTCTGCTGTAATGCCTCCTGCGGTCGTGTGCTGGATGCTGAGCCCTCCTGCAAGCTCTGGGTGTTCCTCCATGAGGCTCCTAACAGCCATCGGTTCTTATCAGTGTCCCAGAGGCTTTCCTGATAACCGAGCCTTGGCAAATAATCCCCCTTCTCCCTGCAAGAGCTTCTATACTTGGTATTTTTCTCCTGGCTGGAGCTGGAGGCATTTGCCAAGAAATTTTAGCTTAGGGTACACGCTGCAGGAGTAGACCTCTGTTTTCCTTGGTTTGGCTGTCCCACGTGGAGAAGCAGCTTGCTTGCACCCCTCCTGCAGATGCTGATGTGTGGTAATGTTTTATTTCAGCAAGCTAGTGTAGCTGGGGGAAACGCCTGGCCAAGCGATGTTACGGACTGTCGCTGCTGCTGGGCGCAGTCCTCAGGGTCGCTTCTGCTCCTGCGCGGCATTGCCCGGGAGACCCGGAGCTGGGGAAGCTGCAGCCGGCGTGCAGAGCTCGGCTCGGACAGGCGCCCTGGCCGCTGGGTCACCGTCTCCTCCGGACAGCCCCGCTCTGGGTGGGGGCGTCCCGCAGGGTGGGCACCCACCCGGGAGCCCACCAGGGCCGGCGAGGGGAGCGGGGCTGGTCCTGACGAGGCCTGAGCAAAGATGAGAAAGGCTCAAACTACAGGAGTATGTACTGTTCAAGGAGCACACCTCCGGCCAGCCCAGCCCAGCAGCTCTGCCTCTCCACCTTAACCTCTTAATTTCCACGTGCTAGCAGCTGTGCATCAAACCCCTGCGCCAGCCCATCCGTTTTCATCCAAATAGCAGGGGTTTCAGCAGAAATCTCCTCTCTCGGGTTGGTTTGCCTTGCTGACCGTTTGTTCTTGGCAGGGTTGTATCAGGCACTTTGATGTACATGACTAACGCTCTGTGCATCTGTCACTGCAAACTGCAGCGGCCTGCGGCTTGTGCAGCCCACACATGATGTTAGTAGCACTATGATTTACTTACCCAGCAGAA
This sequence comes from Phalacrocorax aristotelis, assembly GCF_949628215.1. Taxonomy (NCBI): domain Eukaryota; kingdom Metazoa; phylum Chordata; class Aves; order Suliformes; family Phalacrocoracidae; genus Phalacrocorax; species Phalacrocorax aristotelis. The sequence goes on from NC_134282.1 coordinate 54,729,034, forward strand.
AATTTTGCTGTCCTTCTTTCCAGCTTGTGGGTTTCTTTTATACTGAACAACCTCAAAGAGACCATTATGGTGGAGGAGGGAGTGTCCTCAACAAAGTTCCTTATTGACCCTTGCTTTTTCCCTACTGGGACAACACCCATCTTGTTATTCCCTGCTTCAAAAAATTCTTTTCTAGAAGAAAAGATGTAATTCATGGCAATAGGTCATAGAAGAGGGCTATTAGATCGTCTTACCCAATGCCCTTCACAATGTCCATCTCTCGGGAAAATTGTTTCTGGCTGGAGTGCAGGTCAAGGATCGCCCCGAGCAAAGCACCCTGCAGTACCAGCCCTGCACTGGGATGGACTTTAATGGGGACTCAGCCCCGGAGGTAGGCTGGGCCGGTAATAACACTGCTTACCAGTGTGACTGGTACCCCCTGCTCCCGACCTGTGGTACAGGGGACCCCATGCCCCAGCTGGGACTGGCACAGGAGACGTCTCGGGACCCAGGTGGGTCCCTTCTCCCCGTGCCCAAAGCATCGCGGTGCATGGGATGGTCAAGCGCCTGCTTCGGTAGCTTGGAGGGGCGCGAGCACCGCTGCAGCACCGCTGCAGCCCCTTCCCCACTACTCCTGCTGCACCCGGCCTCACCCGCACTCCCGTCCCTGATGTTTGCATCTCTCTTCCTTTCCCAGTGCTCCGTGACGTGTGGGAACGGGACACAGAGGCGCCCTGTTCACTGCAGCAACAGCACCGGAGCCGCTTGTGACCCCGCAGAAAGACCCAGCTCGGAAACTATTTGCTCCTTGCTGCAGTGCCAGGAGAAATTAGACAACACCAACATGGACTGGTCTGGCAGTGGGTCCTCCAGCAGAGAGATATTTAATGAAATCCATTACATCCCCAGCAACCACATTGCTAAATTTAACCCCTTAATTCCAAATATTCCGGAGTCTAATGATGTCAATATCATCACTGAGGAAGACTTCTCAACCAAGAAGGGAAATGTCTTTGTTGATGATTTTTACTACGATTATAATTTTATCAACTTCCATGAGGATCTGTCTTACTATCCCTTCACAGAGAAGGAGACCAAAGGCGAGGGGCATAAACCAGAGCTGAGCACCAACGACATGGAGGGGTCCCGTGAGATGCCTGCCGATGTCCTGCGCACTGTCAAGCCGGGAGCAGGAGCAAGTGAGGACCATCTGGTGACCAGCGAAGCAAATGCTTCTGCTGCTGTGCACAGCGAAGGAGAGACAGAGCCTGGGGGTTTAGCCATAAATGACCTCCTGAGCATGGTCCCCGAGGATGCGGGGACAGCCGCTCCCAAATATGCCGTCCCTGACTTAATGGGTGAGGAGGACGGAGCACTTGTGCCCGGCTCCGAGGACCACCCACCCACCCAGAGCACCACGAGTCATGATTCTGCAAACAGCCACGACCACCTGCCCCCAGATGAGCCCGGGGGAGCCGTGCCGACAAGGACCAGTCCTGGGCAGGATGCTCCAGCCCGCGGCCTCGCTCCCTGGGCTCCTTACCTGCCTGATCCCTCCCCGCCGCTGCCTGCTGGCAGGGGCAGCGCTGGCGCAGCCGATGCACCCAACAGTCTGGGAGAGCCGGGGAGCAGCGGCGAGGGGCATACGAGCACAGAGGGGCCAGGTAGCGCCAGCAGCGAGGAGCACGATGTGGCCGGCTCTGCAGGGAGAGGCCATGAAGACTCAAGGGAAATGGGTCTTGTCATCACCAGTAACGCTAACGGTGCTGCCCCCGAGACCAAGGAGCAGGAAGGGTGGGCAGAAATGCCGGAGAGGATGGCAGGCACGCACGCAGCACCGGCAGCCGACGAGCAAGCCCGTGGGACAGAGAGGGCAGAGCCTTCCTTCCCCACCCTGCAGGGACCAGGGGAGGAGATGGGAAGGAGTTCTGGCAGCACCCCTCCTGCCACGAGTCCCTATCCCGTGGGTGCTGACAGGGGCCCTGCGGGGCAGGCAGGGCACCAGCCAGAGCTCTTCACCCCCACGTCCCTGACCTCGGCCCCTTTGGTGGCCACTACAGCCTTTCCAACAGCGGTGTCCTTGTCCCCTGCCATGCCCGGGCCAGCCACCCAGCTCACCTCCAGCGGCCTCACCCAGCAAGAAGCTCTGGTGCCAGCTGTGCTCACGGCGCCGGCTCACAGCCCTCCCGCGCACCCAGCAGGAGCATCGCCCTCCGAGTCCCCCCTGGCATGGTGGACCGTGGGGGTGTCCCACCACCCGGAGCCGGCATCGCCCCGTGCACAGCAGACCTCCCACAGGGCCCCGCTCAGCAGCACCGCGCCAGGGGAGCGCTCGCCGTGGGCAGCCCCAGGGACGTTTGCTTTCAGCAATGGGGAGTATGAGTTATCTGAGCCCACTCCCACCCCCACACCGCTCTGGGAGAAGGAGGAGATGGAGAAGGAAGAGATGGAGAAGGAAGAGGCTTTGCTTCTGCAATCGACCACTGTGGCAGCCGCTGCAATCCCCAGCTGGGAGGTCGGGAACTGGAGCGAGGTACGTGTTGAGTCCCATTAAAAGTGTGATGTGGTTGGTTCGGAGGTGAGTGACCTGTCCCTCTCCCAGCTGGTCTCTGGAGCATGGCTCTTTGCATGCAACACCCTCTGCGTGGCTCACACGCTCCCAGCTGCTGCTCCATCCCACCCCGCTCCCTCGGGCACTGGCGGCTCCTCGCACCCTGCAATGCTCGGAACATTTGCAGCCAGCCCGCCTGCTGCCCTGGCACACCTCCCTGCTCCAGGGGGGCTGGTTCCCCCGTGCATGGCGATCCCCATCGTGCAGGGAGGGTCCCGGGGCAGCGGGTGCTCGGGCGGTGGTGGCAGCACGCTGCGGGCAGGGGAGTGCGCTCCCCACCCAAATCCCTGCCTGTTCTGGGGGAGCAGGCAAGCTCGGAGCCCCTCTGCCGGGGCTGAGCACCCCGGGAGACCCCAGGCCCAGGAGCAAGCTGCTGCTATTTCATCGGAGGGAGTATTTTAAAATATGCCACAAAATGACAGAAATTTAAATGTCAAGTGTAAGGTGCCTCAAGGCTCCAGATTCCCAAAGGGAAGGAGCTGTGCTGAATGTAGTGAATAGGGGATTATTGGCAATTATCAGCTACCCTCTTGCTGCCCAGCTGTCCTGGGGCTGTGCTCTGCACGGCGTTTGCAGTGACAGACAAATGGCTGCTGCAATTCACGGTAATGGGCTTTTATCAGAAAGCACAAAAATAACAAGCCTTCCATGTCGTGGAGCACCGGAGACTGAGCACCGGGGGAGGCTCTTAAGAAGGCTGCACAAAGGACCCGGTAATGGTCAGGACAATGCTTAATATGAGCAAAACACAGCCCCATGCACGGGCTTTGTGAAAGAGCATCGAGCATCGCCCGGGCGCTGCCGTGGAGCCGGGGCGTTGGAGGGAGCTCTGCCACGGGGATGGGACTGGTGGCAGTGCCGGGACACGGAGGCACACGGGTGTGTTTCGAAAGGCCTGCGAAGGCTTTTAAGATGGAAGGGCTGCTGCAAAACAGATCAGTCTGGGGAGCAAGGGGTGGATCCGAAAGAGGAGGTGGAAGCACTGCCTTTCAGGTGGAGAGAAATCGTTAGTGGAGCTTGTAGCACTGAAAGAGCAGGGGACAGGCGGTGCTTGTGAAAGAAGGGCATGGAAGAGAGCTTTCTGAGACAGCAGTCAAACGGTTGAAGCCATTAGTGCTAATTAAGAGAGACCTAGCAACAAAAAAGCTAAAGGCACCCCCAGCCGCAGAGATCCCCGTCACTACCCCGTTTCCCACCGAGCTGCAGGCGGCCGTGTCTGGGACGCTGGCACGGGGCAATGGCCATCGCTGCTGGGGTCTGGGGTCACGGCGTGGGAATCCTCCTGGAAGCCAAAAACTGAACAGGGAGAGAAAAGGCAGTCCCAGAAATGACTGAAATGGGTCATGAAGGAGGGTTTTGCTCCGTCTCCCCCCAAACCAAGAGCTGCCTGATGTGGGACTGGGTCGAGCGGAGCCTCCCGCTATGGCGAGTTCTCTGCAGGGCTGGGTCCTCTGCCAGGCGGCCAGCCTCTGGGAAAGCTCCTCTCTCCACATCATCCCGCCGCCCTGCCTCCGCATGCCCCAGTTCTGCTGGCACCCCTCCTGATGGCCATGGAGGGGGTGATGGGCCGAGTCCCCAGGGACCTTTCTGCTGGGCCACCGGGCTCTGTCCTTGGCCACGGGGCATCAGGGGCACGAAGGGACAGCCCCGCTGGGGCCGGCAGGAGAGGAGAGGAGCCGGCATCTGCCTCATGTGTTGCAGTGCTCGGTCACCTGCGGCGTGGGCGCGATCTGGAGGACCGTGCGCTGCAGCACCGGCAGCGACGACGGCTGTGCCGCTGCGAACAAACCCGTCCCTGCTCGGAGGTGTTCCCTGAGACCGTGTTCGTCGTGGCGCGTGGGGAACTGGAGTAAGGTAAATAGGCGTGCAGCCAGTAGGGAGGGTCCTGAAGAATCCACAGAATGCCTGCCCCATGGCTCGAGCGTTACCTGCTCTCGGGGCGCGCTCTTGCCCCATGGCTCACAAGGGCAGAGGGTAAAGATTTGCGCTTGCCACAGAGTTTAAACTACTTCATCTCACGATAATCTTCCCATATTTCCTGCTCTTGGGCTGGTTGAAAAGCCAGGAATTTGCAAAAACTAAATGAAGAGGGGTTTGGAAGTTTGCGGAAAACATTCTTGCCGATTTACACTACTAGGGGGTGTTTGCAGTTGGGTTGGGTTAATCCAGTATGTTCAGTGGTGGGGAGCAACCCCCCTTGCTCCAGGTGGGCGCCGTTTCTTGGCTGTGCAGGTGGGAGATCATCAGTTGTAAGGGAGGACTTTGTTGCTGTTACAACTGGAAGCCGATTGCTTTCAGAGGGGAGTTAGTGATGGATTCAGAGCTGCACGGACTTTTCTCTAGCTTGGACTAGAGAAAGAGGTGAAAAGAGGTTGAGAATCAACTCAACCCAACCCAAAGCAGAGAGTCCCTAGGGTCACCTCCCATTGCCAGAGGGATTCCCCCTGCACCGGCCCCTGCTGCCCTTCCCCGGTGTGATGCTCGGGTCGTTTCCCAGTGCTCCAGGAGCTGCGGCGGGGGGATGAAGGTTCGGGATGTGCACTGCGTCGACACCAGAGACCAGAGGCTCCTGCGGCCCTTCCACTGCCAGGCTGTCCTCTACAAACCACCCGCGCAGCTCCCCTGCCAGAGCGCGCCGTGCCTGGACTGGTACACGTCCTCCTGGAGGGAGGTAAGGGCTGCTGGGGAGGGGGCTGAGCGGGGTGCGTGGGGGGCAGCGCTACACCCCCGAGCATCGCAGTGGGACTTCTCACCTGGCTGGGCACCCGCCGCGGCGGGATGTCTCACACCCACAGTTGTCTTTCCTCTCTCTCTCTGGAAGGGCGTTCGGCCAGCGCTCAGCGTGCGCTTGCCCAGAGCAAACGCTCAGTAGCTGCTGCTGGGCGAGTGCGTGGCTGGCGGGGGCCGAGCTGCCTGCGGCCGCGCAGACGCTTCGCTGGCGCTGATCGGTGCCAGCAAGGAGGCAGCAGGCTCAGCCTGCCTGTTTGCAGGCCTGCAAAATTTAAGCAGATACTTGCAGCGGGGTCTGTTGGACCCTCCTGCCGCTGGGAACCCCCAGCCAGCTTTGAGCACCAAGAAGGAAACCACCCGCTAATAGCCGGAGCAGCTACAAAGCGGGCACTCCACCTGGGAAGCAGGTTTTGTGGGTGTTTATGTATTTGTAGGGCGGGTTTGCAGTGTATTTCCTTAAGACACCAATGCCTGGAGCATGTCCGCCCTTCTCTTATGGTGCTTTTCACAGAATCCCAGAATCCCAGGTTGGAAGGGACCTCAGGGGTCATCTAGTCCAACCTTTCTGGGAAGAGCCCAGACTAGACAAGATGGCCCAGCACCCTGTCCAGATGACTCTTGAAGGTGCCCAAGGTGGCCGAGCCAACCACTTCCCTGGGGAGATTATTCCAATGGGTGACTGTCCTCAGTGTGAAAAATGTCCCTCTGGTGTCCAATCGGAATCTCCCCAAGAGCAACCTGTGTCCATCCCCCTTGTCCTCTCCATGGGACTCCATGTAAAAAGGGAGTCTCTGTCTTCTTTGTAGCTGCCCCTTAAGTACTGGTACATGGGGATGAGATCCCCTCTGAGCCTGCTTTTCTCAAGGCTGAACAAACCCAGCTCTCCCAGCCTACCCTCGTATGGCAGCTTCCCAGTCCTTGGATCATCCTGGTGGCCCTTCTCTGGGCCCCTTCCAGCCTGTCCACATCCTTTTTGTACAGCGGGGACCAGAACTGGACACAGGACTCCAGGTGCGGCCTGACCAGTGCTGAGTAGAGTGGGATGATGACTTCCTTCTCTCTGCTGGCAATGCCCTTTTTGATGCAACCCAGCATCCTGTTGGCCTTCTTGGCTGCAGCAGCCACTGTTCCCTCATGTTGAGCTTCCTGCCCACCAGGACCCCCAGGTCCCTTCCCACAGAGCTGCTCTCCAGCCAGGTGGATCCCAGTCTGTGCTGCATGCCTGGATTATGCTTTTCCAGGTGCATGACCTTACACTTGTCCTTGTTGAGCTTCATAAGGTTCTTGCTGGCCCACTCCTCCAGCCTATCCAGATCTCCCTGCAGAGCAGCTCTCCCTTCTGGAGTGTCACTTCCCCACTCAGTTTGGTGTTATCTGCAAAATTCATCAGGCTACACTTGATGCTGTTACCCAGACCACTTACGAAGATGTTGACGGCTTGTGTCTTGGCAGTGCTCGGAGGCGTGTGGCGGCGGGGAGCAGGAGCGGCTGGTGACGTGCCCGGAGCTGGGCCGCTGCGAGGAGGCGCTACGGCCCAACACCACCCGGCCCTGCAACACGCACCCCTGCACCACCTGGGTGGTGGGCTCCTGGGGAGAGGTGAGCGGGCGCGGGCGGGAGCGTGCCGCTCCTCCCGACGGGGCTTTTGCACGAAATGCAAGGAATGGGGGGAGAAACCCAACCCGCGGACCCAAACTGGGGGCTACTGCAATAAAAACCTCCTGGGGTCTGGTGCTGCCAGCACAGCGTGGCATTGGGGGGTGGCTCCGTGGGGCGCGGGGACGGGCCCCTCCGGGGATGACGGGGCTGTCCCGCTCCCGCAGTGCACGGCTCCCTGCGGCGGGGGCATCCAGCGGCGCCAGGTCAAGTGCATCAACACCAAGACGGGGCTGGCTGAGGAGGACAGCAGCCTCTGCGACCACGAGCCCTGGCCCGAGAGCACGCAGAAGTGCAACCCGCAGGACTGCGAGAGCTCCGAGTCGGGTAAGCGACCATCCTGCCCATCCTGAGAGCTGAATGTTTTGTCTTTAGTGTGGTTACGCTCCCCAGGAGCCTGTGTTTGGGATAAATGCTGTGTTTTGAGGACATGGTAATAATTGTGGAGACTGGTGTGAAAACCACCCAGGCTCTCAGGTGAGGAATATTACCTGCAGAGCGGGTCCATCATCAGTTTTATGGAGGAGCGATGCATCATTCTCAGTCGCCATCCTCTGCCGTGGTCGGAGACACTTTTCCACCGTGCAGTACCGGTCAGGGCTGGGGCAGCGACTCCCAGTTAGGAGCTCGGGCGTGCACAGTTTTGCCGCTCGTCGCGGGCCGCGCAGCGGCGTGGCGAGGCACAGCGCGGTGTCACTTGGTGTGCTCAGTGCTAGGGAGGTTTAAATGGCACCGTGTCAGCGGGCACTGGGGGGGCGTGCTGTGAACCGGCTGGGTGGTCTGGTGGGTCCCTTTGAAGCTGTGCCATGAAACGAAGTAGAGGCCGTGTAGGAACATGGCCCATTTCTGGGTCCAGTAGCTGTAGATGTTTTTTCTAGCCAAGTTTAGAGTCATTCTTTATTTTTATTCTCCCCACCTTTCACTTCTCGGTCCCCCCAGAGTCTGGAGGAGGGTGCCAGCAATAACTGGCTGTGCTGAAAGACAAGCTACGCTCAATTATTTTTTCCAGGGCAGGTCGTGCCCCGTGCTCTCCCAGCTGGCCAGCGGCACAACGCCGTCCTGCTCCCGAGGAGGGACCCCGGGACGGGACGGGCCGCCGGCACAGCAGCACCCGGGGTGGGACAGGCTGGGTGCCAGGGGCGAGCCGGGGGTCTGGGCACGGGGAAGGGTGATGGGTGCGTGGCACTTATGGTGCTGCCAAACCGGGAGCTGGTGCTGGCTGCAACGTGGGGAGTGATGGGGGAGGAAGGAAAAACCAGTCAGCCCACTAAAAAGTGAAGTATGTGTGGGAAGATGGAGGGGGTGTTTTATACATGAGTTGTGTAAGGCTAGCTTGGCTAATCGATAATTAAGTGGGAATGATATAACCTTCTACAAATGTCCAGAGGATTGGGCTCTCCAGGGGCTGAGTGTGGTCTTACTGGCAGGAATGTGAGCTGGGATGTGCTTGTCAGAGGCAGAAGCGTCACCCAGCAAAGGGACCGCCTGGGTGCCTGTGCCAGGGTGGGCGTGGGGCGAGGGGGCCTGGTTCAGGAGCAAAGTATAATCCAGAAAAAGGAAGCCAGGAGGAAATAACAAGCGATTAAGCTCTCTGACCACTGGAAAGCTGTTTAGGGATGAAGTCCCAGAATGCAACACTTCTGAAAGAAGCCTGGGCTCACTACGAGAAAGTCAGATAAAAGACCCGTTCTCCAGCGTCTGTGGGTATGTCTGAGCAGATGCTCCAGCGAGTCAGCCCCATTCTAACCTGAGCCTTGCAGGCGCTCCGCCAGCTTCGGCTACCTGCTCTGGCTGCAGCCGCGGTGCTTGGCCGTGCCACGGGCACCGGCTTGGCTTCTCCTCTCACCTCTACTCATAGAAATAAGTCCCACGGCAGCAGGCAGTTCCCTGTAAGCCAGAAATCTGTGGGCTGCAAGGGTTAACAGCACTTAAAAGGAAAAGCAATATAATGAGGGGATTAGATGTCAGTGATATAAGCATATTAATCAACCTTATCTTTTTTATGTGTCTAGACAAAAAAGAAAAAAAAAAGCTTTTTGTCTGTCCAGAAAGAAACGTGAGACCCTCAGGAGGTTTATTGAACAAAGAGCGGGCTGAGAGCCGGAGCGGGTCAGGCGGGAGGGCGGCGGGCGGCCGGTGCCCGCGGTGCAGGAGCCGGCCCCGTGGGCTGCTCTGCGAAGGGCCCCCTCTGCAGCCTGGGACACCCATTCTCATCCTTTCAGCTCCTTGCACTTGTCCCGTATTCAGCTGTGTTTCTCCTAAAACCTATCCTGGAGAGGGCAGAAGCAGCGGCTCTGGTTAACTGGGCTTTGGAGACTGTGACCGCCGGCTGTTGGGATGCTTTTAGCCGTGAAATCCCTCCTTTTCGGTGTCTGCGTGACCCTCCTGCATTTGCAAGTCTATCAGGCAGCTCAACATTTAGGAAATAATTAGTCAGGCTTGCTCAAGAAATGATATGTGGTTCCGGCTATTTTTATCAAGGGAAGATTTCTGTGCTGGGCTGGGTGATGAGAGCCATGGAGCCGCGTGGCGTAGCCAAGGTTGTACCAGAATAGCCACTTAGATGTGTAGGAAGCGCACAAAGAAATGCTAAAATCCTGGATTAAAAATGACATAAATGCTCTGGCTGCAGCCCAGGGCAGGAAACGCCTCTTGGAAATACAAACATTTCCTGCCAAACCATGAGGAGGAACAAAACTTTCACAGGGCAGGAAATCACAGATGTGTAAATCCACAGGCAGAGGCTCCCAGAACAGGCATGAACGTAAACTCCAGCCCTTTCCTGTGTTTTAAAGGATCTTTGCTGCACAAGATTAATGCAAGCTGGGGTGATTCATGTGTTTATGTTAGAAGCACAAGGAGCCTCTATCTCCTGTAACACGGAGTGCACCAATACCAGCAAACTCATGTATTTGTGTGAGCCATCGTGTTCTCACTGGAAACGAAAACGCAAATAACCCCAGAAGAGTTTAAATGTTAAAACCATTATCAGATTAATTTTTAACAGAGATGGAACAGCTCAAACATAAGCAAACATCTCACCGGCAGTCAGCTCTCTTCAATTAAGGGAGGTCGGAATTAATTAGAACCAGAATCCTGTTCTGTCGCCAGGTTATAAATTAATTGATGATTACACAGAGGTTATTTTTAGATGTGCCTGTTGTTTTACAGCTGCATCCAGCTGTGAGTGGAGAAGATAAGGTTGGCTGTGTCCTTAGATGGCTCCCAGGGAGCATCGGAGCCCGGCAGGCACCCAGATGCCTCTGTGCGATGCCCCAGCCGGGCTGGGGACGTTTTTCTTACTCCGTGCTGAGACGAGGAACTCGAACAAGCACGACTCCAGTGCAGGAAAATCTGCACTGGATCTGAGAGCCATTGCTCTCGCCCGTGCTAGCGGCAGCCGGGAAAGCCCTGTGGCTCCTTGCTGGCGTCTGGGGAAGCAAAGAGGGTATCGCTGTCCTCCTGACGGCGATAGGAGCAGGAACAGATTTGCTGGACCTTGGGCAGGGCTGCCGGGGAGATAAGAGCAGCCTCTGGCTCAGGAAAGCCTCGTGCCCTCTGATTTCCACCCATGCCTAGCTCCGAGCCTGAGCAGTGCTCTCACACCCACATCAGCCACTCCTGTTACCAGATCATTTCTTGTAACTCAGAAAGCTGGAAGAAAACCCTCACAGCAGGTTTATTTCTGTGTTTAAGTGGTACCCTTTGGTTTATGGCCATCTTGGAAAGGTGCTGAGTAGCAGGTCCCACATGAGAGCTCAGAGAAACCGGCAACGCTTTATCCAGCAGGTCAAACACTCTTAAAACACAAAAGCAGCAATTGCTTTATATCGCAGGAGACTGGTAATGGGTGAACTGAGGGAAAGTCACCCCGCTGCTGTGAATGCAGCGGCTGTGCCTGCACCATGGCTTTTGGCCAGACCTCATCAGTGATGGGTGGAACAACCCCGGTCAGGACCGAATGCTTGCAGCCCACGGGATGCTCATTGTGGTAAATGTCATAAAATTAATCATTTTCCTCAAGCCTGTTTCTCTGGGTCCGACATTGGGTGGGTCTGCAAGGTCCCCACATTCACACCAAGCAGGTGTCAGGCAGGGGGTGGGTCTGGGTTTTCGCTCTGGCCAAAGCACTTTAGCAAACACAGTTGTTCCCTACAAGTATCTCAGGCTTTAAATACCAGTGAGGGAAAGGAATTAAGGTAAAGCATTCAGCTGGCCCAGGAACAAATATGTATAAGCTGGCCGTGGATACGGTTTGTTTGGGAAGTGGACAAAGGTTTCCAGCCAGCGGGAAGGGATGGAGCGGGATGGAGGTCAGCCTTGTGTCATGGGAGCAGCCAGCACCGTGTCTGGTGGGGCTGCGAGAGGAGCGATGCCTCGGGGGGCACCAAGGGGCGAACACCCCCCTGCACCAGGGACGTGCTGGGGCAAATCCCCGGCGCCCTCTTCTGCTGCTGTTTGCGGTGCTCCGGGCTCATTATCCAGGGTCTGGTTGTATTTCTAGTTGCCTCAAGATTAATTGGCAATTAAACGTTATATTCCTTCTTGCTTTGAGTAGGGAAATGAAATTATTCATGGTGCTGCATGTAGCTGAATTTGTCCGCAAGGGATATGTACTAGAAATAATTGCAGCAAATTCCAATTTTCTGTGTCGTTTGAGCATGTAAGTCTGTATCCAAGCGGCGAGACAGGGAGGTGCTGCTGAGCGAGTCATTAAGTGCCCTTTATTTACTGCTGATTAACAACAGCTGTCAATGGAAAAAATGGGTGGTTGGGAAAAGATTCCCAGGATTCCCCATTTTTATTAAATGTGGGCAAAATTAATGTTACACATTTTAACCTTACGGAGAAAGAGGCTCTCGACGACACAGGCTGGGGTGTCCGTGTCATGGCCGGGCGTCCCCATACCGGCCCTTCCCACCAAGCAGGTTGATGCCAATGCCAGGTCGGTGCTGTGCACCGATCCGGCCCGGCCCACGCCGCGTCTGCACAGCGGCTCCCGTGAAAACCTGGGCAACGGGAGGAAAAAATCATAACCACTGGCAGATGGAGCGGGAAAGGCACGTTCCCTTGCCCCGGGAAGAGCAGTAGGATTTCCTTATTGCAGTGCTGCATGCTTTTTATGTAAATGGCCTTGGTTTGAGTAGCGGTGGTGGGAGATGCTTCTCCTCCCTCCTTCTTGGCAACCACTGAGTAGATTTAAGTTTGAGAAAGCGTAAATCGCAAAGGACCTCAGTGTCCAGCGCAAGCAATTAGGAGGGTACAAGAACCTGCTTCTCGTCTGCCTTGGGTGCGGGCGTGCAGGCACAGAGCACCCTGGGCAGGCACCCAAGGGACCCGGGGCTGCAGCCTGCCAACGCCGCCGATAGCAGCCTGGCAGGGAGGAGGCGAAGCCTAAGCCCATCAACAAAGTATTAACCCTTAGTTAATTTTTTTTGAAAACTCTCCGGAACACATCAAAGGCATATTTTACCCTGCAGAAGAAAGGCCCTCAGCAGAGAGGATATTGGCCTTGGCCTTGAAGCTCTAAAAATGGGGAAAGCAAGGACAAAAATGAAGAAACAGTGCTTTTCCCGTGGCTGGAGGAGTAACCGCGCTCAGCCTTTGCGGTCATGCGCGGGGGGTCCTGCCTGGATTCGCTTCCCCTCGGTCTTGAAATAGAGGACTCAGCGCTGCTGCCTGGCACTGTTACCCTGCCTAATCTTATGTTTTTAAAAAAAGGCAAAACAAGCAAAGAGTCGGTAGATGTGACACGGCTGTCTGCTCAAGCCTGGCCGCTCCTTGCGGGACAGGCTGTGGGAAGCTCTGGGCACGGGGGGTTTAAAGCGGTTTTGGGTTTTGGAGAGGAAGACAGGGGTCATGTTCAGTGACTCATTTCGGCAGAATTGGCTTTTTTTCCCCATCCCTGCACTCATGAGAAGGAAGGGGAAGGCAAAGCCAAGCACAGGGAGAGTCCGGGCTCTGCCGCAGCTCTTTGGAAATGAGAATTTCTCTCTGTTGGATGCAGGGACTCCAAAAATGGATAATCCCTCTCAACCTCTTGGAAAGCGTCAGCCTTTTCCTCCCCCCTGGTCTGTGATTCCCAGGCTGGATGCTCAGGGGGTGTCGGTGGGAGTTCCGCGACGGCGCTGGGGCTGAGCGAGACCTGCCGGGGGCAGCAGGCTGAGACCTGAAAAGCCGTGGGGGTTTGTGCTTTTTCTCCCAGCTTTCCAAGCCGCAGCCGGGTCGGTGCCTGCCCGTGCGGGCAAACCTGGCAGCGGAGCACACATCGCACGTATGCTGACCGGCGACCGCGGCTCCAGCGCTGCCCGCCCCAGATGCGCTGCCTCGGCCAGTGCCCATTCCCAGGGGAGGGCACTGCGATAATACTCGTTAAACTCAGCACTGCCTCCGAGAGCGTCCCGAGGGCCAGAGGTCAGCAGCTTAATTCTCTGGTTTTGCTAGCTCAGCTCTAAGCTCAACCTTTCCTTGTTTTTACAAAACCTGTTCCAGGAAGTTTATTTTTCCCCGAGCATAAAAGTAAAGGCTTAGGTCTGTACGGCAAAAGCTTAAATGAAATTTAAAGCGACTTCAATGCCAACCTAAAAAAAAAAAACAACCAAAAAAAAGTGGGGGTTTTCAGATTCTAATGTGCTGACTTAGCCTGGGTTTTAAAAGCCCTGCTTTAAGCTATTTCTTTAGACTAAAATTTGGCATAGACTTGAATTGGAGCGTATGTTCAAATGAAGTGTTAGGATTATTTTTTTTTTTTTAAATTGTTAATAGAAAAAAAAAAAACAGCAAAAGGATTAAATGAAAATTGGGTTAATTCTGTAGGGACCCTCTCTGAAGAGCTGACAAATTAAGTGCTTATTACAGCTTCCCTTGCCCAAGACCAAATTCGAGGGAGGAATCACGAGCTCAGCCAAGATTTCCAGATCTGAGCTTGACCCCGCGCACATCCACGCTGCGACACTGCATCAGACCGAGGCACGGCCCAAGCTGGAAAAATGAGGAGCGCTCAACAACTCCCATTGACTTCAGTTTATTAAAATGCTTCGGAAACGCAGAGCCCTGCCGCGGGGTCTCACGTAAGGTCAGCGGAGTAGTTGCAGCGCTGCCTCCAGCCAAGGGTGGTGGCTCTTCTCCACCTTCCGCTAAGCCCATCCCAGCAGTTAGTCCGCAGTAGGCTCGTACCTGTGCAGGTAACGTGGTGTACGAAGAGAAATAACTCCTGGCAGGAGACCGATGGGCTTATTTATGCCTGTGTGTGGCTCTGGGTGCTGCGGGTATGGGAGTTTCTGTGCCAGCACCCAGGACGCTGACCTGTTAGGAAGGGATCAGAAAAGAGCTAAAGCATCACCTCTGGTCCTGGAAAGCTGCTTTCCAGTGGGAGGCTCCAGAAGCTTAGCCTTTACAGCTCTTTCAAGGGAAGGCAGGAGGCAACTTGGTTGCGCTCCATAAATAGCTTTCTAGGAAGACCGTTGTGATAAGCAGGAGGCTCGTGAGCAGAAAGGAGCCCAGCAAGGCACAGCGGCAGCGGGCTAAAAATACCGAGGTGCTCGGCGGGGGTCTGCCTCAGCACGGCATCCCCCAGGGGCATTGCCCCGGCACTGCAGCGCTGACCCTCCAAAACGCCGGAGACGTTCCCATCCATCCTTGCAGTCTTCTTAACTGAGTTCTTCTAAACGCCATGGGGTTTTCACCGCTGTGTCACTTGCTCCCTGCAATGCAGTGAATAATTAACTCCCTGGAGCACGCCAGCCCCTGTCTGTGCCTGCCGGGAGGCGTTGCTGTGTTCTCCATCTCTCCTACTCAATATCGCTCCCAAAACCAGCAACCTGGAACATCACGAGTCTATAAATCCCGTGGGAAGCACTTGTTGGGCAGGTGGGGGTCACCCAGCGGTCGTGTCCCGGTGAAGAGTAAATGATTACCGAATGCTGCGGGAGGGGAGGGAAGGCTGAGCTTAGCATGCTAAGCCGAAGCTGGGCACCGGTGTGTTTTAAGGCACAGCTCAGCTGGTGCGTCCCGGTATTGCCATCACCAGGCGTTGGGGGCCAGAGGGCGGTTCTCCAGGCTGACATACCCTCCGGCTTCTCTCTCTCATCAGGCACCCCAGAGGTGTTTTAGGACCCCTGCTTGAGGCCCCCCATCCTGCAGCAGGTGCAGGCGGGAATACATGTATTCACGCGCTCGAGTGTCCCGATGCAAAAGGGCTCTGGGGTTCAGGGGACGCCGTGCGGAGCTGCAGAGGTGCTCTCGGGAGAGACCATCCCTGAGACCCCGACGGAGCATCGCACGAGTAAACTGTGCCCTCCTCCCTGGTGGCTCTGGTGCTGTCGCATGGCTCTTGCAGCAGCTCTGGGGACGTGCAACGCTCCTGCCTCTGGGCTTCACAGCAATTTCTCCTCCGCTCTGCTCAACCAGCAGGAAAAATCCACATTGTCCCCCAGCACCCAGGGGCTTGGGCCAAACCCCAGCCCGGGAGTGTGACACAGGGCCACGATCCGGCGCTCGGTCCCGGTCCGTCGGCAGCCGTTGGGTCTGACAGCGCCGGCAGGCAGCAGCTTCTGTATTAAATGGTTTCTTCAGGGCACAGAGACACCATTGCCGGGCAGAAATAGCTGTTGCTCAAGAGGAAGAGAGGAAATACCTCTACTGAAATAGAAAATTAATTTTAGACCAATATGGTGACCTTACTGACAGGCTGGAGTGGGGTGAGGGCTGTGACTGAAATCCCGAACGGGGGGAAAAGTCGCGCTTCTGCATCTGCTGCCTCCTTTGCATTAACCGCTGCGGGACGGCCCGGCCCCGTGGGAATCGGGGCAGCAGCCTTTCCCTGAGCAAAGCCTTTTGTTTGCAGAGGGGAAATGGCAAGGGGCAATGGTCAGCAAGAGCTCCTCTGACTCAGTCCCAGTGTTTCCCCAGCAGAAAAGCGTCCTGAGAAAGAGAAAAGCCCGTTTTCTTGCCCCATTTCTGTGTCTGCTCAGCGTGGTCCCGGGCAGACGGTGCCCCAGGGAGAGGCGGCGCGGGGCGACCAGGGGGTGCCGGCCGTGCGTGCCCACCCTAGGGAGCATTGACCCTGCCCCTTTTCAGAGAATAGCTGTCATTTATTTTAATCACTTGGACTGGAGGTAAAGTTAGACAGAGCTGATGAAACTTAAATGAGTCTTACCCAGCTGGGTGAGATGCTGGGGGCTCAGTGAGGCACGTGTGTGTTTTGATATAAAGTAGAAAAGGAGCAAATTAAAAATTAAAGCAAACGGACTATATATGCTTATAAACAATGCATATTAGGTGATGGGTCTCTGCAGCTGTAACGAAGTCGAGCTGCAGCCCGTTTGAGCCCGCTGTGGCTGGCGATGGCGCTGGGAGCTGCTGGGGCTGATTTCTGCGGCCCCTGCTGACGGCGCAGGGGAGGGCTGCCCCCTCCTCGCCATGCCCCACGCCGTCCCGCGGGGCGCACGGCACCGTGGTTTGCACGCGGCGGCAGGTGCGAGGGCGTTTTTCGGGGTGGTCGGATGTTCCGCCCTGGCGCACCCCAACAGCAAGGTCTCTTTGGGGCAGCGCTGATGTCTCCCCACTCCCCGCACCACAAACCCAAGTGCTGGACCAAACACCCCAACGTGTCGCTCCCAGCGCCGGAGAGGGATTTGTGATTTCCAGACTGTTTGCAGAGAGGAAATAGTTTCTGCAAACAGTTTGCTCAGCCTGCGAGTGATTCAGCTGGGGCAGCCGGGCTGCGACCCACGGCCACCGCAGCTGGTCCCGGTGCTGCCCCCGCTGCGGGGCCGGGCGCTGGGGCTGGAGCAGTTCCCAAAACAAAGCCCGTCCTCGAAGCAACACCGATTTGTTTTGAAGTTTGCAAGACACCTGCAGGAAGCGAACCAGATGATGCGGGTTCTCGAAATAATCTAAACACAATGCAAAGGAAAATGAATTATCGCCCTTCTGTCACCGTCTGCGGGGAAGGTCTGGGGACTGGGAGGAGATGTCATCGCAGGGAGGAGGGAGATTTGTCACCTCTCCCAGGCCTCCAGCACAGACCCTCCTCCCCGGGAGCGAGCCACCGGGCTGAGCTCCGCTTGCCCATACAGTTTTGATACCCTGGGAAGATGCTGCAGACCTGTAGACAGCAGCGCAGGTGTTATTTCTGCTGGCAATCAGAAATAACGAGGGTGCTCTGTACCCAGCTGAAGGTGGGCTCTGCATTTGATGAGGTCTGTCTTTGTCTCTGCCAACCGCGTGCCAATTTTTGCATCAAATGCCCGATAACCGCGCCGGCAACGCCGGCAATAACACCGTCCTTGCCCTCTCCCCTCCAGGCTTCGTCTGCGAGCGCGATCGCTTGACGTTCGGCTTCTGCCAGACCCTGCGGGTCCTGGGAAGGTGCCACCTCCCGACGGTCCGTCTCCAGTGCTGCCGAAGCTGCCGCCAGCACGGGCACCACGCGGCACCCGACCGGGACCGCGGGGACGAGCGGGCCTCCAGGAGGTGACAGGACCGTCCCTGAGGGCGAGAAGCACCAGGACCCACGGCAGCTCCCGCGGCGGCACAGCGGAGGCGGAGGGAGCTGGGTCACGGCCAGGACTTGCGGCTCTGCCTCGTCCCGCGGCAGCACTGGCCGGTGCCGCCCGCGAGCCACGCGGTGCTCTTTCAAAACATGGGGAAGGCTTGATTTCTTTTATTTGTGCTACTCTATAACGGTGCTCAAACCATCGGTCTGATAAAAAAAAAAAGGTCTGGCGTGGGCTGGGTGTGCGGGGCCCGACGGGCCTGCGGGAGGTGCGGGGGCAGCCGGACCCTCCGTCAGGGTCACGCTGCCACTGGGCGACCAGTGAGGAAACATTTTGAGGAAGGGAAACCGAAAGTATCAATAATTCGGGGGAGACCTCTCAGAAATGCTTATGGTGCTATCACTTGACATTTTCAGCCTCTTATTGGTGTTGGCAGGCCAGCACGAAACTCTTGACTTTTGTTATTATTTTTATATACATGAAGTGAGCATCTAGCATCCACCAGTACCGCCGACCTTTTGGATTAGGTTTTTTTTTTTTTCCTTAAGGGACTTGAAGCTGGCAACCCATTTCTGTAATTTTCATTAAAATGATTATGCACTGAAGCTAGCCGTAATTTAAGATATGGAGACAGGGCAGAGGAATAAAGTATTACCTGCAGTTACCCCCGCGAGTCCAGGGCTCACGGTGTGTGCCAAGGCTCCGTACCCTCGCTGCCCCGCTGCTGGCTCTGTGTGCCAAAGCCGTTGCCTGTATCGCTCCGGGGCAGAGGGGGTGGTCAGGGACACCAAGGCACGAGTGAAATGGGTTTGGAGCCAAACAGTGCATTCGCTGGTGTGTGTTTGTGACGGAGCGGGAAAGCTGCTCTGGCCCCGGTGGTGAGCAGCATCCCCTTCGCTGCATCCTGCCTCGTGAGCAGCGAGGTACGTACACCCCGGGATTTCCGTACGCAGTTACGGCGTAGCAGTTTAATGGGTGGTTAAGGTGTTTTTCTATGTTCATACAAGCTAAAAACCTTTTTTTTTTCCTGCTTATATAGATTCACCTCTGTTAAGGTTAGTTGATTCTTTTAACTAGAATATCTGATATTGTACGAGGAGTGGCACTCGGCCAGCACAGCCCCACTGCCCGGTCCGGGGGTGTCGTATGTTACTCGCTCCCTGCCTTAGGGAGGATTTGCTCTTAGGTTGGTCCCCAGAAGAGGGTCAGGAGCATTTTGGTAGGAATTCCTTGCTGCCATGAAGGCAATCCTACTTGCGTTGAACGGAGACAGGCTGGAGCCCAGCGCCGCCGCGCGGTCACACAGCCCAGGGTGCGTTTCTTCTTCACCTGTGCTGTCGGGAACGATGTTCAGTCCCATAGCGGGGAAATTCCTGCCTGTAATTTGTATGTAAAACACAAGCCATGACTTCACCATCTGTGTTTCATTCCTTTCCAACATGGTGTAAATTTTTATGTTTCAAGAGCCTGTGTTTCGTCCTGTTTTCCTTATCACCGGCACCATCCGTCCCATGCTTTGGGCACGCTCCCAGGTTTTGCTAAGGGGTAGCCACAAAATGCGTTGGGGTTTAATGGCTATAGCTTACAAGTGCGTTAAATTAAAGAGTTACTGAAGGAAATGGTAGGGTTTCATATTTTCTCTTCCCCTTGGGAAATTTTGAAGGATTTTTTGCTGAAAACGCAGTTAAGTGGTGACCGTTTAGGTACTGGCAACAGCGGGGTGTGCGATTACTCTCTCAGCTGCAGCAGAAAGGGGCGATCTCTTTGCATCTGCAAATCATTTAAGGCTGCCATTCAGAACCTTTGCATGATTAAACCGTGAGCTGGGTCGATGGAGCAAATGCTGGCAGCCCGCTGGTGACTCGCAGACCGAAAGGCTTCAGCCCGCGCGTTGTGTTGATGCCTACTCCGGTTTTACAAAACAAGTCATTTCGGCACGATCCCGGCCTGGCGAGCCTCTCCCGCGGCACCTGTCCGTGCACGGGTCGCATCCGCGGCCAGGACAAGGGCACGGGATCAGCCCTGCCGTGGGAGGCCCAGCCAAACCCACTGCACCGGCGGGGCAGCGGTGTTGGGAACACCAGAGGAGCAATTGCAGCCGAGGGGAAGACTGTGACAGCAGCTGCTGCTTCATAAATCCTTCAGCCTGGCCAAACATAAACTTTGGGGAGTTTGTTGATGAAACAGGCCTTAAATCAAAGGCGCTGAACTTGTGTGAGAGCGCTGTGCACCACGTGCTGCACAAGAAACAGGTTTCCTTGTTAGCCCGACAGTGTTTCAGGCACCCTCGGCTGGAGCCGGTCCCCAGCCAGCACAGCCACAGCTTCTGGGGCACGGGAGGGATTCAGGGCCAGAGCACGATGCCCGCCGGCAGCGTCGTGCCCCCGCAGCCCCGACCGGGTTGGGTCCCTGCAGCGGCCAGGGAAAACCTTTCTGTGTCAACGCAGAAACCTTTCTGTTTCAAGAAGGGCCGACCCCGACGCATCTGAAGCCTCAGGGTTTGCAGAGCAGAGGCGGGTGCCTTGGCTCCGCGATGACTTTCAGCTGTCACAACACAGCGGTGGGGCCGGGCATCCTCCTGGGAAGGGCTGAGCAGAGCCGGTTCCCAAGCGCTCGGACGGGGAGCAGCAGGGATTAATGTAAACCAAAAGCATGGCCAGCCCCCAAGCCCAACGGCCCCCAAACAGCGGAGGTTTCTGGTGGGCACTGAGGCTGGAGAAGTTTGCATGGCAGAATGGGAATCTCTATTGGAAGGGCATTTCATCTGATTTTTAGCCACACAATAAGCCAGGCCTCCTACAAGCACACAAATTACATTATAAGTAATAACCACACACATCTTGCTTAAATGCCTGCAACATTTATTTCAATGAGACACCTACAGCTTGGAAAATGGGCTGCAACTGGAGGAGAAAAACTCTCAGGACTGGTGCAGTTCTGACTCTCCGGGCCTGCCGACGCGAGCTCTGGCGTGTCTGACAGCAGGCTCTGCGTTAAGCCAGGGGGACGCGGGAGCACGTGTGCGCAGAGCTCCTCGCATCCTCGCAGCAGAGCCGGACCCTTCCCGGGAGCAGATCTGGATATTTACTTGCTCAGCTTTGTTAGTTTCGCTGTGTTCATTTGCTCCTTGTAACCAAGGGACTAACTAGAAGTGCCTTTTTTTTCTTCTTTTAAAGACACTTTTACTAATGTGTTGACACGAGAAGGATGTTACTTTAGAAATAGCTGCTGCTGCAGCAGTGAGGGAAGGAAAGCAGGAAAGTAATTATGACTCAAAAGACGCTTGAAATAGGAAGATGCTTTCCCTGGGGTATCTAAGGATCGTTTGCCAGGAAAGCAAGTTTATCCTTTTTGCTAGGTTAATTAGAGCAGAGTAGGAAAGAGAAAAGCAAGAATATGCAGAGGTCCCCGAGCTCCGCGGCTGGTGTGGCCGCTGTCCTTCAGCCGGGCCCCGGCAGAGCAGAAGGGAGGCCACCACTGCCGGTGACGCACTGGTCACGCCAAGAACACACGTGCGTTTGACCGGAGACGCTGGCAGAGCCTTCCTCTCCGAGCCTCCCAAAGAGCCCTGGCCGTGACCAGCGCAGACAGAAGGAAAGCCCTAAATCACGCTTTTCACTGGAGATACAGGATGCGTGGCGACCAGGGTGCATTCGCTTTGTCATTCTAAGATACTTTTGGTTCATTACTTCAGAAAGACCCCATTGAAGACCAGCGCTGCAGAACTCACATGCTTCATTTGGCACACAGTAAAGGGGGGGATTCCCACTCATTGTGAACTGTAGCAGTGGGGGGGTCGAAGTCCCTCTGACCTTCGGTCGCTTGGTTTTACTTGGCCCATTTGAAAACCATTTGGTTTCTCCGCCAAGCTGTCGGAGGCTACAGGGAATTTTGTTCTTGCAGCCTGGTCGCCTCCCAGCACCGGCTGGACGTCTGCACTGGGCTAACGGGAGCTGTGGGCTGGTTTTTAAGGCAGGAATGCACGTTTTTACAAATCCAGGCAACCTTAACTACAACAGCAACTGATACCGGAGTTTTGCCTCCTCTTTCAAATGAGCTGCTCTTAAAATTTTGTGCCATTGAAGACTTTCTTGGTGCATGGCATAGACTGTGCCTTCCTCGGCAGGCGGCTCAGGCTGACTGAGACCTGCTGGCCCCCACCTCTGCACATACCCCTGTGCAGATACATATATACACATATGGACAGGTGTATTCAGCAAGACCCCTTGCTGTCACCGCTGCTGGGACAGGGACCTGGGGAAACACGCGTGCGGTATAAGGAGTGGCTTGAGCAGCTGGAGGGTCCCTGGGCTCCACGGGCCCCAGCGCTGGAGGGGGGCACCAGGGGCTGCAGCTGAAAAAGAGCAGAAATCACCAGGACCTTGAGGATGGAGGAAGAAACTAACTGCTCCAGGCAACATTGTGCAATACGATCCACAGCACAGGGCTGCCGTCCGTCCCCTGCTCAGGGGCTTTCTAGCCCCAGGCTGCCTGGGAGTCATCGAGCTGATTTGTCAGTAAGAATAATTCCTTTTATTTGCTAAAAGACAGACATAGGATTTATTTTTATGTTTAAGAGCATTTTCAAGGAAGTAGGTGGCTCAACCAGCAACAGAAGGCAGATAATTTACTGCTGTCGTGCACCTCCCTCTTTGCCTTCGCACACGAATGCCCCTCGCCTCCTTGCATTCGCTCCCCCCGTACTGCTGAGCGGGGAAAAAGGTTCTAAATGCACTTTCCCTGTGAGCCAAATCTTTGGTAAATGTTCAGCTGCGCTGGAGGTGGGAAACAACTGCCCCTTCCCAGCCTAATGGCTTCATCCCCAGGGACTTCGGAAGGGAGAGGCAGGAGGGACCCGGACGGGTCCTGCTGCCCCCTGCAGCCATGGGGTTTTGGCCCAAAGTTGTGAAACTCTGTCTTAAAATGGTTCCTGTGGGATTAGCAAATCTCGGGTGCAGGTACTACAGGGGGTCCTGAAGTCCATGGCCCTGTAAGTGCCTGAGGAAGGTCTGAGGGCGTCCCTCCGCAGGGATCTCCAGGCTGGGTATTGATCTCAGGGCAGCCGCCTTCTGTGCCACTTTAAAAACCAAAACCCAAGTGTTTCAGCAGCTCAGGAAGGAGGGAAAGGCTGAGGTGAAGGGGAAGACAAAATTCTGAGTATCAGGAAAAGTCTAAAAAGATAAAACCCAACACAACCCAAATATAGAAAGTTAAAAACAAATTAAGGCAAATAAATCTTCACAATGACTAGAAACTGCCGTTCCAAAAATTTCCTGCGAGGTTGCACTCGGCTTCTGGAGTTTAGATTTATGCACTCCACCTGTTCCCAAAGCAATGCAACGCCCAAGCTGCCCCCGAGCTGCCTTGGAAGGCGGGCTGAGATGCTTTAGTCAGTAAATGCAGGCGTGGTCCCTCCGAGCCACCCATGGGCTGCTCCTTCCCCCCGTGCCCCCAGGACATCTTGCCAACCCCATACGCCCAGCACCAAGCTCCGACAGACACTCCTAAGTAGTTTTTTCCTATATTTTCCACAGAGGAAACAGAATAAACAATATGTTTTTAAAAGAGGATTTCAGCTGAGTTTCCTGAAATCTGTTGTAATCTCCATCGGGTAATTACCGACCAGGGAAAGGGTTGCTCACAGGTTGCACTTGCCGTGTTTTGGACTAACAGATGATGAAGCCACAGAAGGCGGGTTTGGAACCAGGGAAAACCCTCACGCTGCGCAGGCTTCGTTCTCGAGAAACTGTTGACGAAGTTAACTTAAAAAAATAACTTGATTGTGGAGCCAGTCAACCCTCAAGTGCAGGTTTTAAATGCTCTGCTCAGGTGTGGCGTGGTGGCTGGAGGCGGTTGGAGCAGCTTGGGACGCACATACGAAAACAGAAGACAATTTAAGTTTAGTGCAAGCACAGGGTGAGCTAACCCCCTCAGCCAGGCCACCCGCTCCTTCTGAGTAGTATTTAAACCCGGTCAGTCGGCTGTTTTCATTACAGAAATATTGACTTGAATAACAGATCTTTCCACCCAAATTTTGCTGTTTTCCAGCCTGCAGCTCCCGTTCAAACCAGCCTGATGGAACTGAACTTCCAAAGGACTTTGCCTGTTTTTTTTAAGGACCAATTGTAAATATAAAACCTCCCTGAAATATTTTCTGTTTCTCCATAGGCTTTCACTTTGTGCTTTTATTTATAAACATCTGACTTTGCTACAGGTCAGCCGTGCAAGCCATTGACATCGAGACACCGTCGAGGCTGGCCATGCTCAGCCCTGGGGAGGCACCAGGTCCACACCTCTTCTCCCACCTCCGTCCAGCACCTTCTTAATAGCCTTTTCTCACCCCCCTCTTATTGGAGATAGGATTAAATCAGCCATCTCCCCACCACATCCATCAGCAGAGCTGGATCCAGCCCGGTTTCTGGAGACAGATGGCAGGCATGATTGAAGAAAAAGTTTTGCAAGATGCGAGAGCTCCCTTTCAGAGGGCAATGAAGAATGTGGGAAAGAACTGGGCTAGAATCCAGTGGGGAGTTTGTAAAGAAGGCTTGTGACTATAAAAGGAGACTGAGGCTGGTGATGTTAAACCGGGGAAAGACAAAAGGAGGGTGGTCGGACCAAACACCCTGCCCTGCAGCTGCAAACTCTGCGTCATTCCTCGCCCCAGTGTTTTGGGCTGTTTGGGCAAGGCTTGTCCCCATGTCGTGACGGTGGCATGGGGGAGGTTTGGAAAGGTAAGTGCCAAGCAGAACTATTAGATGCAGCCAAAATAATGAGGCCTTCTAAAAGAAGCTGAGCCCAAAGTCTTGTCCATCAGCACAGCTTAGCGAAGGAAGCAGCTCGCAGATGTTCGTTGGTGGAAGCTTGTGCTGAGCTCAGCCAGCTCAGGGGGGCTTCCCCAAGCGAGGGGTGACCTGGAGAACCAAATGAGACGTGGACCTGCTGAAACTGAAGCTCTGGGAAGGCACCGACAAGCCTGGTGTCGTCAGCATGGGTGGCGGGGAGAGGCTGCAGGAGCTCGGCAGTGGCGTCAGCATCGCCGATGATGGGTAGAGGTGTTGGGCGCTCCCCGGCCCCAGAGCCACCGCTGGGCTGCGATTGCCCGGGCGCTGGGCAGGTCTGTCCTGCAGGGCTTCTTTTTCCAGTGGGTGGGAAGGGAATGGGAGTATTTTAGACAGCCACCTTGGCTGGGTGACCCAGAGATGGGTGACTGGGAGATGGGTGACTGGGAGGTGGGTGACCGGGAGATGGGTGACTGGGAGATGGGTGACCGGTAGATGGGCGACCAGCAGCAGCATCCCAGCAACCAGCAGCAGGACAGTGCTCACAAACACTTTGAGACTCCTGCTGATGGCAGCATCACGGGAGAACCTGCATGAGGAAGGCGTTAGGGCAGTAACCCCTACCTCATGTTTTGCTGTTGCTTCTATTTATTTATCAGGATCTCCTGAAAGCCTCTCCGAGAGGAACCACAGACTTTTGGCTTCAGATCAGAAATGAGACCTTGTGCCTCCCCTGGTCACCTCCAGACATTTCCAGAGCTGGAGACAGGAAGGAACTGAGAGCTCATTAACTGGGAAGCAGCAGGCATTTTATGGAGGAGGTTATTTGTGTCTCTTATTAACAATAACACTTAAAACGATTCCGCAGCTCAAGAAGCAGTTGGGTCACCCTGTCACAGCACCTGTGTTTTGCAGGCTCTCAACTCTTACCCAAGTGCTTCTGTCCAGCCCAGATGATCTCAGCTGGAGTATTTTAATCCCCAAAGAGGCAGAGGGGTCATCAGTCCTCCGTCAGCTGCGCCGATCGGTGGCGGCTGCGGTCCTGCCAGTGACCCGAGCAGGCAGCAAGGTCCAGACAGACCAGGAATAGCTCACAACATCCATCCATGCCTCTTCAGCTAAGAATAAGAGATGGTTTTATTTTCTCTTGGTCCTAAAACCTCTAGCCTTTGTGCCACACAAAAAGGTTTCAAAAGCACAGCCTCGAGGGTCAGAAAAGCAAAGGCAGGACAGCAAGAAAAGGGTTTGAAGAATTTGGCCGGTTTATCTTTTTTTGGCCTTTATAGGGCAGCCAGTCGCTGTCAGCTGCTCCAGGCGCCGAGCTCGGGCAGAGGAACAGCCGTCGTCCGACCACTTCAGGGTGCCGAACCCCGGCACCGCCAGCAAGCGCTCCGGCAGGTCGCGGCCGTCCGGGGCTGCCCATTGCAGGCAGCAGGCGGGCAGAGGGACATTCCCGGTGGGAAGAAAAGCAGCAGAAAAGAGGAGGAGGAAAGCAAGGGGAGAGGAGTAAGCTGCCTCGTTGCTTGGGCGCGTAGCTGGTACCAAGGCTTTGCTTGCCCAGAGCAGTTACTTTTGTCAAGCAATTAAAAGAAGCTGTTTCACACGCCTGTGGAAGGAGGGAAGAAAGAGAGGGAGGGCCGGCACAGCCCACATCAGAGCTAATAGAGCCACCGCTCGCCTCCCTGGGACCCGCAGTCCTGCAGTTGTGCTCGAAAGCAAGCTCAGCATGACTGGATGTCAACATTTAGAAATATCTATAGGCTAAAAATAGCTCTATCTCCATATGCAACTGCTCTGTTGCCATCTGTAGTGACTAATAATTACACCCCCGTGTAAAGATTTTGCAAACAAGCCCCGTGACCCATTTAAACAGCCCTGCTGCCATCAAGGCAGGGGCGAGACCGCCCAGGTGTAAGCAGTAAGAGAGGAAGCAACCAGTCCCTTCACCTCCCAGCTTACACCTCGCTTGCCAGAGCTTGCAACCCAGTGATCTGCGACTGGAAACATGCTTTGAAGTCTGTTATGTCCTGCCTGGAAAACCAGAAGCTGCTATAAATCCCTTTGCAAGCAACAGGAGCCTAGCAAAGGGGCAAAAGGATGATTCTGGCTCTTTCTAGAGGAACTGGAGATGGGGGCTGGCCTGCCTCTGTGCTTGTGCTGTGGTTTGAGGCTGCGCTGGGCAGGGCAGACCCGAGGGGTGGGAGATTGGCCTGGCTCCCCTCCTGCCAGGCAGGTGATGTGACCAGGGTGAGGATGCCGTGCTAGCATCCGCCCCGGCTCAGGTCCCCGCGGCTCCACGCGTGGTGGTGGGAGCTGCTCTGCTCCCTCCTTCCTTTTACAGCCCTGCAGATGATTCCTGGTTTCCCTCTGAGCCTCTGGCAGAGGCGTAACCCCGCATCCCCGCGCTCCCACCGTGAAACGTGGCTCCTCTGCGATGGGCACCGGTGCAGAGATCCAGAACCCGGCAGGAACCATCGCGGCTCACACCAGACCCTGGGAAGCATCTCTGCTTCCCAGCTTGCCCACTGCAAGCCCCCGGCTGCTCTCCAGCCACACGAGACACTAGCCTGGTGCTGGGTCGCTGCCTGGCAGCGGGGCAGCCCGGCTGGGGTCTCGGGAGAGCGTGCAGAGCAAGAGGAGCAGCAGGAGCCCAGGGCAGTGATGCTCCTCACCCAGGAGACAATTACTGTTTGTAATATCGCTCTGTGGCTTGCTGGTGCCCTCTGCAGTTGTTTCCCCTTACTGTAAATGCAAAATATTAATAACACGAAGGGACAACTTTATTGCTTGCTGATAGCAAGGGAGGACAGGCGACATGTGCCTGTATTTCCAGGTTGGAGAAACAGCATGTGGTCCTCAGGCACCTAAAATCCAGCCCGTTAAGACCCTCCTTGACTTGTTCCTCCCCTCGCACGCAGCTGGCGTGACCTGCTCGCTGGCTGTTTCTCTGCCACCACGTGGGATGTGACCCCGAAGCCCTGGGGCTGTGGTGGGAGCACAGCAAAGCCTTTGCCCATCCTGCTCTGCAGGGCAGCAGCAACGGGGATAAACAAGGTTCCCAACCCCAATTTAATAGGGAATTGCTGGGAAGTGCAGCGGCTCTGGAGCTGCCTCCTGAGCTGGTGGAGCCAGCCCTGGGGAGCCACCTCCCTGTTCCCCCCAGCAGTGAGCTATTCCCTGAGGAACTGGGACTATTTCTGGTTTCAGAGACCTGCTTTTGAGGTCAGGTCCATTTTACTGAATTGCCACTCTGAAGGGGAACATAAGACTCCTGCCCCAGCGCAAAGCCCTCAGCGGTAATGATCTCAGCACACTGCAGAACCAGGGAAAGTCCTCTCATGGTCACCAAAGCATCCTCCCGTTCCCTGCCCACCAGGGGCAAAGCCTTTGTCATGGTGGGAACACCTTCCTCTGGGTGTTTTGCAGAAGGGCCATTTGCTGCAACATAACTCAGCTCGTTGCTCCCAGTGAGGCTGGACAAAGGAGATGTAGAAGGAAGAATCAGGCTATTTCATCAAAGAACCATGAACTTCATTTTATTTTGCGAAGAGGCTTGTTTTCTGTATTTATTCTTAACAAAAAACCCAATCTAGAATAGAAGCTGTCTTCAGGGTTTGGGGGTTTTAAGCAGACCTCTCAGAAGAACAGCTGAACCCCCCGAATCCTGAAAACCTTTCGATGGTGCAACCTGAGGCTGTACGCAGGCACCCAGCAAGGTACCAGGCGGCTCAGCTGCGAAGAGTATCTCATGGTCACAGATTTTCACAAACCTCATGGCTCCCAGCAGATACCTGCATTCCGAAAAGAAAAGAAAGAAAATACCTGTCGTTGGAAAGCAAAGAAAAAAGCAAGTTCCAGGGAAACAGCTGACTCTCGCAGGTTCATTTAACACATCCCTGAAGGGTATTTATCTGCCTATAGTGCCCTCTCCAAATCAGACAGGCCACGTGCCCCTGCTGTGCCAACACCGTGATGCGCACTTGTTCCTCCCCTCATGTTTCAGAAAGTCAGACGAGCTGCCTGGGCAGTAAAATACGCTCTGTGCAGGGATGCTTTTTCCTCCTGCGAGAGAGAGAAATGGAAGGAGGTGCCTTAAATCTAGTTCTAAGTTAGAAAAACAAGTTTGCTTTTCCTGAACTGGCTTTTTTTTTCCCCCAACCAACAGATATGGTTCCTTTGTGATAAAGCCCTTCTCTGGAAGTTTTCCAGGTCCGATGGGCACAGGGGCAATCGTGCCTGCCTCCTCTCCAATTCTCTCTATATGGGATTTTCTCGCTTTTGGTCCACCGCAAATTCATTACTGAAGGAAATGTTTCTTAAGGCCTTGGTTAGAATAACTCATTGCTTCATCTTCTGCCAGCACCAGGAGGTCTTGCTCACATACCTTAAGGCAGCCTGTCCCTGGTGCCTCCAGGCAGCTGCCTGATGCACGTGCATGCCCTGTGCCAGCGAGCGGTGAGACCCCGCGGGCATCCAGCAAAGCCGTTACCGAAAATGACATCCTACCTTTGAAATGGTGTTTTGCCACAGCTGCATTTGCTGGCCCGGTCAGACCTCAGCTTTATGGTATTTCTAGAAAACTGCATCTTTTGATCAGCTGTCAAGGAAAACATAGTCTGGAAAAATCCATTTTAGTCATTTTAGTAACTTGAAATAGACCCGCACCTCCCAGAAAGCTAAACAAGCTGCGGACACCCCGCTTTTCGCTTTATCTGGGTGCAACTAACACCAACACACTCCCGTGTGTAACCACTGGCTTTCCAGAGCTGAAGACCTCCCTCCAGGCAGGGGTTTTGTCCCCCTGCACAAGTCAAGCTGTTTTTTTAAAAAAATCAGCTCACAAGCTCCGTCACTGACGGTGCCTAAGCAGGAGTTCGCGACTGCAGCTGAAACACGAGCCGGTTCCTGCTTTTATGCAAAACTCTGGGAAACCAAACCCATCGCTCAGGGAAGCCATAAGGCTTTGCAGGCTTTGCCCGCGGGGCCGGCAGCTTCGGGGGTGTCCGAAGCAGCTGAAACCGGCAGCACTGCTGGAGAAATAATGCTGTGACGTTCCATATTGGCATTTCAAGATATTTTAGCCATCTCTGGCCTGAAACCGTTAGCAGCGTGGGGCTGGGGGCTGCGGGGTTTCCAAGTGCCTGTGTGCAGAGAGAACCAGGGCAAGCCCTCACCTGCTGCCCTCGGCCTTTTGTGTGCAAATCTCATAGTCACTTATCTCCTTACCATCCAGAAGCTGCTTATTTAAATTAAAGCTTATTTGAAATGGGTTGAGATTCTGAAAGCACGACTTGGAGCATTCTTGTGTTGGATCAGGAAATGGAATAAGATAACCCTCTTGGGACTAAATGTATAGAGAAATGAGGTGAATCGTTGCCATTTCCCTCCCCCAGAAAAGCCTTTTCCTTCTCCCAGAGTATTTTGGCGTTTTGAGGGATGCACTTACACTGAAATTGGAACAGAGCTCCTGTAATTTGAGCAGGAATTGCCCTCCCGAAGCCTGCTGAATTTTGCAGGAGGCTTTGCTCGTGGTCAATAGGCTTTGAACACACAACGGACACCAGTAATTCTGCAACACAAACTGTGTGGGTACGGGCAGGGCCCTCCCTCCCGCACACGGACCGTCATCCCTTGAAAACTACTTCAGCAGAAGCTTCCTCCGGGACCTATCATTCAGATGAAAACTGATCTATCAAAAAGCTGCCTCTGGACTGTGGCAAGACTGAATACGGAATAGGGGAATACGGAATTGGGGATGGGGTTGGGGATGGGACTGGGGATGCAGCCCCCACGCCCACTGCCGTTGAAGCCCGGTGCACGGCTGTGTGCGGCGCTGCTCTGCCGCTCTGCGCTGAGCCCCCTGCGAGGAGGTGCCAGGGCTCGTTCCCAATCGCAGGATAAGCTCACATGGCGCATTCCGAGGCGCACACAGCCCCAGCGGGGAGGAACGGACAGACGGACGCTGGCCAGCCACACAGGCACACCGGGTGGTGCAGGGGTAGGTGCCACAAGATCCGGCGCTAGTGGGGAAGCGCGAAACCACCCTTCATCCCCCCATGCTATGTAAAACCATTACTTTAGCGATAATTCCCTCCTGTAACTATATTCTGGGGCAGTAGGGGAATCATAGAATCATTCAGGTTGGAAAAGATCTCCAGGATCATCAAGTCCAACCGTCAACCCAACACCCCCAGGCCTCCTAAACCATGGCCCCAAGGGCCACGTCTGCACGCAGGTGGCCCCAATGCATTGCGGTTAAAGCTCCGTGTTCATTTCAGTTTAAAGCGGCTCAAACTGTTGCCCGTTTCCTTCCTTTCGTGACTCTTGACAGGCAGCATCTCTGCTTACACAGCAACGGCATGAGGACACGCTCCCCTGACGTAAGGAACATTTAATCACAACAAGACTCTCCTATTTTTCTCGACGCTTTCTATGTGGGAGGAGATCCATCAGAAAGACGCTTCAGCAGCTCGTGGAAGCATCATGAAGATGCTGTATTGTGCTACAAAAATATTAACTTTCTTGCTTTAAAAAAAATTGCCATCAAGTGGAAAAGAAAAGCCATTCAGTTTATAGGCCCGCTACAGCAGGACATATATACAGCAGGAATATATTCTATTATATAGAAAGGTTGGACTAGATGATCCCTAAGGTCCCTTCCAACCTGAGATTCTGTGATTTGATTATTCGGTCAATTTTAAATGGCATCCTGCTACAATGCGTAAGGAAGCGTTCTCATGAAAATCCACCCAGGACAAGAAATAGTCTCATCTAATAAATACCAACCGAAGCAAACAGTCACGTTTACATTTCTTGTCCTTATAACATTTAAAAATAATGCTTTAAAATATCAGAAAGATTAAAAAAGTCTTGGTTAGAGCAAGTAATCAAAGTTTCTCTTGTCAATCACCAGCACTTTGGTGCAAGTAGCTTTGCCACAGAGATTTCATCAGACCCACCCAAAGAGCCGTGGTAGGAGACCCTCACCTCCAAACGACTCCCAGCATCAGAGGCGTCTCACTTTTACACTTAAATTGTGCTTCTGGAGCACAAGTTACCGCCGCAGCACGCGGAACCGCAGGCAGAACCGCTCTAAAATTTGGGTGGTGCAAATCCAGGCCTGTCTTCAGACGTAGAGTTCCCAAGTACATCTCTTACTACAACCGTGTAAGAGGGTTTAGGGTTTTTCTTCTTTGCTTGAGTCTCGCACCTGAAAACGGAGCTTTTCCATCTTGTTCCCAGAGTGCTGGTGTGAAAGATCAAACCCGGGAGTTTTGGTATGGCAGAAGACGAAGAGGAAGAAGGCACAAAGAGCTATTTTGGGATGTCTGGCAGTAACAAATACGTTTTCACAAGGGATGAAAGTTTTCTGAGACAGCTTCTGCTTAAAGGCAAAACATGTAAAATGTGGAATTAGAAGATAAAGAGGCAGCTCTGAGGGACAACTCCCCCCTCTCCAACGGCAGCTTTAAGCCAGCGGAGCCTGGAACTCTGATAAAGAAAATTATCTTGGCCCCCATATATTTACACTTGGGGCCATTATTAAACAGCCCACAAAAAGCAAAGACAAACAGCAAATAGTAGCGGCCTCGGAGCTGCGTCACCCTCGCCCTTCCCAGGAGCCCGGGTGCTCCCAGCCACCCGCGGCACCGGCAGTGCGCCAGGACCTGGGACGCAGCCCAGGTTTGGCTGTGGGGGGTTGCGCTGGGCGTCCCTTCCCGGCAGAAAGAATCGATTTTAAGGGACAAAAAAAAAGGGGAAATAAAAAGGAACGTGAGCACAGGCTTTTTTGGAAGCTCCCAAATGCAGCGAGCGGGTCCAGAGGAGGGCCATGAAAACGATCCGAGGGCTGGAACACCTCTCCCTTGGAGAGAGGCTGGGAGAGCTGGGTTGTTCAGCCTGGAGGAGAGAAGGCTCTGGGGAGACCGTTCAGTACTTAGGGGGCATGATGATGAAGAGAGACAGAGAGAGGCTTTTTTTTTACCAGGGCCTGAAGTGATACAACATGGGGTAACAGTTTTAAGCTAAAAGAGGGTCGATTTAGACTAGCTATGAGGAAGTAATTCTTTACTACGAGGGCGATGAGGCGCTGGCACAGGCTGCCCAGAGAAGCTGTGGACGCCCCATCCCTGGAAGCGTTCAAGGCTAGGCTGGACGGGGCTTTGAGCAACCTGGTCTAGTGGAAGTTGCCCTGGCAGGGGGTAGATCTTCGAAGGTCCCTTCCAACTTAAACCATTCTGTGATTCCCCGATCTTTTCTCAATGCTCCCCCTCGCGGGAGAACGCTTCCAAAACGTGTCTAGCTCTGCCCATTTCCTTCTCTCCAGAAATCATTAATAGCTAAAAAATGCTTTGCTTTTGCTTTTCTTCTTTTGAAAAGGAGGAAAAAAAAAAAAAAGACAGATTGCTTCAACTTATTAGCAACAAAGTCAGTTTGGATTTAATTTTAAAATGGAGGTGAGACTCTTCCACATGCAGTATTTTTCTCTTTTGACCTGACTTTGGGCAGACTTGCAGGCATTGCCTCGGAGCCATTTTGGATACGATGCACGACAGCAAGCCTTACGGAGCAACAAACAAAACCAGGGGTTGCAAGCACAGTACAAGCGTGTCAGCGCACCGTGGTTTAGCAATTAAAAAAATTTGGGAAGAAGAATTGTATTAGACGTGCTGGGCTGATGATAAGGGACCACAGAGAATAAATCCTTGCACTGAACTGAACTGCTAATGGCAGTTACTGGAACGGCAGTTTGCAATGGTTACCTTCTAACTAGTTTATTAAACAGTGGGGAAGAAAAACATTGCTCTTCTTCTATACTTCTGTTCCAGTGGCATGGCACAGCAAGGCTGGGAACCTTATCGTAGGAAAACGTCTCCACCTGCTTTTCATAGAAATTAGTTTACAGAAGTAGTTACCATTTAACGAGTCTTCCCAGCTGAAAGAAAACCCAACAACCAATGAAACAAACAAAAAAAAAAACCACAAAAAACCTTGCAAAATGCACCTTTTCGAATACTTCACGACAGACCATTCCAGCAGGAGTCTAAATACACAGATTTTAGGTTTTGCCCAAAGTAGGATTTTAAAAAATATCGGTCCATGGGTTCGTTATTTATTTTGGAAACAGCACCAAGTTTTTAGATCCCCATGCAAGCATCAGGTAGCTCATTCCCTTTGCATTCTGCCGAATACCTGGGGCAGCGGGCGTAGCAGTGTCCCACGCTGAGCCTTACACCTAACTACACCCTACAGGAGCGTCTGTAGAAAGAGCTGCTTAATGACATACACGCTTCCCTCAAGCTACATTTAAGGTGAGCAATGAGGGCACAAAGGCTTTTGAAATTTAAGTAAAATTTAATTGAAGCTGAGTAACTGAAGTAATTTGCCATACAAAGGCTAGAACCGACAGGTCTGCAGACGTGCAGTAACCCACAGGTAACGGGGATTGCTCCCCCGTCACGCCCCGCCAGGAGGGAGGAGAGACGACTCGGATTCGCCGATCCCCTCAGTGTGCATCAAGGTGAAACGACCCTCAAGGTCCATAGGCAAACATTACTTTTAACATGTATAATTGTAATTGCACCAACAGGAGCCCCACAATATTGTAGGATTTACTTCTTAGCTTAAGTCTTGCGTTATTCAATTAGTTCAGGCCTTGCATTACTGAGTTGTCCCAAGCCTTGTAGTGCTTATTGAGAAAGGGTGAAAGAATGAAAAAAAAAAAAGAGGGAAGAAGAGAAAGAGATCGATCACCGGTCTGGGTTCCGGCGCTGGGGGTGTCTGGTCTGTAGGAGCGCGTGCCCCGGAGTGGCCCCAGTGGCACCTGCCTTCCCTTTCCGAGCCCGCCGGTCGCTAGGGTCTGCCCCTCTGGTCAGGGCTTCTGCGTCCTGCCAGTGTTTGAGCCATTCCGTGGGAAGCCTCAGGGATCTTCTCCCCGTGTCCCCTTACCGAGCTCCCTCTCCTGCTGACTGGCTAGCTGTGTTGACTAGCCTCGCTAGCTATGTAGATTAGCAGGCATGCTCCTTACAGGAGCAGGGGGGCAAGTCTTCTCTCCTGCATCGAGTCGGTGGTCAGGATCTCCCCCTGCCGCCTTTACCTTTCCCCTAGTTACCCCAGTTTTCCACATTTTACCACCCAGCTTTCTGCATCTTCTGGGACACCATGTTCCCTTTACCAGCCTCTCGGTTCCTAAAAGACACACTTCCTTACCCCTCAGCTCCCTCCTCTGTCCAGATTCTGTTCTGCAAAGCAAACAGTTCTTTGTTCCGGGGGTTACAAGGTGGCCTTTGTGTCCAATCACTTGCTCTTCCAGTTGGTCTCCTACACCCACCCCCCTTTTTTTTCCCCCTTATAACTTGGGCACTGAAAGCAGGGAGGTTACGAGCCGGTGTTGGTACAGCTGTGACGCGTCAGCACACTGTTTTACAAAGGGAAAAAAAAATTCCCCCGCTGTTTATAATGCATAGCCTAGCTGGAGTCCATTCCATCATTTCATGCCTTCAGGAAAGCTTCATGTGGCTTATTATTAAAATGGTTACAAATCCCTGAAATCTCAACAGATGTTTGCAGTGAACTCCAAGGATTTCTCACCGTTTAACCAACACATGCCCACTGGAGTAATCACCGTCTCGCGGAGGAATGGTTCCCCAAATCTCATGAACCAGTGCAGGGGTTAACATCACGCACTGACCAGGTAACGCACCCCTGGGACACCCGACTAGCTTGTTGGGTGCCACAGGACACGACGGGTGGCACCAGCCTTCCTCCCCGCGCATAGGTTTAGCTCTGAGGCCCTGCTGAGGCTGCATGGCACATACGGAACATCACAGGGAGAAGGGCAGCCGAGTGAGAAATACCTGCCTAATTCTTCAGGGAAAGGTAAATCCATGGTCAAAACCACAGCTGCAACTGAAACTAACCGTAGGGAACTTCCCCAGTGAGAAAGCACGTGACGGCTGGCAACGCTACGGATGGCCCAGAGCGATCAGTGAGGGACCAGCAAAAAGAAGCAGGTCAGTGGAACCACGGGGATTTGCTCCTGAGGGCTGTGTGATTCTCTCTTCTTCCACACTGCAGGTGGTCGTATGAAAACAGCAGGACCAAACCGGCAGGATCTTATCCCGGGGTAAAGTTTTCCTGCGGACAATTATAAAGCAAAGCCTGCAGAATCATCAGCACATACTTGAAGAGGAAAAAAAGCAAATGTTTAGCAGGAATAGTGTCCCAGTAAAGATCTACCTTGTCCTACTCCAGTCCCTTGGCTCCAAATTCTTTTTCTGAATTTAGTTCAGCTTTAACATGTTTATCAACAACAAAGAAGTTGAATGAAATGCCTCCTTCTCTAACAGAAATCTAAACCTAAGCTTAAAGAAAAAAAAAAAAGTCTAAACTCAGAATGCAGCATTTCAGTACAAGAATCTGTTTTATTTTTACAGTGCAGTGATTGAAACAATGTAGAAATTTAACTTGCAAAACTGACTTTATAATCACAAGGTCTATCCGAAGGCAATACATAGGTGGTGTTCTGTTTTTAATCATAAAATATTCCTCTGGACACCAGAAATTACAAACTCTGAACACTATACGCAACACTTTTAGAGACTAATTCATCATGATTTAAATCTATCTTATAAATGATTTCTTTTAAAAAAGATGTGGAAGATAAAAAGAACTCAAGTATTAAACTCAAGGCCTTTATTATTATTTTCTTTTAAGCAAAGATATTTTAAGAAATGTATCAAAATGATAACTCTGTGGGTATTATAGCTACTAGTCAGGCTCTGTAACACACTGCTCCACAATTTCACGCAAGTTTGGATTCTCCATCGCAGCTGCTACTCTCTCCTTGTCATTGATTTGCTTGTTGACTGCAAAACATCACAGGAAAGGTAGTCAGAAGCAGCTTTCGGTGGCACGTTACACATACTGCATCGGTGACGTGACAAATGCTAGATACCACACTGCTGCGAGGACTTTTCAAACCCAGGGAACGGCCAGCTCAAAGACCGAGAAAATGCTGCTGTACAGCAATGGTATGTTGTGTCAACTTTATTTTTAGGTGGAAGACATTAGTTGCATAACATGCAAAATTTAAGTTTGTACAATAGGTGGCAAAGCACTGTATGGGCAGGCATTTCAGTTGCGTGGCCTGGAATGAGGAGGTGGTGCCAGACACCATAGAAGGACAAGGCCAGAAGAGTAAGAGGGTGCTCACCAGCCAGCAGTCTAAGGACAGGGTATCAATAGGAAATTGGGAACAAAGCAAATGGAAGCTCAGTCACCTAAAAGCCAACCATCAAAAACCAAACGTTTTTTACTTTTCCAATTTAGGAAAAGAATGTAAGATGTACCAATGACAGGTCTTGAAATCAAGCGTGACATTGGTGACAAATTAGTGTTCCCCAGCTTCAGTTTCTAATCATTCAACCAGAAGAACCAATTTTTCCCACACGAAGATGTCAACTGCTTAAGGACAAAAACGCCCGGGGAAAGGCTCTAACAGCTGTTTAAGCCAGTGACCAGCTATAGCTTCAAAAGAATTCTGATGTCCTGCAAGCTTTACTTTAACACTGACTGAGAAACACGTATTTTTGTTATGATGATGTTAAGATAGCAAGATCAACCAGTCCAGAAGTTCTTCATGTTAATTATTCAGCAGCACAGCAGCTTTTGTCATAAACACAACTCAACATCTGCAAGAACGGCAGGGGTTTTTTGTTTAAAACACCCAAACCACCACCAAGCAGAAGCGTATGTTCACAGCACCAAGTCACCTTTGGAAACAGCCTCACCTATATGTTTCATTTTAAAGCTTTAACAGTATATTCATTTCTGAAAAGGATAGCAAGGTAGGGGGAGAAAAGGACTTCCCAAAAGAACACAAACACACATCCATTAGCTCTACTTACTGTCTTCTTCTGTGGAATGTGTACCTTCAGATATGTAGATTTCCAGCTAGAGGAGAGATCATTAATGTTAGATGCATGTATCAACAGTCGAATATATTCATTACTGGAAAAAAATATTGTATAATACACGCACTAGACATGCAATTCATACTTTAAAACATGTTCACAGACAATGAAAGGCTGATCTTAGACTTCGCTGCAACACAATCACAAGACAATCTCTTCCCCCATTTCAGAGAGGCCCCGATAATCTTTCTTCAAAATTGCGGAGGCAGTCATTCCTCACCAACGTCGACTGCTCTTGTGAAAAAGTAATTGCCGTTTGGCTGCTGCAAACGGAGTGGAGAACTGGCACTACTTTTCCAGCAAGTTCTCTCCAGGTCACAATTCAGGAATGATTCGTTTAAAAGCCACCAGAAACGCAAGTGTCACTTTCACGAGCTAAGCATTCTGGAAAAGACGTCCTTAGGAAGAGGTTCCTAGTAAGATATTCCCAATGAGCTTTGCTCAGCGATGAGAATCACAGATATCCTATTTGAAAACGGTAGTGTAATGCAGTATCCATTTCCTGTGTGAGAACAGATTATAAGACTAGACTCTAAACAGACCTAAATCACCTTCAAGTATTTAACAGGCCTGGAAAAAAAAAAAAAAAACAACAAAAAAACCCCACACAAGTTGAGCAGCAAGATCACCTATAACTGATGTACCAACAGAAAACCAAGTAAACAAGTCCTATGCCTCTCCTCTTACCTCACTGAAGCTAAGCCTATTTGTTACCCTGTGTCCAGCGTAACAAATCGCTGTCTACCTAATTTTCTAGAAATGCAAGTCTCACTTTACACTGTTTAACTGGGAAGATGCAACTA
Organism: Phalacrocorax aristotelis; assembly: GCF_949628215.1. Classification (NCBI taxonomy): domain Eukaryota; kingdom Metazoa; phylum Chordata; class Aves; order Suliformes; family Phalacrocoracidae; genus Phalacrocorax; species Phalacrocorax aristotelis. Next base: position 54,767,065 of record NC_134282.1, read on the forward strand.
TAAAAACAAAACAACAACAAAAAAATCAACACCAGAAATCCTAAGCTAATGAATTTATACTCAAAATTATTTCGAGCAAGCTTCTGAAGGTCTGTAAAAGTCTATGTTTGCCATTACAGGTCTACTCTTAGTTCCTGCTAAGACCCAAACAGCTTTCTTTACAGATGTACTAACCCCATTGCCTGTATAGTTTCTGACACCCCAGCAGCACAGCCAGGCCTGGCCCCCGTTAGGGACACTATACTGACCAGGGTCAGGTCCGTATGCCACCTATACAGCAGTTCCCAAGACTCAGGTCATAAAGAGATCCCTCAATGCAGTTCCAGTTTCGAATTCTGCAGTTCTTCTGAACTCTAATGAACCTGTTCTGAAGTTTTTACTTCCTAGACGATGCCTACATGAAGCAGTGGAGCTCCCCGTAACCGGTCTCTAACTGCCAACAGAGTAGTTCTCTTGCTTTCAGGGCTCGCTCACAGAGGGCTGGTCCACTGGAGACAACTCTCAGATATTCCACATGGTACAGCAGAGTCACTAACTATTAATATTTTATATTTATGATGCTCAGACATACTGAAATACTGCAGAAGGCCAAATTCCTTTTCCACAAGGCAAGAGTATGACTTCCATTCTTCATACCACTGGATTTGAAAACTCCCTCTTTTCCACCAAGCAAGAACCCGAATGACGGCTGGTGAGGAAGTCCCTTGAAACACCGCGTGTTTCAGAAGTGCAGCAATAAATGGTCTTTTGTAAAGGAAAGGAAGCACCATGGTTATTTACAAATCCCTTCAGGTGCTACAGGGTACTGCAACATTCATGCTCTCCACAGGCAAACGACAAGCCTTAAGAAGACCCCATCCTTAATCCCAGCTTGCAAGTTACTCAGCCCTACAGCACAGACTCTTTTAGAGAGCTCGGCGTACATTCTTGTAGTTTAAAGCAAGTTCCAGAACAGATACTTTACCTTATGTCTAAAAGGCAAACATCTCTGAAGTTTTATTCTTAAACAAAGGCCTGTTTAAACAAAACAGATAAGAGATTTTCTTGTAAAATTCAAGGTTTGAGGTGCATTTTCAGAGAATCCATATTTAACAATGAAAACCACCAGTATAATTGACAACCTCCTCCTTTAGCATTCTGAGCAGCACAAGCCACAGAGGAAACTAACTAATCTGCTGCTTGACCCTTTGGACTTAGTTTCTCAGCTAAGCTCATACCCGCCTTGCAAGCTTAGGAGGTCTCTGGTCTCTAAACACCTCCTAGAAACACTAAATACAGACAGATTCCCCCATTTCCAGCTTTCTTTTTTTCTGATAGAGCTTCCTGGCTGTCACTGTGGCTGCATCTGTACTGAGAAGAATGCTTGTTTTTTCTAACATTTGTTAAAAAAAATCCAACATAAATTGTTTGAAGAACACAAGCCTGCAATGACTTGGGAGCAATTTGCACTCATAACTTCACTATCTAGTGTCTAACTGAGCAGAGGGGTGGTGTGGTTCATCTTTGGGAGCGATATCCAAGCCTGGGGACACTCCTACCACCAGCCCACTGCAGTTTACCCACAAAGCCTGGCTTTGCGATGAGCTGCACATGGACAAAGCCATACCACAGCCCCACTTTGTCTTCAGGCTGAGCCAGTGGTAACAGCAATAGAAAACACTCCCCGGAAGAACTACCAGCTTGGAGTACTCTCTACAGATAAGGAAGTTTGGAAGAAAACCCCTGTTTACTGCTCACATTCTTACATATACCACCCAACTATTCAAAACAGCTACGACAACCCCTTCCCGTAACAGCTTGAGGAACTGCACTTCAGAGGTCACACAATAGCGATAGCGACCGCACAATCAGACAGACATCAAAGACCTGGCTGACATTTAAGTGCCGAGAACGTGATTAGCACAAAGTTTAAGATTTGACATACACACTGTTGATCCTCAGGTCTAAGCCTTAAGCCACTGACATTCCTAACGGGGTCAAACTATGAATAAATTAGCACAGTTTGGCACGCTGCTGCTTTACTATCTACACTTTACTTCCTAGGCTAAGCTGCAAAGGTTTATTTAGGCATAAATACACATACTTCTTCATTAAAGACTTACTTTCCCTTAAATCTTTAAAATAGACTGAGAAATCCTAGTATTGGTATGTAACGGTAAGAGTTGCTAACCTTGGTACATTTAAAGAAATCATTTCAGAGATCTCAGACATGACTTTTCAGATGTGATCCCACCACAATAAGGAAGAAAAAAGGCCAAATAAGCCAGCATAGATTCTCATTCAACTTAATTGCTTTCAAACTCCTAAGGGTCTGGAATTTTTTTTGTGTTCTTGGATTGCATGTGGGGTTTTTTGTACATGTGTGAGAATAGAGCCGTCCATAGGGTAAGGGAAAGTAAGGGAAACAATTGTAAAGTTTTAACATTTTTTTAAATTTAAGAGCTGACATTATGTTTAATTTAACACTACTAAAATAATTTGGAAAATCTAAAGATGGAATTCTGTACCACTCCCCAGTAGATTTTTGAGAGCTTCTCTTTGAAGTGTTTCCCTAACTTGACAAAAACAGACGGACTTCCCCACATTTCTTCTGTTTTTTGTTTGTTTGTGTTGTTCTCAAGATTAAATTCCTGGGCAAACTGCTGGCAAAGCAATACTGAATTTTAACTAAGACTGATGTTATTCAGACAACGTCAAATTCACTTTAGGCTCATTGTTACAGATTTAACAGAACAGAAATCTTACCAATGAGAGTAGCCAAAGAGCAATGAGGTACTGTTGGTGTAAACCTGATGATAACCAGATACTCGTCTTCACCTATCTCGTGCACTTCAACACAGCTTTCCGTTACCACTTCCAGTTCTTCTAAAGTATTAGGTTTCTCCGGGTCCCGGATAGTACGGATTATATCTAAAGCAGAAGACAAGCAACCAATAATAAAGTAGCTTTCCTGAATTTAATAAAAGGTACTTTTATTAGAAACTGTCTTCCCAGCACTGTTTATTTTGCTCCTCTTCCAAAAAGGCAGAGCAGTAAATAGCAGTGATATATTATCTCACAAATTGCTTCAGAACTGGGCAAATTGAGGCATTTGCTGTTCACTGTGCACATACTTTTCACATTCCAGTTCTAAACTTGCTATTATTTTTACAATCCCATTACAATAAATAGAAATCAAAACATGCCTTTTAAAGGATATGTATTACCTGCGGAGCTACAGGTCATTTAATATTAGCTTATCCAAAAAATACACACAGAGGTAGTATTTCAGGTAGGTTTGCTTGCCTTTCAGGTTTTGCAAAATCTAACTTATTAACAAGACAAGACAGATTTCCTTCTCATCCTCTTGTCTCCACTTCCCAGCCTGGGCCTCAGAGGTAAGATTTTGAAGCCACCTTAAGGGAAGCCAATACAAAAACAATGCACTAATCCGTATTTATCTATATCAACAGTCACTTCCTTAGCTTGTAAAACGTGGAGATCAACTAGTTTTCATATTCCTGTATAGAAAATGATAAGCAGCATTGCCTTCTATAGGAACAACGCATTCTGGATTAGCTTAAGGAGATTTCATCATACAATGAAATGGAATTACATCTATTGTTGCTTTCTCCATAGAACAAAAGGTTTTAAAGTAATATTCAAAAGCTACAATATTTGATTATAGGGCGCTGAGAAGTAATGCACAAGAGAGTACGTGAATTCAGTAAATTTCCTGGGCCTGAAAAAAATAAGTCCTGCACTTCAATGTATTTGCTGAGTAATGCAGCACGGAAGGAAAGGCAACGAGATCTCTAGCCTATGCACATCTGTGCCACGTACACAGCGTAACTTGAAGAGACACTAATTTTGACAGTGAAGGCCAAACCTAACAAGTGCCCAGCTGTCACATCTCACTTGCTTCCGCCTTGTATGCAGTTGTTTGCCCCTAGAAATGCAAGCACAAGCATTTCTGGTATAAATAAGGTATCTAAAGGGATACAGGTTAAGCTCATTTTAAAAAAAACAGGTTTAAAAAAAAGAAGGGGGAGGTATTTTTAGTTAGCAGTTGTGATTTTCTTTTTAGCGCAGGCCTACCGATAGCTCTGCTGCAATAGCTCTAACGGTATTGTGAAAGCAAGCGTGACACCAGGCTTCACTACGGCAAATTACTCCAGCCTATCTTCAGGTACAGACAGACCCACCCAGCTCCTAACTCGAGAGCTGCAAAGCTGCGTTCAGTGCCTTCCCGCCGTTAAGCTGATAGGCCCAGCCTCTCAGCAGGCACCACAGGCAGAGTACAGCATGGCACTAATATTGCTATATTATTTCCAGGCAGGCAGGAAGCAGGCAGCCAGCGGGCAGGAATGGCAGCTCGTGTCTGTCTGGACTCCATCTGCGCAGGCATACCCTAAAGCCTCTGACCTGCGAGGGAGGAAAAGACTTGTTTTTGTACAGTTGTATAAGCTTTCACTCCTGGTACTCACCTCGCCTTCCCAGAGCCTCTCACCCTCCTGCAAGGGCTACTCAAATTGCTCTCAAAGCCGAGGTAATCCTTTCAGCAGGGCTGGGAAACACTTGCTGTCCCAAGTAAGCTGTCATCGCTCGTACCATAAAACAGAATTTGGGATGAATGAGAGAACTTAGCCCCATTCCCTAACCTCCAGGGAAGCAGACAACTGCTCGAACCGCTCTGAAGCGCCTAGCCTCTCTGTCTACACCGCAAGGATGCGACGCTGCTGAACTGCAAAGCTAGGAGACACAGCAGATGCCACAAGGCTATTTGTTCTGTGTTCCCAAAGAATTGATAACTCTCCCCTCAATTACATTAAGGATTGTGATGGTAACAGGCAAACAAACTGTCTAGATTTATTAGAACGTGTTCCAGCAAACAGATTAATAGTCTCATTTGTCAAACCACTAAAAAGTACTTTCACCTTTTTTCCATTGTTTGGTCTCTTCTATAACTTTTTGCTTAAAGCCTCAAACTACAGAAGTCTGCCCAAACAAACCACCTCAACAAAAACAGAAAGACGACTTAAAGATGGGATTGATCTTGCAACATCTAACCCCATTTGATTTTAAGCAGGGGAACTCTCACTGACACTTTATCTGTAAGAATAGAATAGTTCAGTTGGAAGGGACCTACAATGATCATCCACTCCAACCAAAATTACTTCATATATACGTACATCGGAATTATCTTCACATACACATTTCCTTGTAATTTCTGACACACTTCTTCCTCTATTTTTAAATTTTACCCTCTTTCTATGTGAAAAGCCCCACTTAAAGAAGAAATCAATTACTTCACCAAGCAGCATGAGGAACACTGAAGTTGATTTAGTTCAGTGGTACTTCATGGATGTCTCTGGTCTTTGAAATTTTACACAGACAGATGCTTTAGTTCCGCAAAGATCATGCACAAGCACAACCCTACGGACGAACCAAAATCAACAGGGCTACTTACATGCATAAGGTTCATAAGCTAAGTTATTACTTAGAACCACTGATGCTTTAAAGTAACTATATTTAAACATCACTCAAGTTTTAAAATTGAGTTTGCTTTACATTGTTTCCTCTTCTGTTCTTCCTAGATGAAAGTGTGTACAGTGCTGCATAAAATCCTCACACAGCTCCTAACTGCCTACAAAAAACCAGTACCTTGAAGCTTGACAATGCTTTTGGAATCCTCCGAGATCCTACACGCAGCATTTCCATAGGTGAAATCTCTCCATATTTTACAAAAAAACTCAGTCATTCAGTGACAGAAATCTCCATTTCACTGGACTATTTGCTGACCTTTCTGGAATTACTTGCCTTTCCAAGTGTGTCCAGCTCCTTTTCTGTCTAAGGGGATGAAACACCAGGGTGACTCCCCCCAAGGCAGGGACTGAGCAAGCCCAGCAGCAGTCCAGCCCCTTCCCACAGCCTCGGGAGCGGGGAAGCAGCGGCAGCATCACCCGCCAGCCAGGCGGTGCATTTAGACAGTTCTCTCAGCGCACTGTTTTGCTCAGGATTCCAACAGCGACCACGGCAGATGCTCCATCCCAAGGTCACAAAATCCACCCCACCTCCAGACGCAGCCTGGGGCTGGCGGTGTGGCTGGGGAAAGCCAGCAGGCACCCAAGGCAGGCCCTCACCCTTCCCTTAACGCTGCCAGCACCCCAAGGGTAACCCCTCCCCGCCCCACATCCCTGGCAATGATTCCAACTCCCAAGTAAGCCAAATACACCTCCTTCCTCTCCTTCCTGCCCCCCAGCCAGAACAGCCGCCTTCGCTCCAGCCCCTCAGGGACCCCCACAGAGGGCTCCCGCACACTCAGCCCCGGGACGCGGCTCTCGGCCCCCCGAAAGGGCCGGGCAGGGCCTGGCTTCCCCCAGCTCGCACCCCCCCAAGGGCGCAGCACCAACGGCCCCCAGGGCCCCTTATGGATCCATGGCTCCTCACAGACCTTCCACGGCCCCTCACAAACCCCTGCCCCACATCCCCTCACGGACTCCCACGGCTCCTCACATATCCCCCACTCCTCACGGGCCCCCACCCCACAGCTCCTCATGGACCCTCGGCCCCCGCGGCCCCACGCCTCGCAGAGGGACGACCCCTGAACCCCCAACAGCCCCACGACAGTCACCGTAAACCTCGAGCGCCTTGTCCTGCTCCATGGCCTTGTTCCGGGGGGCATGGCAGCCCCTACGCAGCCCGGAGTACCACAGCACCCTGCTCAGCGTGTGCGACAGGAGCCCCAGCACCAGCGACATCCTCCCGCTCCGCCATGGGAGAGCGCGCACCGGGCCCTCACGGCCACCGTCGCCGCCGCCGCCACCGGGAAGTTCCTCGTCGGGCGGGGCCAAGCCTGAGGGCGGGACCTCGGCAACCTCGACCCCGCATAGAGGCGGAGATAGGTTGTTGATGCCCTGTAGGCGGGGTCATGCTGTGCATGCTCCGCCCAGGGGGCGGGGAGGGGGTGTGACTAGCCGGTCCCTCAGCGTTGGCGGGATTTTACTGCTGGTTGTCCCCGCGGGTCTCCCCCAGGCGTTGTGGTGAATATAAAGGCCCCCGGAGGACATTCGCCTACCTTGATCTCACCGCCCGCGGGGAGCGAAGGTGGTGGCAGGCCGGTCCGCTCCCGCCGCAGCCGGCACTTAAGGAGACTACAGCTCCCAGCGGGCGTTGCCCCCTCCGCCCTCCGGCGCTGGACCGCGATGCCTGCTGGGAGTTGTAGTCGCGCCACGGCATTGGTCAGCGCTGTCAGCTGCCCGGAAGGGAAGGTCACCTTGTCCAAGATGGCGGCGGTCGGGTGCTAGTCTCTACCTGAGGAAGATGGAGGGGGCGAAGCGGGAGTTGCGTGTGCTGCTGGCGCCCCTCTTGTTGGGGGCGCGGGGCTCCCTGCGGGACGTGGCCCAGGCCCGGCTGAGCAGGGGCCAGGACGCTCTGGGCAGTCTCCTGGTCCCTGGTGGGATCTACTTGGAGTCCCTGGTGCCGAGCGGCGGCGGCCGGGCCCGGGGCAGCGTCCTCCCGGGAGCGTGGGCTGAGTAAGTGGCAGGGGGTGACAGGAGAAGCGGGGGCCGGGGGGGGGGGGTGTCCTCCGGCGTCGCTGTGCTGCGGTGAGAGGCGCCGGGTGACCCCAGGGGCTGAGGGCGCCCCCCGAAAGGGAGCAGAGCCACCCTGGGGAGGGCAGGCCCTGAAAGCTGCAGGAGTCCGAGGGGGACTCAGAAACCCTACCTTGAAATGGGATGCTTTCCTCTTAAAATCCCGTTGCTGGAGGGGACGTTGGTTTGTATCTACTTATTTGTCTAGTTGTGGGTGTATTCATTTCAGTAGATCAAAAAAAAAAAAACACCAGGAGAAGAAAATTCGTCTGGTTTTGTTGAGTTGCTGGTTTAAAATTTCATAGTGCCCTGATCACTTGAGTTTCTTGACTGCTGGTCAGGGGCAGGCTCTTGTGCGTGACACTCGGCAATCACAAGATGTTTTTAATCGGCTTTAGTAGCTTCTAATGCTGAGTCAAAACCACAGTCACATTGTGTTTCTAAACATCCGCAGTGTCAAGCAGTACCGACACTGTTACGTTGCTCTAGTCACGTCTTTCACGCTGTGCCATCCTAAGTGGCCTTTTAGCCGTTTCCTCTCTGTCTGCTCCCCTCTCTGTACGAGAGCAGGTGCGGAGACAGACACCTGAAGAGCTTCTCAGCCCAGGCAATGGGGAAATGGGCAATATGCTCTGTGTCTCCCTAGCTGGCAGTGCCGGTGTTCCTCCTCCTAAAAGAAGTCCTGAAGCGGAGCATCGCTTGCGTGGCACATGCTGTGGATGGCTGAAGGAGAGAAACACACAAGGATAGGAAAACCCTGTATTCTTGAAAGGAAGAGAAGGAGGGATTCCCCAGGCGCTTCTTGCATTGCAGTCTCTGCTAGGGATGAAATAGCCTTTGGTATCGGGAGGGGGCGGCGGCAGAATCTCTACTGCAAAAGATTAAAATTATGCTATCCATCGTTAGCACGCTTCCAGAACTGTTCAGTTTATGAAATGTGGAAAGAGAACAAGGTCAATAAACATACTGAATGTTGTATCTTCAGCTTCATGTGGGAGAATACAGAAGATGATGATCTGCAAGCAGACAAGACAAAAATACTGGCTCTTAGTAAAAGTCACGAACTGTTTGTCTATGAATTCACTATAGAAGATGGAAAATACAACCCGGTTTCCCTGCACAGTTGTAAGGAAGATACACTTAAAAAGCTCCTTGAAGTTAAAAACATTAGTGAGTAAATTTCAATGTGTATTCCGTATTTCAAATTATTATGGGTCTAATTCCGCTTCACGTAGTGAAACAAACCGAGGCAGTAGGATTGAACACTAGGGAAGCATCACATACTCTCACACTGATTTAAACTGATCAGCAGCGGTATTAATGAACTTGAAGAATAATAGTGACCTTTCTGTAGTCAGAGCTGACATCATTAGAGGGAATTAAATTGTTGTAGGGTGAGGTGTTTGGATGATACAAAGTTAAAAATAAACTTTAATAAAATGTATTGACGCAACCCTGCTATTTCAAACTTTCCCTTTAATATTGGCACTGATGGGAAGAAAATGCAGAGGTAGGGCTCCTCGCTAATCCTGCAAAAACTAATTATGTGTTTCGCCTTGCGTTCTATGATTAGTTCACAATCATATCATGTACAAATGCAGTGTACAGTTAGAATGCACAGTCTTTCCAGGACCTAGACCTCTGATGTTTTACATGTTCTTAAACAGTCTCCATTGCTGAAGTACTTTTATTTCCCAAGATTGTAGTTTTTATCTTCAGTGCTGACTGAAATAATAGTTCGTGATGATTTTTTGTGTTCTTCATAGTATCGCTTGCTTAAAAAGCCTGCACTATTTTAGGAAACTGTTCTAAAATTAGTTCTCCTAACAGAAAGTGGCATTTAAAACAAAACAAGCCCTTGCCCCCCTCCCCAGTCCCAGCTTTTATTAAGGTGGTAGCAAAGGCAATGATTTCAGCTGTAATTTTCTTGAGATATCTTTACAAATGGAAAGTAGCAGATTGTTGTAATCCTAAAATATCTTTAAATTTACAGGTCTGCCTTCAATTTTCTCTTTGAAGATACTGTCTTTTAAAAACAGCAGATGCATACTTCTGCTCAATAAGTTTATTGTTGTGCATCTCGCCTTTCCTGGAAAAGACTCACCCTTAGAGACACGTGACTGCTTTACCCTTGATCTGCCTCCGCAAGTTTTAGAAAGGATAACGGACGCACACTTCGGCAGGGGGATCCTGTTCTTGTTAGATAGTTCTGGCTGGATTTGTATCCTTTGCAGTAGAGACTAGCTCTCGGTGTAAATGATCTGGAAGAACAAAGTCGGTTTTCTTTTCAGTTGGGGTTAAGCAGAAATTTCTTGAAAGACGTTCCAGTGTCTGTTTTGAAGATGCTTTCAATAAAGGGGCTGTGTAGTGAAGTGCTAGTTAACACCGTAAAAAATGCCATGTATCAAATGTAGTTTCTCGGCATGCCACTGGAAATCTGTTTCACACTGGAGTAATGGTTTTCAGCACTTTTGATATGTGGATCTGTGTATAACGGGCTTATATCTACTGTCCCTAGCCTTTCTTAATTACATCCCTTAGAAATTATGTACAGATATACAGGGAAACACAGCTTGGAAACCAGACAGCTGTCTTCTGTGTTCTAATGAGCGTGAGCTCACACCTGGCAGGCTGTTCCACAAGGTGCTCGACTAACCTATTCGTTGTCAATTTTTTCTGACACCTGTGTAAAACAATGCAGTAAAGTCAGGTTATTTTTCCCTCCTACTTGTATAACTGCCAATATACATTTGCCCCAGTTCACTTCTAAGTATAAGGTGAGTCTTTTGAGACGGTACAAGTTGTGTGTTTGTACAGCACCAAGCACGATTCACGTCTGATCCTAGCTGAGCTTAGACTGCTCCTGTAAA